>NC_141156.1:32368844-32685662 GCF_053477565.2 Lygodium microphyllum | reverse complement strand
GATTATTGTATAGTAATGTTAAGAAACCTTTATCTAGGCACAACCCCAGGTATAGGTTCCTAGTTTGCCTCCTACATCAAGTACTGCTATAATCCAGGAGAAGAAGTTTCTTCTCAAGCAGATCAAGCCGCCCGAGTTTGACGGGAGAGGCAGGTCCCCGTTCAAGCTGATGCTGAAATTTGGATTGAATCCATGGAGGATTACTTTGAAGCAGCCGGTATTGTACCCGCCAATCAGGCTATGCTCGCCAAGCTAAAGCTCACTGGAAAAGCAATGGTGCAAGGATCAAGGGATTGCAGAGGGATCCATTACCTGGGAGAAGTTGTAGGGAAGATACTTGCCACCTGCATATCGCACGCAGGGATCAAGGCCTACCCCAAGTCCAAGGAGGATACAACTCCATCATGGTTGTGGTTGACATGCTTACTAAGGTTGCACACCTTATTCCAGTAAAGGCGAACTATAAAGCCTCAAACATTGCAAGATTTTTTATCAATGAGATATTCAAGCTACATGGGTTACCCAGAAGAATCATTAGTGACTGTGATTCTCTCTTCACATCACACTTCTGGAGAGCTATCTTTGAAGCTATTGGGACTGAACTCTGTTTTAGCACCGCTTACCATCCCCAAACAGATGGCCAAACAAAGCGAGTAAATCATGGAGGATATGCTTAGGGCATACTGTTGTCGTGAGCCGAAGAGGTGGATTCAATATTTGCCTTTGGTTGAATTTGCCTACAATGCTTCTTACCAGCAAAGCATTCAGATGACCCCTTTCTAAGCATTGTATGGTCATTTTAGATCCAACCTTAAGTGTTGAAGCTTCAAGGTAGATGTTGGAAGAGATGGATGACCAAATAAAATCAATAAGACAAGACATCCAAGCGACCAAGGATAGACAGAAGGCATACGCGGATTTGAAGCATCAAGATAGAATCTTCGAAGAAGGAGACATGGTCTTCATTCGCGTACGCCCTAAAAAGAGTTCCTTATCTTTAGGAGATTACAAGAAGCTAATTCCAAGGTACTATGGACCGTACAAGATCGTCAAATGCCTAGGACCTAATGCTTATATATTGCAACTCCCTGAGAACCTAAAAGTTCACAATCTAAGGGGGAGAGATTGTAATATATACCAAAACACTATCCGCATGAACCCCCTTTTAGGTAATAGGGATAATGATATATTTTGATAATTGCCTAAGGATAATGTAATTTTTTTTATTATTTCCCTCCCCAGCCGAGTGTTGTGTTGGAAGGGGAGGGGAATAGAAAGGACGCATAAGCTCCTCGGTGGAGCTCACCGAGGGATACAGCCATGTGCGCTAACACGAATGGGAGGAATCATCCCCCTCCCCTCATATTTAAACCAAGATGTGAGGAAGACAAAGGGGGTGAGTGAGCGCCGCCATTCTGAAACACTGAGGGAGAGAGAGAGCTTGATGGAGGGTTAAGCCAACACCGCTGCCGCCTCTGCATGGATGAGGGCTGCTGAATGCCGCTACCGCTTTTGCCAATCGAGGGCTGCCGAACCCTACCGCTGCCACCTTCATCCGCTGTCGATGGACGGCCTTATTACCCCCCCACATGGAAGGCTTTTGGAAGCTCAGAAGCTTCCAAGGGGGGGGCCTTCTTAAGCCCCCTTCTTGTGCCTTTTGAAATTTTTCTCCCGCCCCCCAGTTTTAACCCCTATAAGCCCCCTCTTCTCTTGGGCCTTGGAACCCACCCCCTTCGTGTTTTGTAAACCCTTAAGCCCCCTTTTTTGTGGATATTGGAACCCACTCCCCCTCTGTGTTTTATAAACTCTTAAGCCACCTTTCTCCCTAAAGCCCCCTTTCTCCCTAAAGCCCCCTTCCCATGGTTGGAACCCCCCCCCCCCCCCCCCCCATGTGTTTTATCCATTAAGCCTTTCCATTAGGCTTTAAAACCCTTTCTCTCCCCAATTGTAACCCCCTATAAGCCCCTTTTCCTTGGGCTTCAAAACTACTCAACCCCCCCCCCCCGGTGTTTAAACTCATAAGCCCCTTTTTTCTTTCCCTTAGGCCCTTTCCCATGGCCTCTTGAAAAACTTTCCTCCAAACTTGCCTAAGGGTCCTTAGACACTTACTTATAACCTTTAAGGTTACTTTTTCCTTGGAGTTTCCCCCCTTAGGGTTTTTCCCCCATAAAAGGTTACTTCAAATAACCTTTCCTTTTCCCCCCATGTTTTGTTAAAAAATCCCCCTTAGGCCATGCAAGAATACCCCTTGGATCTCTCCCGCACCTTATTCTTTTCCACACCTTTCTATTCCCCGTTCGTGCAAGTTTACAAAGACCATTAAGCCTTCCCCATGGCTTTAATGGGTCTTAGTCGTGAGGAATTTTGAAGCACCCCCTTTCGAAATCCCTACTTCAAGGAGGGAGCCTTCTAAAACTACTTTCGACAGACAGTGCAAGGGAGCGATGGTGGAATTCCAAAGAGGAGTTGTAAAGCTGCTTCCACGTCCAAAAGACTACAATTGCGATGCCTCCTAAGAAAGTCCAAGGCGCAGCCCGCGGGAGGGTTGTCTCCTGGCATCCACGTGGACATCTCACCCCAAACCCAGGTTTTCCTTCCTAATTTTTATTTAATATTTTTGTAATTCAAGGATAATTATTAGAAATAGGATATATTTTCGTCCTAGTTGTTCACGAGGAAGGAACTTAGTCATCAATACCTTTCAATGAAACATGCAAATTAAGAAAGTATAAACACATTTCTAGCAAATAGCTTATGCATTGAAATGAATTATAAGACTAGATTATTATCCATTAAAATAGTATACTTCCGTTAAGCCTAGAAGTATAAACTACATCTCGCACTATTAACCCATATCGCAATGAATCATCATGGAAAGTGCAAAGCATGAAACGATTCTTACGATGCATAAACTCTATGAAATTATCGTTGTCAACTGCATAAATTAGCAAGAAAAATGTTGCCTATTTAGCATGAATTTTGTTCGCAAAGAAAAGGGAAGATTAGTTGAAATTAACCTAACCTATGCCTGCTGAGCTCAAACCGATAAGTTAGGGTTTTTGAAAAAATCAATTTACGCATAGTCAACGAATCATGTGGAAGTAATCTCGAAATTATCTTCTAGAGTTAAGGAAATTGGCATAAACCTAAAACACTTAAGCTACGGAGTACTCGTTCGGAATAAGTTAAATTCCAAGAAATGCCTGTATCTTAAATACTTGCCCACATTCACTGAATGTAGGGACCGTGAAAATGTAATTGGAAAGTGAGCTAGGGTTTGTCCCTAAGAAACTTACAAAATGAAACTTAGAAACCCTAGGTCTAACAACATCAGCCTAGTAACCTGAAACAGATTGTTTCGTGACTCCATTGTCTCATAGTTCGATGGGACACTCGCACAGTAAGTGCGGAGTCATATGATCTTGTGATTGGATCACAAGAGAATGGCCAAATTCTCACAATGAGGTTGGCGGATCTTTACGCAAGTTATCTTGCAAGAGGATGAATACTTTAGTATCCTTCTTGAGTAAGGAAGATTAATTGGAAACTAAAGACCAGCCGATAAGTTGAAGTAACCAATGAACGTAAGGTTTGACCAAGTTGGGTTAATAGGGGACGCCCTGACCCAGGATATAGGGGATCTTGCCAAGTTGCAAGTCATCCCGGATTGAGTGCTGGATGCATTCGTAAGGAAGGATTCATTCCTTAGCAGTTTGCCAACAAAAACAATCAATGAAAATGTTTGTGCTTACTACAGATTTTAGAGCACTGTTTGGCTTTGTTTGATCAATGAATTAAAAGATAAATGGATATCTATACTTCAGGTTGAAGGCCTAAAGGGTGAGGCAGTTTCAGTTACCCCCGAATGCCTGCCTGACCCTAACCAAGGGGGTTGTAGACCGCGCCAGGAAAGTGGACCTAACCCGCCGCGAGAGGTCTCTCCTTTGAGCACTACTTGGAGCAGGAGGATGCTTGGATGCCACGGGGGCTCTGGCCGTAAATCCCTCGCCTTCCATGCCCTGTACAAGAGGCTAACGTGACTCAGGATTGGATCTCGAGGCCCACATACTAGTCTACAGGCGAAAACTTGGATTAGTGCATTTGTGAGTTGGTTAGTAATCAAGTTAAACCAAAGTGGGTGGATTTAATGGAGGCTGATATTTTAGAAGATGAAGTGAAAGAAGTGCTGTCCCACCTGCCCCGAAGGAAGAGTCTTGGTTGGGATGGGCTTCCTAACGAGCTGTTTTCAGCTCATGTGGAGCAACTTAAAGACCCATTAACTTGCCTATGTCAACAAGTGTGGAATTTTGGTATGAGGCCATTAGACTGGAAGATTGCTGTCATTTGGTTGTTGCCCAAGGTTCCCTCTCCAACCTCTTTGAAACAATGGAGACCCATTTCTGTTATGGATTCATTATATAAAATCTTCTTGGATAGCCTTTGAGTGGATTGTGGATAAGCCTACGGGCAGGACTCTTTGTATTTCAAAGATAAATATGAGAACCTGTTAATAAGGAACTTGTCTGATATTGTTTTTCTATGTCAAGTGATAAGATTACGTGAAGGAACCAATGCCTAACGGACTAATTAAAGAAGCTGGTTGTTACATGTCCAACTAATGTGTTAGGTAATTAAATAACTAAAAAAACTTGAGGAAAGTGCGAAGGATGGGCCATAGGCCCATCCTACGGATGGATGGTCCTGGTTGGCTGGGAACTTTTCTCAAATCACGATGGATAGCAGGAAGATCGTCAAAGAACACGAACAACAAAAGTGTTGACCTAGAGTTATGATTAAACCCGATTTACGCTATTTTAGGGGAACGGAATGGGACTATGCCTTATGGCAGAGAGGTTGAGCATTGCATCCCTCTCGTTTTCCATTCTCCTTGAACCAAGTGCAGCGTGAATCTGCTTCGGACCTAGCGTTTCTGCTTAAAGTAGTTTGCTTGGGTCCGACGCTAGTTGCTGTTAGGAAATGACCAATAAGGAAAACCCTAATTACCTCAATGCTACCTTGAGTTGCTACTACTAGCATACCTACTCTATCTAACCCAAAGGATAGATCCACAAAGGTCAACTTTTTCCCATCCAATTACATAGACCTCATTTGAGATACAAGTCAGGACCCACCTGATATTGGTGCTCACACATGGCTTCTCATAATGGGGGACTTATAACTTAGAGCACCATGGATCATTGGTGGCACCTTATGAGGGACAAGCATTGAGCATACCTAAGAAGGAGATGGTGTCATTTGGTGTTGTTCAACCCTAGACCACCGTGCTTGGCCGAAAGCCAAAACTACATCGAGTTGACCTTGCGAATATGAATGCATTTAGCCTAGTGCATAGAGGAATGTTGATGATGGTTGCCATGTATAATTGGGTCCCAGTATTATTGCCACAATGCAAAGTGTCGTCATACTCACAACCAATACCCTTGGATAACAACATCCTAATCTATACTCAACGTTTGAGGTGTAGAGATAGACATAGTGAAAACAATACGGAGGGACCAACTCTGTTACTATCATAGAAATCCAGATGCCAGTTAAAGAATGGGTCAAGTGACCCAATAGAAAAAGTAATAGGGATGAACCAAAAAGATATATTGATGATCCTATCTTGCTTCGGTACACCTTTCCCTTTTATATCTTACTAGAAACTACAAAATTCTCTCAGCCCTCATGCTGTGCCCATGGCCATAACCATTGTTGCACTGGTTTTCTCATCAATGAACTGCTAGTCACCTTGCTTTAAATGAAGCTAATTGCCATGCACCCTTATTGACAATGAGACTCCACTTTCTAAGCTCACAATTTTTTGCATTCATTGGAATATATGGTTAATATTTGTATGAATGATGCTATAATTTTTTAAATTTAAGACAAACAAATGAATAAAGCAAAAGATAGTTATGATTAAAAATATGGAGGGCACAAGGATATTATGATCTTAACTGAGAGTGATTGGCCCTTAACAAGTATCAAATAATAAATTGAGGTTTCTATGCTAGATCCTATTAGTTTTTGTATTGTTAACTTGATGGACATAGGATCCTATGTCCATTAAGTTAACAGTACAAAAAGTATGTCCAATTAACTTTTGGTGCGAAGCTAATGGCAATATGTAGGAGTCTCTTTGCCTTCAAAAGACCATAAGACCCCCCCCCCTTTTAGTGAAGTAAGAGTTGTAATATTCTCGGGACCATAAGACCCCCCCTTTTATTGTCAAATTAAATGATTTTTTTTTTCACTTCCCCCCCCCTCTCGATGCCGCTAGTTGGTGGAGGGAGGGGGAGCTAAACTCATAGTCAATGAAGGTGAAGGAAAATATGATGATGTGGAGGGGTGATGGAGCTGGTGAGTGTAAGGAATGAATGGACGATGGAATCGATGGGGGGGAGGGGCACACATGTGCCACCTCCAAACCCCCCCCGCCAATACTCCTTCTTTTCCCTTAATAAGCTACATGGTGTGATGGGCAATCTGGGGGTCTTGTGAAGTTAAGGACCCTTATCACAACGTCTCCCCCCCCCCCAATTAATACCCATCTTCCCCCTATAAATACCCCTCCATTAATCAAAGAGTACACGTTAATTTCTTCTCCCCCTGCTGCAAATTGCAAAAGGGTGAAAGAGAGAGAGAGAGATATATATATATATATATATATAAAGAGAGAGAGAGAGAGAGAGAGAGAGAGAAGGAGGGAGAGCGAAGAGCCTCAAGGGAAATTCCTCTCTTGGAAGGAGTTTCGAGTACCCTCTCTCCCCATTGCATTTCCTAGATCTCTCTATCAATTGTCCTCTAGTTGGAAAAAGGTTGCGTCAAGGCAAATTGTAGGAAACTCCGGCACAAAGGAGTGCTCGGAGAGAAGAGAAGGCCCACATTCCAAGCTCCGAGATGGCCCAAAAGCGCAAACTCTCCCAAGTAACCGGAAAGGCCAAAACCACAGAAGGAGGATTGGGCAAATATGCCACCACTAACATGAATGGGTTATTGGGAATAAATGCTACTTTGACACTCCAAAACTAGGTACCGTTACAGTGTCTAGCCCTATGAACAGAATAGTAAAGCATAATCATCGTACAAAGAAATTGTACTTTTGCATCGCGTCAATTGCATAACTAGAAACGTAGTTATAAAGGCTTAATGATCATGATTTTCCATGAATCAATTAAGCATCTATGGGTTGTTGCAATACTAAGCTAATTATTAGGCACAAATTTTTGTGAGTGCATCTTAGGTTACCAATATATAAATATGCAAGATCGTGTAAGACGATGGCATCCTATAAACCATTAGAGAGTCTTGGCTTGCATTTACATTAAGCATGACCAATTCATGTACCTTGCACAAAGAAAATTATGTGTCACAATTTATGATTTGCATAAGTTCATTGAAATGAATTTCCAAGAATAGATTAGGAAAGACTTGCATCTAGATTTGCATGGCACCATGGAGAGTTTTGGATGCACTACATGATAGGGATTCATCTTAAAAGACAGATTTAGGATGCACATGTAAATTATTAAACTTAATTGCAAGAGGCAATTTGATATATGAAACTCTAGATGATAAGTAAGGCTAGGGTTTAATTGTAGAACTAATGCTACAATCATAGATTGACGTAGAATCAAGTAAATATGCTCATGAGTCTCTATCTTAGCAACTAGCTGCGATAAGTTTGATAACACCTTTAGGGGTATCATTTTTTTAAACCATGATACAACTCGATATCAATATAAGAAAACTTGACTGTCATATCCATAGGAAGGAATGACCATTTTCCACATGTCATTTGATGGTTGCGACGGCTCAAGGATTGCAAAGGGGTTAGTTTGCTCTTGGCTTGCCGAAGAAATGAACAAAAGTTTATGTTATGAATTCTTAAGGGAGTGAAACCCTAGGGTAAACTTAGAAACCCCAATAAGGTTCTAAGGAGAAAAATGTTTAGCAAATAACCAATTAAAAATCCTAGCTTGAATTATTTAAGACCTTGATTCCAACACAAGAACCGTGGACTAAAGACTAGCAAATTAGGGCAGCTACCATCCAAAAACTATTAGATATAAACCCAATAGCGTAATTGCTCACTCCTATCACATAAGAATGAGGGTTGGAATAAGGGTATTCTCTATCCCTCATAAGGTCATGACAATTGACGCCAAGGCAAGAAAGACCCAAGAAGGGTGAACACTAAGAGTTCAAAAAGAAAAAATAGGAACTCCACCTTAGCAGATGTCCTAAACACTCACCTTCATTGTTGTTTGTGCTTGTAAATTTAGGAATATCGTCTATGAAAGGATTGTATAAACCAAACTCACAAAAGAAATTGGAATAATCAATTAGGTTAAATTCATGGAGGGCATCCCAAACCACCCCCAGCTAGTCGCCAACCCTATCCAAGGGGGTTTTAAATAAGCGTGACGGGAACATGGACCGAGCTCGGCACGAGAGGTCTTTCCCTAGATTAGTTTGAACCCAGTCTCAAGGCCATGTTACTAATGCAAGGGCAGAAACTTGGAGGAAATAAGACGCATTCTCATGGATTGTGGGAATCTCCCTTTTTAGACAAAATTTATATCTCAGTTAAAGTGCTAATATAAAGTTTACTTCCAAGGAACTTGTTTGAATTCTTTTCGTGTTAGTGCCATAAGTTATGCAAATGAGCCTTGTTCCCTAAAAGGCTTAATTAGAAAAATCATAAATGCCTATTAGGAAAGCGGGTGGGTGGAACCCGGACAGGCCGTCCTACAGCAGGGTGGTCCTAGAGAAATGGGAGGCTTCTCACCAGGTTTTACCAACTTTAGCAATTATTAGGTTAGAACCCGATTCATGTCATTTTAGGGGACCGAATTGGGACTATGCCCTACGGGCAAACAGGTTGAGGGGCGCATCCCTCTCGTTTCCCATTCTCTTTGAAGCAAGTGTGGTATGGATCTACTTCATCTTGGGTATCTTTGCGTAAAGTAGGATGCCCAGAACTCGCCAATGCTAGAGTTCTGCTAGGAGACCTTGACTACTAGGAATCACAATTTCAGGTCAATCCTAGTGGGTTGGGTTACAAACGTTTGCTTGGGAGGTGGACTCCAAAAACCCTAGGTGACAAACTCGTAACATTCCATGGGAGTGTCAGGCGGTGTCACTTATATTCGTCTCTTGATGGACCGCTAAAAATGTGGTAGGACAATCGATAGGCGAGCACATTATAATTGGTATAAGAGGGAACCAATGAATAAAACAATCACGATAAGAATAAATTGGGAAGAGTGAAGTCATGTTTTTAGTAGAAAATATTTTTTCTTCCACTCACTTGTCGATTGTTGCTACTTCCAGACCTATGAGGTATGTAGCAGGGTCCTTGTATTTCATATCATGTTTAGGATGTCTATGAACTCTTCAAGTTATCACAGACAATGATCTGATATGATAGGGATCTTGGATGGACTCTACATCAATGTATGCAAAAAAGCAGTGGACTTGGAACGCAGGTTACTGCTACATAGATGCCAATCGACTTGCCTATATTCAAACCAATCTGAAGAGGCTAAAACGGTTGGAGGACTTGAAGATCATCAAGTTATTCCTCTTCCATGAGGCACGTGTGAACTCAATCCTACACATCGATTACTAGCAAGTAGAACAAAATCGCTATATCTATGATGAGGTGGTCAAAGTCTTGCTAGCAGAGATAATTAAAGTAGTGGGGCAAAAAAAAACATCATGGCTATCACAAATGGGGATTTCCAGAACTTTCCATGGCTTACCGCTTCTTGAGAATCCATTCCCCAAATCCATATTACTATTCTTTCTCTATAGGTAAATCCAATAGGGAACTATTAACCTAGCATTGATGTATATCTTGAAAAGAAAATCATCCCAACCAATCTCTATCTATTCCCCAATAATTATACTTGGGGCTTACGCTTCTTTATAGATAAACAAGAACTCTATGATTATTTGATTTGTCACACAATAGTAATAATAATTTGCGCATTGATTTAAGTTGTGTAGAGATGGGTAAATGCAATCCTAATGTAGAAGTTAAAATCGAAAACCAGATACAACCGCAAATGCAAAACCAGAATCTTATCCCCACACTAAATTTCATTCTCAAACAAATCAAATCACTGGAATTTGAAGGGAAAGGAAATATTGTTGAAGGTGATGCCGAAGTATGGATTGAATCCATAGAAGATTACTTTAGTGCAGCAGGAATAGCACCTGTAAACCAAGCTATGATTTCCAAGCTTAAGCTCACTGGCGAAGCTAGGTTCTAGTGGAAGCAATGGAGTAAAGACCAAGCAATCACGGAAAGCACAATAACTTGGGATAAGGTAAACGAAGCAGTGCGGGGAAGATAAATGCCACTTGCATACAGAACTCAAGATGAATGTGTTCTTCAAGTTGAAACAATTGGGCCTATCTCTGGAGGCGTACTACTTGAAATTTGTCTCCTTGTTAAAATACGCCAGACAATGAGTATTCCCCAACAAGTCTCAAAATTTGGTGATGGGCTGAACCCACCAATGAACACTGAGTTGGAATCAATGTGTCCCTCAGATTTACCAGATGCATTGATAAGAGCGAGATCTATTGCCCAAGATGTCCAGCCGAAGTCTAGGAATAATAAACCCTGGTCTCACAAAGACTAGAATCCAAGAATGTTGAAATCTCAATTTAAAAGAGCACAAGGATAAATTCAAGGCCAACGGAAGAAGTCGAGGGCAAATGCAATCAGTGACTATGATGTTTTCATTAGAATGAACCTGGCCACTTCAAAAGGGAATGTCTGAAACTTGGTGAAGATCGTCATCAAGATAAACTCACTGGCCAAGCCAAGGCTACCCATGTCGCAGTTGTGCAGCAATGGGAAGGGAAAAAATTTTCAATATGGCCACTAAAGGAATAAATGAAGAAGAAGACCCATCCATGGAAGCAGAATTGAGAGGGAATCCGTTCATGCCGCTCTCTATAAAAAGGGGCCAAACTACCAATTTTTGGTGATCCAAACACCATCGAATTACCAAGGTAAGAAATTGAAAACCCTGATTGACTGTGGTAGCACTCATTCTTTCATTTCACCAGCTTGTGCAAGAAGGTTAGGGATAGCCACTGTAGCTGCACCTACTTTGCATATCAAACTAGCAAATGGGTGAGAAACCACTTACACTAAACAAACTACTAAGGTGGAATTTCTACTCAGAAACGAATCCACATTTGTTAAGCTCAAGGTAATGAATCTAGGATTCCATGAGTGCTTACTTGGAATGGACTGGCTAGTCCCCAATGATGCTCACATCCATTGTGGGAAGGGTCAAGTCTCGTTTTGGAATCCTAAAGGTGAGTTAGTTACAACTCAAGGAGAAGCAGGTAAACCAAAGATTCAGCTAGCCAAGGCAACGTGAATAGCTTAAGGAATAACAAAAGGGTTACCCATCTATCTGATCAAGCCAAACAAACCAGAACAAGTAGAGGACACCATCATGGTTAAAAGAGTATGCGGATGTGTTCCTGGAAGAATTGATTGAATTACCACCACCTAGGAAAGTTGACCATGAGATTAAATTGATACCAGGTGCTGCACCGGTTGCGAAAATGCCATACAAGATGTCCATTCCTGAAGGTATTGAGTTAAAAGAATAACTTAAATTATGCAGAGATACCCAAGCCAAAGCTGACCCATACCGCCCTTGGTTCAAGGAGAATGAAAAAAGAGAGGGACGCATTGCTTGACCTCTCTCCTCGTAGGGCATAATCCCTTTCTAGTCCCTTAAAACAATATGAATTAGGGTTCTATCCTAACAATTTCTAAGGTCAAAGACGGTGAAACCTTGTGAGAAGCCTTACAGTTCTTTGGGACCATCCTGCCATGTAGGATAGACTCGTCGGGGGTTCCGCTCACCCGCTTCCCTCAATAGCTTTAGTTTTCTAATTTGGTCCTATAACATTTATGTACGACACTTAAAGTTAGCTTCATGAATTAAGCCGTTTAGGGAACATGGCTCATTTACATAACTTAGATCACAGACACGAAAAAAGAGCAAGCAATCTATTGACAAACAAGTTCTTTAACTTATCTTCAAGTTAATCTTTGTCTCTTGCCCATACAGGAGAATTTATGTATCCCTTGTGTGCAACAGAAGTATCCCTTCTGCCCTGCAGAGATAGCTAGTCCAAATCACATGGCACCAGAAATTCAATCCTTTATCTAGAATCGGATCTCCCAATATGCCCAGGTGCTGGGGGCCACAGAGATATTTAACTTCATTCTAGACCTAGCAAGGGGTGTCCAGAGCTCCAACTGATCCACAAGCTTGTCTAGCAAGAAAACATCATTCTTGTGGTTTTCCTTTTCACCACTCGAGCTTCGGCCCATGAATTGAGCATTGTTCTCTTTGGGTTAATCTGCAGTGCAATCGTGGAGATGATCCACTAGTCCAAAATATCCTTCCTTAATTAAACCTTCAGGAATCCAACACAACAAGACATTCAAGCTTGATATCATTTTTCAGGAAAACATTCCTTTATCCCCATGGCAACTTGTGATCTCACAGACCCTTACCATGCATTTAGCATAAATCACAAGCACTTAGAACAATCATCCAAACAATAAACTAACAACCACTTGAATGTAAAATCATTTAGGATGTTGTTCGATCAACCAATTAAAAAACCAACTGTATTCTTTCCAAACAATGCAAGAATAGTTGTGATAACATTTCCATCGCATATCTACTCTCCCCCTTGGGATCAAAGAGCGATTGTATGTAAAATTTACTTATCACATGTATGCACAAAATTTAATGTCATGATTATGCCAATCATAACCCCTAACCAATTCTTCCTTGTAATTGCTCTATCAACGAATAAGTCATATGCAATTAGGTGCAATTAACTTCCCTTGATACATATACTTTGCAAGCTTAATCTTTTGAATACATGAGATGAAATGACCTATACTTGTGCATCATAGTACAGGTCCTAATGTATCTCATACGAGGATCAAGACATCCATCTATCAATTTGGAAATACATTGCTTACACCAGTACCAAAATTGGATTGACGGTGATGCCTTCGTCTGAAGCTTTGTTGTTGGTTATGGGATTGCCATCTAAACGTGAAATTCTTCGCTTGGGGACCATCCTGCGCAAGTAGATTTAAGAGATAAAGAAGGTGGAATAGATTTGAGATGGGAGCATAAGAGAAGATGGCTTAGTGTCAAAGACCCAGATATGGAAAAGTTAATCTAACTCTCTCCCTCATAGTCTCTCGTGATAACTCCTCTCTCTCTCTCTCTCTCTCTCTCTTTCTCTCTCTCTCAGGCTTCTGCTCATAGTCTCTTGAAGGGGTATCCTTCTACCTCTCTTTCTCTACTTCTTTCTCCCAGCCTCTCGCGGTCTCCTTTTGCTTCTTATGCCTCCCCATGCCTCATATTTATAGTGAATTAGAGAAGAGGCTTGTGGCTCAAAGGTGGAGATCTTTGTGGAGGGGAATCTTAGAAAGATGAGTGATCTGATGCTTAGATCATAAATCTAATGGTTCCATTAGCTCTGAAAGGGGGGTAAAACTCCAAGACACTTCATTAGAGATCTCTCAGTTTACTCCTTCTTTTCTCTGTTCGAAGTACTATTTTCTATATGTAGACAAAATTCGTAGCGCGTGCAATTTGGCAAATCCCTCTCTTTATTTTTTTCTTTTTATAAAATCTCCAAGACTAACTAAAACATCACTTTTCTTTTCTTTTAAATGAAATCTAGTTCTAAGAATATGCTAGTTTAGCCCAAATTCTAATATTTTTGGACCATCCAAACTATACACATTAATATTAGTGATTAATATAGCTCATAAGTCTGGTTCACATTGTAACTTTAGTGAAGGGTGGCTACGGTCCTTGTCAATCTAAGAAAATTATCTGATTTATGACTCTCAATTTTTTAAACATTATTTTCATCAAATAAAATCCTTAATTATTAACATTAGTTATTTTTTTACTTTAGTTAATATTTAGTTAGTAATCTTACTAAATTGTTAATTGACTAGCTAACTTTCGAACTAACCAACTTACTTTTATTGTGTGGAAATATTACATCGTTCTCCCCTTAGAGAAATGGAGATGTCCTCATCTTGAGAGAAACCGGGGTATCATTTTGGAACCTGTGGGTTATGGGCCCATCACACTTTCTCTACGCTACTGCGATCACTCATAAGCATGGAGTCTTCTGAAACAACAACCTATTGTATTTTATGTATCGAGTCTGGTCAACTATCTTAAGTTTGGCTATTATCGCTTGATTGGTAGCAGTAGTTCTTGATGTAGAGAAATAATCATCCATCGACTCAATCTATATATTCGCCTCTGCTGCAACGTCTATTTCTTATGTATCAATTCAGGTGTCTTAGTTTTCTTGAGAATAAGTTTTTTCTCTTGCATGTTAGCATTTGTGGGTGCAAGAGGTGTGTGACAATCAAGCCATACCATTTAGGTTATTCTGTTAGGATATCTCTATGAACCATATTTTAATCAAATACATGCCATTACGGAGTTTTTCTTTAATTCCAATTGTAATGTGCTCATCTATCAGCTATCTAGGCACGCTTTTAGTGGTCTATCAAGAAACGATTCTAAGCGTCATTGCACGGCACATCCATGGAATGTTTCAAGGTTTGTCGCCTAGGGTTTTCCGAATTTGCCTCACAATGGAACGTTCATGGCTGGATCCGCTAGGATTGATCTGAAATCTTTGCTCCTAGTAGCCAAGGTCTCCTGATAACATTCTAGTTTCGGGTCGTTGGACATCCTACTTTAGGCAAAGATACCCAAGCCGAAGCTGACTGATACTGCACTTGGTTCAAGGAGAATGGAAAATGAGAGGGATATGTTTCTCGAACTCTTTATATGTAGGTCATAGTCCCATTCGGGTCCCTCAAAACGATATGAATTGGGGTTCTATCCTTACAATTTCTAAGGTCAAAGACGATGAAATCTTGTGAGAAGTCTCACAGTTCTCTAGGACCACCCTGCAATGTAGGACAAACCCATCAGAGGTTCCACCCATCCGTTTCCCCCGATAGCTTTACTTTTCTAATTAGGTCCTACGAGATTTATGTGCGACACTTAAAGTTAGCTTCATTAATTAAGCCTTTTAAGAAACACGTTTTGTTCGCGTAACTTACATCATAGACACGAAAACAAAGAAAGCAATCTATTGACAAACAAGTTCAAACAAGTTCCTTAACTTATCTTCAAGTTGATCTTTGTCTCCCGCCCATACAGGACAAATTATGTATCCCTTCTATCCAACAAAACTATCCCTTCTTCCTTGCAGAAGTAGCTTGTCCAAATCACATGGCACCATAAATTCAATCCTTTATCTAGAATAGGATCTCCCAACATGCCCAGACGTTGGGAGCCGCAGAGATCTTCAACTCCATTCTAGACCTAGCAAGGGGTGACCACAGCTCCACCGCACACCCAAGTTTTCTAAGAGGAAAACATAATTCCTGTGGTTTTCCTTTTCACAACTCGACCTTCAGCCCATGAATCAACAGTGCCCTCTTTGGGTTAATCCACAGTGGGATCATGGAGGTGATCCACCCGGGCAAAATATCCTTCCCTAATTAAATCCTTTACGAATCTAGCACAACAAGTCATTCAACCCTAATGCCATTTTCTAGGAAAACATTCATTTATCCCCATGGCAACTTGTGATCAGAGACCCTTGCCATGCATTTAGCATAAATCACAAGCACTTGGAACAATCATCCAAACAATAAACTAACAACTAGTTGAATGTAAAAGCATTTAGAATGTTGTTCGATCAACCAATTAAAAAAACAACTGTATTCTTCCCAAACAATGCAAGAATCTTTGCGATAACATTTCCATTGCATATCTACTCTCCCCCTTGGGATCAAAGAGCGATTTTATGTAAAATTTACTTATCACCTATATCCACAAATTTTAATGCCATGATTATGACAATCATAACCCCTAATCAATTCTTCCTTGTAATTGCTCTATCAATGAATAAGTCATATTCAACAAGGTGCAATTAACTTCCCTTGATACATACACTTTGCAAGCTTGATCTTTTGAATACGTGAGATGAAATGACCTATACTTGTGCATCATAGTATGAGTCCTAACGTATCTCATACGAGGATCAAAACAACCATTTATGAGTTTGAAAATACATTACTTACGACCAGTACCGCAATTGGATTGAAGGTGATGCCTTCGTCTGAAGCTTTATTTTTGGTTATGGGATTGCCATCTACACGTGAAATTCTTCACTTGGGGGCCATTGTCCTAGTAGATTTAAGAGATAAAGAAGGTGGAATAGATTCAAGATGGGAGTATAAGAGAACATGGCTTAGTGTCAAAGATCGAGATATGAAAAAGCTAAGCTAACTCTCTCCCTTATAGCCTCTCATGATAACTCCTCGCTCTCTCTCTCTCTCTCTCTCTCTCTCTCTCTTTCTCTCTCTCTCCCAAGATTCTTCTCGCAGCCGCTTGAAAGGGTATCCATCTACCTCTCTTTCTCTACCAATGCAATATTAGTGAATTTGGGAATCTCTCAAATCCCATTTTTTGAATATTAAAAAGGTGGCACCCGGATAACATGCCCATAAGTTTCTTAAAACTATATGATGTGACCTATCATTGGAAAGCACTTGAAAAATGAAATCTATTGAACTATAGAGTGCTCTATTTGGAGTTATAATGTTCAAGTTATGAAAAATTCAAAGATTTGACCAGATGTCTTAAACTTATGGGAAATTCTTGTATTCCCCAATATGGTATTTACCTCTCTCTCGTAGCCTCTCGATGTCTCCTTTTGCTTCTTGTGCCTCCCCATGCCTCATATTTATAGTGAATTAGAGAAGAGGCTTTTGGCTGAGAAGTAGAGCTCTTTGTGAAGGGGAATCTTAGAAAGATGAGTGATCTGATGCTTAGATCATAAATCTAATGGTTCCATTAGCTCTGAAAGGGGGGTAAAACTCCAAGTCACTTGATTAGAAAGCTCTCAGTCCACTCCTTCTTTTCTCTGTTCAAAGTGCTATTTTCTATCTGTAGAAAACGATCGTAGCGCATGCAATTTTGCAAATCCCTCTTTTTTTTTTCTTTTTATAAAATCTCCAAGACTAATTAGATCATCACTCGTCTTTTCTTTTAAATGAAATCCAGTTCTAGTAATCTCCATATCTTTTTAGGATAACATCTAAAATATCTAGAATATGCTAGTTTTGCCCAAAGTCTAATATTTTCGGACTATCCAAACTATACACATTAATACTAGTGATTAATATAGCTCATAAGTCTAGTTCACACTGTAACTTCAGTGAAGGGTGGCTACGGTCCTTGTCAATCTCAAAAAAATATCCGATTTATGACTCTTGATTTTTTAAATATATATTTTTCATTAAATAAAAATCCTTAATTATTAGCATTAGTTAGTTTTTTACTTCAATTAGTATTTAGTTAGTAATCTTACTAAATTATTGATTGACTAGCTAACTTTCGAACTAACCAACTTACTTTTATTGTGTTGAAATATTACATCGTTCTCCCCTTAGAGAAATGGAGATGTCCTCATCTTGAGAGAAACTGGGTTATCATTTTGGAACCTATGGGTTATGGGCCCACCGCACTTTCTCTATGCTACTCCGATCACTCATAAGCATGCAATCTTCTAAAACAACAACCTATTTTATTTGATGTACCGAGTTTGGTCAACTATCTTAAGTTTGGCTATTATCGCTTGATTGGTAGTAGCAGTTCCCGATGTAGAGAAATAATCATCCATCCACTCAATCTATATCTTCGCCTCTACTACGACGTCTATTCCTTATTTATCAACTCGAGTGTCTTAGTTTGCTTGAGAAGTAGTTTTTTCTCTTGCATGTTAGCATTTGTGGATGCAGGAGGTGCGTGACAATCAAGCCATACTATTTAGGTTATCTGTTTAGGATATCTCTATGAACCATATTTTAATCAAACACACGCCATTACGGAGTTTTGCTTTGATTCCAATTGTAATGTGGTCACCTATTAGCTATCTATATACGCTTTTAGTGGTCTATCAAGAAACGATTCTAAGTGTCGCTACACGGCACATCCATGGAATGTTTCAAGGTTTGTCGCCTAGGGTTTTCCAAATTCGCCTCACAATAGAACGTTCATGGCCGGATCCACTAGGATTTATCTGAAATCTTTGCTCCTAGTAGCCAAGGTCTCCTGGCAACATTCTAGTTTCGGGTTGTTGGACATCCTACTTTAGGCAGAGATACCCAAGCCGAAGCTAACTGATACTGCACTTGGTTCAAGGAGAATGGAAAATGAGAGGGATACGTAGGGCATAGTCCCATTTCGGTCCCTCAATACGGTGAAACCTTGTGAGAAGTCTCGTAGTTCTCTAGGACCACCCTGCCATGTAGGACAAACCCATAGGGGGTTCTGCCCATCCGTTTCCCCCGATAGCTTTACTTTTCTAATTAAGTCCTACGAGATTTATGTGCGACACTTAAAGCTAGCTTCATTAATTAAGCCTTTTAGGGAACAAGGTTCGTTCGCGTAACTTACATCACAGGAATGAAAACAGAGCAAGCAATCTATTGACAAACAAGTTCAAACAAGTTCCTTAACTTATCTTCAAGTTAATCTTTGTCACCTACCCCTATAGGACAAATTATGTATCCCTTCTGTCCAACCGAAGTATCCCTTCTGCCTTGCAGAAGTAACTTGTCCAAATCACATGGCACCACAAAGTCAGTCTTTTATCTAGAATAGGATCTCCCAACATGCCCAGATGTTGGGGGCCACACAAGTCTTCAACTCCATTCTAGACCTAGCAAGGGGTGACCAGATCTCCACCTCACACCCAAGCTGTCTAAGAGGAAAACATCATTCCTATGGTTGGCCTTTTCACAACTCGACCTTCGGCCCATGAATCGAGCAGTGCTCTCTTTGGGTTAATCCAGTTTGTGATCATGGAGGTGATCCACCCGTGCGAAATATCCTTCCTTAATTAAATCCTTTAGGCATCTAGCACAACAAGGCATTCAACCCTAATATCATTTGCCAGGAAAACATTCCTTTATCCCCATGGCAACATGTGATCATAGACCCTTGCCATTCATTTAGCATAAATCATAAGCACTAGGAAAAATCATCCAAACAATATACTAACAACCAGTTGAATGTAAAAGCATTTAGGATATTGTTTAATGAACCAATTAAAAAACCAACTGTATTCTTCCCAAACAATGCAAGAATAGTTGCGATAACATTTCCATCGCATATCTACTCTCCCCCTTGGGATTAAAGAGCGATTGTATGTTAAATTTACTTATCACTTGTATGCACAAATTTTAATGTCATGATTATGCCAATCATAACCCCTAACCAATTCTTCCTTGTAGTTGCTCTATCAACGAATAAATCATATACAACTAGGTGCAATTAACTTCCCTTGATACATACACTTTGCAAGCTTGATCTTTTGAATACGTGAGATGAAATGACCTATACTTGTGCATCATAGTACGGGTCCTAACGTATCTCATACGAGGATAAAAAAAACCATCTATCATTTTGTGTAACGTGTCTGCTTATCCACTTGTGGGACATGTCTTAGCAGCCCATCGAGAGGGGAGTCTAGAAAGTGACACCTGCCACTCGCAAGGAATGTCACAGGGTTTGCGATCTAGGTCTTCTCGAGTTTGGCCCAAAGCGGAAGTATCCGGCTGTTCCCACTTAGGACTGACCTATGTGTTTGTTTCCTATCACCTAAGTCTCTAGGAAGTAGCTAGCGTTGAGCTCCAGATGACCCACTTTGGGTAGGAACAATAGAGTCGAAGCAGATTTATGTTGCACTTGGTTCAGGGAGAATGGGAAATGAGAGGGATGCGAAGCTCAACCTCTCTGCCCATAATGCATAGCCCCATTCTGCTCCCCTAAAACAACATAAATCGGGATTCTAACTCAACTAACTCTAGGTCTTCACAGTTTCGTTATCACCTCTTTTGAGAAAAGTTCCTAGCTAACCGGGACAACCCTTCCGTATGTCCACCGCACTTTCCTCGGGTTGCTTAGTTATCTAATTACCTACCACATTATGTTTGACATGCAAAGGCATCTTCCTTAATTAATCAATTTAAACACACGTGCCTTTACGTAACTTAGGCATTGACAATTAAAAAAAACAATGTCAAACAAGTTCCTTTTCCAAATATTTGACCTTTATTTATCATAGTCTTGGAATACATCAACTATCTGTGCCATAAGTCCCTTCATATGAGAGATGAATTTTCCCAAATCTTCTTTTGATCGATATTACAAGCTAAAGAATTCAATTTTAAGGAATATTTTAGTATTTTTACCAGTGGATCCATAGAGCTTTTCAAGCTCATCCCATTTTTCTTTAGTAGTGTTTAGTTGATCAACATGATGAATCAGGGATTCATCTAAGTGTAACATTATGATTGCTTGAGCACGTTGGTCATCCTCTATATAAACCTGATTTGCAGAGTTTACAGTTCTACTACCTTGAATGAGAGGCCAATACCCTCTCTCCGTCATTTTGTATTTTATAAGTACCTGCCATGGGTGGAAATATTTGCCATCAAACTTTTGAATTTGAGGACGGACATCAGCATTTGTTGTGGTCATTGGGAAGGTCTTACCACTTGTTAGGACAAGGGCAGTGTCTAGTCGCTTACAAATTTTCCACTGAATGCGGAATAAAAAAATTTGAAATCAAAGTTGCAATGAAGAGAAAGGCTGAAAATCATATAAATGTAATATTTCAAAGTATGAGTCTGGTGGTCCTTTCTAATGTGCAAACTTCTTTTGAGGTTTAATAGTCTTTTTAGGTTTTAATGAAGTAAACCTAGACTGGACTTCAGGCTCCTCCTTGTGGTATGGCTTAGTGGATGAAGCTTGTGTTGGACAAGGTTGGTCTATGATCTCAATGCTTGTTGCTGATGATTCCGAGGAGAGTACAATGACACTCATCCTTTTGATTTCATTGACCAGTGTACTTGAAACAGTCACTCACGGTATGCAATACACTTCTAGTGTATGATGGTCTATGTGTTTATAATTGTACACATAACCTTACAACAATATACGAAGAGGAATAAAAAACTCACTAGATTTTAGTGAATAACCATCAAGAAAATGATTAGATGATTCATGATTAGTGTTTAGAAACACTAATGTCAAGCTTAGTGAAACGCTTGAATGAAACCCGGTTGGAAATCGGCTTCCCAATGCACTTAGTGATGTCCATTGACCATGCCCAAGAGCTTTTGAATCTGGAATAAGCTTCAAAGAATATGCTTCACTGATTGGAATCACTGTTAATGAAGCTCAGAGTAAAAAAAATGACAAAATGTCAAGCTTAGAGCTTGTTGGCTATGAATTCCATAGGATACACAGTTAGGGTTTGTCAGAGATCTCTCTTTGTAGGGAAAATTTCCAGGAACCCTTGTAGATGAGGATAGCCCACTAGGGGGGCTATGAAAGCCCCAAGATGGTTGCTGGGATCGCATCGCCTCCTGCGTGCACAGCAGTGCGGATTTCGCAATGTCAGAAAACTACGCCTATTTTGGAAACCACGCAATGCCGGGATCAGTCCTGGACAATGTTGGGGGTAGACCTGATGAGGAGTTGCGCCCTGATGTGGGGAAGATATACCCAAAAGAAAGCACGAGCTGATATGGCGTCCTTTGTCCTCCCCAAGTCCTCCAATGGAGGTAGGTTGCAGGCAACTATGGAGGAAATAAGGATAAGATGAAGGAGATGATAGCTCATGTGTGGTAGCTGAGGGGATCAGAGGAGGCTCTGATACCATGTTGCAAACCAGAGTTGCAGCATTGGAATGTGTGCACAAGAGGGAGAAGAGAGCTCAAAGTACAAGAACAAATTCTTGCTTACTAAGTTGCTTAGAGTACAACTTGGGTACACTCTCCCACTCTTGATACTGACCCATAGGCTGTTTATATAGCCTCTGCCAAGCTAGGGCTAGGGTTTCCCCTACCCCTAGGGCTATTCACACTCATCTGCCCTTACACTCCCTTGCTTATAGTGGTTTCCTATGCATGTGTTCTAACATATTGCACACCAATGTCTTTGTATGATACTAGCCATGGTGTAGCATGCTTCAGTGGAATACCCACATGCCCAAGCTAGAAGCGTCCTACATGTACTAATGCTTTTAAAAAATTAGGAGATCAAGAAGAAATAGGCGATGATCAACCTTGTAATATTCCGATTCGCTAATAGAAGCACGCGCGTAAACCACCTCAAAAGAAAAAGAAAAATTGGATAAATGATTTTTTTAAAAAAAATTCCCCCTATCCCCCCAGCCGACTGACGAGCTGGAGGGGGAGGGAAATAGAAGGAGCCATTAAGCTCCTTGGTGGAGCTCGGGATGAGGAGGGGGAACATGCGTGATGACACGCAGGGGAGGGAAGATCCCCCTCCCCTCCACTATTTAATGAGGGGCTGCAGGCCGAGGGAGGAGGGCGAGAACTGTAAAATATTACACGGCGCAGCGAACAGAATCTGAGAAAGAGATAGAGAGTACACAACAGATAAGAGGAGAATCAGTAAAATTCTTTAACTCCAAACAACTGATACAAAGATGGCTCTGTCCACCCGTGCGCTTCCAATGAATGAAGCTTAGATGGCGATCTAGACAGAAGATAGGTGAAGAGCTTAAGGCTAGCTGGAACAACAACTCTGACTGGGTGAAAGATGAGTGTAAGATGGCTGCGAAGGGGTTTAGCTTTTATAGCCCGCGAAGGTCGTTAGGTCGGCCTGCTGACCGACCTACCATATGAGCCTCCACTAGTCGGCCAGGGAATATTCCAGGGAATATTCCCTTTACCATCGGGCCGGGGGCGCTGCCCCCGGACCCCCGCCAGGGGGGCCGCTGGCCCCCCTGGGACCCCCCAGCCAGGGGCCGCTTCCGCGGCCCCCGGACCCCACAATAGGGGCCCCTTTTAACTCCCTTACCACGCAACTCAATGCAATGTGCCTCGAGTTGCTACCAGCTTAACCACTCCGTCTAACCCAAAGATTAGACCCACAACAGTCACCTTTTTGCCATCCGGTCACATAGACCTCATCTGATATACAAGTCAGGACTCAACCAATGTCCGGGCTCACATTTGGCTTCTCCTCATAATGGGGGCCTTACAACTTTGAGCACCATGGATCATTGGTAGCACCTAATGAGGGTGGGGCATTGATCATATCTAACACCCCCCCTCAATGTCCACCCATAGGTGAACTATCTCCTCGGCCCAATGCCGAGTCTCTGAAGATGAACTTGAAGCAGATCCTTCGTAAGTGCTTTGGTGAAGATATCTGCTCCATTCTCCTCTGTTGGACAGTAGACCAATTCCACTATCCCATCCTCCATCAAATCACGCACATAGTGATACTGGATCTCTATATGTTTGGTGCGTGCATGAAACACTGGATTTTTGGCAATGGCGATGCAACTCTGATTGTCACATCTCAGCACAGTTGGTTCTTCATCCTGCACTCCCATATGCCATAGAATCCTTCTCAACCATACGGCCTCACATGCAGCAAAACAAGCTGCCTTGTACTCTGCTTCGGTAGAAGACAATGCCACTGTTGGTTGCTTCTTACTAATCCAAGAGAAAATTCCTGAACCCAAAGAGAAACAATAACCAGAAACTGACTTCCTGGAATCAATGTCTCCTGCCCAATCTGAGTCACAGTTCCCCACAAGAGAAGTTCCGAAACTGTATGTGATACCATAGTCAAGAGTTTTCTTCAAGTATCTGAGCACCCGCATCCCAGCATTCCAATGACTCTCATGAGGTTTGTTTGAGAACCTGCTCAAAACACCAACAGCAAAACTGATATCTGGTCTGGTGTTACACAAGTAGATTAGACTGCCGACCAACCTCCTATACCTCCCAATGTCTGCTAGTGCTGATGTATCCTCAACGGATAACTTTACATTCACCTCCATAGGTGTAGCTATCTCCTTGCACTCGGTCATGCCAAATGCCTTCAAGATCTCCCATGCATACTTCTTCTGAGAGATGAAGATCTTTCCTGGCTCTTGCCAGACTTCAATCCCCAAACAATAGTGCAGCAAGCCCAAGTCTGTCATTTCAAACTCAAAACTCAAAGCCTTTCGAGTTTGGTTGATCATATCTTCATAGTCACCTGTAATAAGAAGGTCGTCCACATATAGGACAATCACTACAGACTTTTTACCATCCCTGTAAACATACAAGTTAGCATCTGAGGCACATCTTTTGAAGTTTAGGTTTAAAAAGAACCTATCTATCCGCTGGTACCATGCTCTGGGGGCTTGTTTCAGCCCATACAATGCCTTCTTTAGTTTACACACTTTGTTCTCAGAATGGGGAGCCTCAAACCCTGGTGGCTGAGCCACGTACACCTCCTCCTTGAGGTCACCATTTAAGAACGCTGACTTAACATCCATTTGGTACACTGGCCACTTCTTGTGGGCAGCCACTGCAAGTACTGTGCGAATAGTGGTCATTCTGGCAGTTGGGGCAAATGACTCTTGAAAATCAAACCCTTCAACTTGTGAAAATCCTTGGGCAACCAGTCTAGCTTTGTACTTTTCTAAGGTACCATCAGCCTTGTACTTTACCTTCCAGATCCACTTGGTGCCAATAATCTTCCGCTTTGCTGGCCGATCCACTAGCTCCCAAGTGTCATTCTTCATTATGCTGTCATACTCCGCCTGCATAGCAGCCTTCCATGATGGATCTGCAAGTGCTTCTTCTAAGTCAGTTGGCTCCTTTACTTCTCTCATAATCTCAACCATCAAGGCCATGTTGACTATGTGAGCAGAAGCCCTCCTTTGCTCCTCTATTCTCTGAGACCTCCTTGGTCCATCTGCCTTCTCCTCAACAGATGCAGGCATAGGATTATTGTGGTCATAGAGCTGCTTCACCCAGCGCGGCAATGGCTTTTCCGGTGGGGTGATGTCAGGTTGGTGAACTTTTTCCTCATCATCTGAAGATGATGCTTCCTCCTCCTTAAGGATAGGGATAGCTCTCGGGACAGGTTCATAGTGGACTACTTCTTCGCTTGATGATAAAGTGGAAGACCTTGCCTTCTCCTCCTCCACTGTATGCGGCTCCTCCTTGAACACCACATCACGGCTCGCGATGATCTTCTTTGCCTCTTGGTCATATAACTTGTAAGCCTTCTGCTCATCACTATAACCCAAGAAGATACATTTTCTGCTTTTTGGTTGTAACTTGTTTCTCTTCTCATCTGGAACATGTGCATAACATTCACATCCAAAAATTCTGAAATGTGAAACAGATGGTTTCTTACCAGTGTAAGCCTCATGAGGTGTTTTTCCCTTGAGAGCCTTTGTGTAGCTCCGATTTAGAATGTAGACTGCAGTATTAACAGCTTCAGCCCAAAAATGGTTAGGCAATCCCTTGCCCTTTAGCATGCATCTTGCCATCTCCACAATGGTACGATTCCTGCGTTCCACAACACCATTCTGCTGAGGTGTGTGAGGCGTCGTCAATTGACGCTTGATCCCTTTGCTCTTGCAAAAGCCTTCAAACTCCTTTGAGTTGAACTCACCACCACCATCTGTTCTAAATTTCTTCACACTTTTCCCTGTTTCATTCTCAACAAGTATTAGCCATTCTTTAAACTTACCAAAAGCTTGAGCCTTATCACGAAGGAAGTACACCCACATCTTCCTACTGTAGTCGTCGACAATCAACATAAAATAAGAAGATCCCCCCAAGGCCTGTGTAGGCATCTTACCACACAAGTCAGCATGCACCAACTCTAGAGGAGCATGTGCTCTATTCTTGCTTTCTTGTGGAAATGCCTTTCTCTGTTGCTTGCCCATCATACAAGCTTCACATGGTTCCTTCAATTCAGTTATTGTAGGTAGGTGAGCAACCATACCTTGCTTTTGCATCTCCTTCAATACTGCAAATCCGATGTGTCCAAACCTTTCATGCCAAAGCTTACTTGTGCCCACTCCAGCGGTGGCTGTAAGAGCACTTAGCTCATACAGGTTGTTCCTTCTTTCTCCTTTGCCAACAATTGTGCCAGCACTATCAATAATTTCTGCACCTGTCTTCTTGAACCTCACTTCATGACCAAGATCAGTTATGGCAGCAACTGATAAGAGATTTCTCCTGATTTCGGGAACATACAACACATTTGAAAGCTTTTTGACTTCACCATTTGCAGCAACAAAAGAAATAGTACCTGTGCCCGCAGCAGGGCATTTAGCATCATTTCCAACCGTCACAGTGATGGATTCTTGTAGAGGCTGCATAGAACTGTATAGACCTTTCTTGTTGGTCATGTGACGGGAGGCCCCACTATCCAACACCCAAGAGTCAGTGGTAGATTCTTCTTGCGCCGAGGAGCACACTTCCTCAATGGTCGCCATGAATAATTCCAACTCTGCTTCAGCCGTATTGGCTGTCTCTTTCCCTTTAGTTTTAAGGGTACCATTCTTTTCATCTGCCTTCTTGACACGACAATCTGCAATTGCATGTCCTTTCTTCTTACAGTAGAAGCACTCTCCTTGAAACTTCTTCTTGCCGCCCTTTTTCTTTTTGTCACCATCATTTTTGGTGGAGGAAACACCTTTGCCTTTTGCATTGGCAGAGAATGCAGCATCTCCATTGTTGCTTCCTTCTCGGGCTTTCAGCCTCAACTCCTCCTCCATTAATAATGCACAAAACTCCTCAAAAGTCAAAGCTTGAGGTCTCACCTGAGTATTAAGGGCAGTTACTAGTCCATCAAACTTTTGTGGACAAATCCGAAGACACCTCCGAGCTAGCTCTTCGCTAGTCTTTTGTATCCCAGCGCCAGCCATCTGGTCGCGCAGATTCTTAATCCGAGTGATGAATGCTTCAACCGTCTCTCCTTCAGCAAACTTCTCCGCTGCTAGTTGATTCTCCAAGTTTTGAATCCTTGTTTGGTTTCGTGTTTCATACTGACTCCTTAGTACATTCCAAGCCTCTGACGCTTTGGTTGTATGCTGAATCAGAGTCAAAACACTGTCAGAACAGCTTGTAACTAAGGCACACAATGCATCTGCATTCCTTCGTTTCCAAGCTCGTAGAAGATCTGCATTCGGAGGAATCATCACACTAGGATTTGATGGGTCGGGGGTAGGCTGTGGTTCTGCGTCAGTCCCCAGCACAGTCTCCAGAAGCTCATAAGAATCAAGGATAGTAGTAATTTTGAACTTCCACAAGGTGTAGTTTGTACCATCTAACTTGCCTTCGCTGAAGGTTGGTGGACGAATCCTCAGTGTTTGAATAGCCGGTACAGCAGCACCACCTCCTGCACCGCTTCCTGATGCGCCAGAACTGCTTCCCGGAGTCGACATCGTTTCTCTTTGCTGTTGAAGCCTTTGCCTCTTGCACGCTCTCCGATCTCTAGAGCCCCCTGGGCTCTGATACCATGTAAAATATTACACGGCGCAGCGAACAGAATCTGAGAAAGAGATAGAGAGTACACAACAGATAAGAGGAGAATCAGTAAAATTCTTTAACTCCAAACAACTGATACAAAGATGGCTCTGTCCACCCGTGCGCTTCCAATGAATGAAGCTTAGATGGCGATCTAGACAGAAGATAGGTGAAGAGCTTAAGGCTAGCTGGAACAACAACTCTGACTGGGTGAAAGATGAGTGTAAGATGGCTGCGAAGGGGTTTAGCTTTTATAGCCCGCGAAGGTCGTTAGGTCGGCCTGCTGACCGACCTACCATATGAGCCTCCACTAGTCGGCCAGGGAATATTCCAGGGAATATTCCCTTTACCATCGGGCCGGGGGCGCTGCCCCCGGACCCCCGCCAGGGGGGCCGCTGGCCCCCCTGGGACCCCCCAGCCAGGGGCCGCTTCCGCGGCCCCCGGACCCCACAATAGGGGCCCCTTTTAACTCCCTTACCACGCAACTCAATGCAATGTGCCTCGAGTTGCTACCAGCTTAACCACTCCGTCTAACCCAAAGATTAGACCCACAACAGTCACCTTTTTGCCATCCGGTCACATAGACCTCATCTGATATACAAGTCAGGACTCAACCAATGTCCGGGCTCACATTTGGCTTCTCCTCATAATGGGGGCCTTACAACTTTGAGCACCATGGATCATTGGTAGCACCTAATGAGGGTGGGGCATTGATCATATCTAACAGAACACTGCAGGCTATCAATCTGAAGAGGAAGGAAGAGAAGAGGGGATACTTTGATGCTGGGCAGCCGTGAAGGAGAGTGGGAGGCTGTTAGCCGTGAGGGAGAGAGGAAGGAGGGTCGTGAGAAGCCATCCCTCTACTGTGTCGAGTCACTGCTGTGGAGAAGAGGGTGAGCGTGAAGCCACCTCCCATTTAGCCGCCAAGACGGACAGCCATAACCACCCCCCCAAGCTTCTGGAAGCTTGGAAGCTTCCAAAGGGGGGCCCTCTTTAACCCCCCTTCCTATACCCTACTACCCCCTTTTCCCCCCCTTCTTTACCCCCCCCCGGGTTTAATCCCCCCTAAGCCCCCTTGTTCCCCCATCCTCCCAGGTTTAATCCCCCCTAAGCCCCCTTGTTCTCTCCCTCCCCCCCCCCCTCGGGTTTAATCCCTCTAAAGCCTTTTTTCCCCCCCCCGGTTTTAAAACCCCCCCTAGGATTTTAAATTCCCTTTTCCCCTTAAGCCCCTCCCTTGACTTTGGGAACCTACCCGCCGTGTTTTATTCCCCTAAACCTTATCACCCCCTTATAACCCTTTTAACCCTTTTTCAACCCCCCCTCATAACTCTTTTCTTTTTTTTTTCCCACAACTCCCTAAGCTTTCCTCTTTATCCCCCGTATCCCCCTTATTATTTTTCCCCCCTGAACCTAAAAATACAAATCATCATCATGGCCTCGGATGATATCCCATAAGGGAAAAGTAGCTGTGAGATAAATTATAGGGAGGGAAAGTAGAGGGAGTGAAAAGAAGGAGTGAAGGAGGAAGAGTGGGAAAAAGATAAAAGAAAGGGAAGGAAGGAGAAGACGGTGGAATTCCAGAAGAAAGAGGAAAAGGCTATCTCACATTCGAACTACGATGCCGCCAAAGAAAGTCCAAGGTGTAGCTGCGGGAGGGTCATCTCCCGGTATCCATGTGGATATCTCACCCCAAAACCAGGTTTTTCTTCTTGGCTTTAATTTGGTTTTAAGTCGATCATGCAAAGAAAAATTGTTAAGGATAGGTTATATTTGTTCGAGTTATTTGTACTGAAGGAGTTTAGCTTATGAATGACAATGTATACAAAGCTTTCTTCAAATTGCATCAAGCATTATAAATTATGAGCAAGATTAGCCATTTACTATAGTAGTATATTTTAGTTAAATCCTAAGGTGTTGAAATTATATCTTGCACCATTAGTCTTATTCCTTTCGCAATGAATCGTTGTAAATGGTTAAATTCATGAAAGGTTTCTTTTGATGCTCAAATTACTAGGAAGTTATCTTTGCTAATTGCACATCTTAGCAAGGCAAATGTTGTTATTTGGCATGAGTTCATCTGTAAGGAAAACGGAAGTTAAAATTAAGCTGTATTGACTGGAAAGTAAATTGTCATAAGGATAGCAAAACCGTGACAAGACGATTAATGTTACCTTCCGAAAGATAACTAAACCAATCTAAACATAGAAACATTCATACCCTAAGCACTTGACTACTTTCCTTACTGTAGGGACAATAAATTCGTAAAGATAAGAAACTAGGGTTTGTCCCTAAGGTTCTTAAAAGAAGAAACCCTAGGCCTGACATACGTCAGCTTAAAGAATCTAAACAAATTATTCCATCGCAGGACTTGCGCAACAAGTATGAAATCATTTAGTCTTGTGATTGATTCACAAGGAGGAAGGGTAAAAACCCTCATCAAGGATGGCAGATCCCTACGCAAGTTATCTTGCAAAAAGACGTATTTTTGGATATCCTTCTAAATAAGGAAAGTTGTAAACCAAAAACTAGCATATGTAAGGAACTTTAGGGTTAACCAAGTTGGGTATGCCCTACACCGGAATGTAAAAGATCTTGCCAATTTACAAGACACCTTGGGAACGAGTGTTGATACACACAAAAGGAAAAAACACTTCCTTAGCAGTTTGCCAAACAACTAGGTTGTTTAATGGAAATGTTTGTGCTTGCTAGAGATTTTAGGGCTCTGTTTGAATTATGAATTACAAATTAAATGAGTACCTATACTTCACGTTAAAGGCCTGAAGGAAGAGGCAGTTTCAGTTACCCTCGACTACCTGCCTAACCCTAACCAAGGGGGTTGTTGACCGCGCCGAGAACGTGGACCGAACCCGCCGCGAGAGGTCTCTCCATTGAGCTCTACTTGGAGTAGGAGGACGCTTGGGTGCCAGGGGGGGCTCTGGCCATAAATCCCTCGCCTTCCGGGTCCTGCACAAGAGGCTAACGTGACTCGGGATTGGATCTTGAGGCCCGCATACTAGTTTAGGGCGGAAGCTTGGAATAGTAATCCCTAGGGATTACTGGATAGCCTTCGGGCGGATTATGGACAAGCCTACGGGCGGAACTTCTTGTATTTCAAAGATAAAATGATGAAATGTTAAAAGAACTTGCTTGATACTGTTTTTCTACGTCACGTGATAAGATTACGTGAAGGAACCAGTGCTTAACAGGGTTAATCAAAGAAGCTGATTGTTATATGTCAAATTAATGTGTTAGATAATTACATAACTAAAACAAACCAAGGAAAGTGCGGAGGATGGACCATGGGTCGGTTGGGTGGTCCTGGTTAGCCGGGAACTTTTCTCAAAAATCTCGAAGAACAGCGGAATGATCATCATCATTAAAACGAATAACGAGAATGATGACCTAGAGTTACGTCTTACCCGATTTACGTTGTTTTAGGGGAACGGAATGGGACTATGCCTTATGGCAGAGAGGTTGAGCCTTGCATCCCTCTCGTTTCCCATTCTCCTTGAACCAAGTGCAGTGTGAATCCGCTTCAGACCTGGCGTTTCTGCGTAAAGTAGTTTGCTCGGGTCTGACGCTAGTTGCTGTTAGCTAATGACCCATCAGGAAAACCCTAATTCCGGTCGATCCTAAGTGGGAACGGCCAGGATACTTCTGCTACGTGGCAGACGTGGGAAGACCTAGATCGCAAAACCCGTAACATTCCATGGGAGTGCCGGGCGGAGTTTTCTAGACATCCTTTCCGATGGACTGCTAAGACGTGTCCTGGATGATATTAGTGGACACGTTAAAGTTGGTATAAGAGCCGACCAACAACGGAATTGTTTTTATGAGATCTCAATAAAATGAAGTAAAGAAATTGTTGCTGTCCAAACATTTTCTTATCTTCAATGCTGTCTTGCAGAACTATGAAGCGTGGAACAAGTTTTTGGTGTTTTGGGTCATGTTTATGACTGCAATGCATTCTCCCCTTTATAGACAAAGAATTGGGATGATGAACATCCTGAAGCAGATTTATAATCCATCACCTTTATACATAGAACGAAGATGGACGGGGTCTTCAGAAATCTACTATATAGCCGCCCACCGGTTTGCTTATCTACAGACCAACCTAAAGAGGATCAAGTGGTTGGAATACTTGAAAGTCGTGAAGCTGTTCGTTTTTGTGGAAGCTCACGTAAATTCGACTTTACATATTCAAGGTCGGAGGATTGAAATAAACTCATATGTATATGAGGAAGTAACCTGTGTAATCCCAGCCGACAGGATTAAAGTGTTGGGCCGCCATGAGAAGTATGGATTCCAACGGAAAGGGTATCCTGAACTTCTAATGAACTATCAATTCCTAAAGATCCATGACCCAAAACCCTACTATTACACAGTTCCTGTAGAAAAATGCAATACAACGTTGTTCTCCCCAAACTGAATGTAATGATTGGATTATCGTCACACGGAACGTTGTATAAGGCTAGGCCCATGTAAATACAAATAAAGACTTCTTTTATCAATATCTGGCTATGCATAAGAGATGTTAAAAAGTTAAGTAGCTACATTGTTTACGAGATAGCTGAACTAAAAATGAAAGATAAGCTAACGTCGATTATTATATAATAACGTTAAGAAAACTTTTAACCATGCACAACCCCAGGTACAAGTTCCAAATTCACCCCCTACATCAAGTACTGCTGTGACCCAGGAGAAGAAGTTCCTCCTCAAGCAGATAAAGCCACCCGAGTTCGACGGGAGAGGCCGATTCATCCAAGCTGATGCTGAAATTTGGATTGAATCCATGGAGGATTACTTTGAAGCAGCTGGTACTGCACCTACCAATCAGGCCATGCTCGTCAAGTTAAAACTCACCGGTGAAGCCAGACTTTGGTGAAAGCAATGGTGCAGGGATCAAGGGACTTCAGAGGGGTCCGTTATCTGGGAGAAGTTGAAGAAAGCCATGCAGGAAAGATATTTGCCACCTGCATATCGTACGCAGAAAATGAATGAGTTCTACGAGCTAAAACAACTAGGACTCACCTCTTGACGCATACTACTCTAAATTCGTCTGACTTTTAAAGTATGCGCCACAGATGGACATGACGCAGCAGGTGTCCAAATTTTGTGCGGGCTTAAATCCACCCGTAAATACTCGTCTCGAATCTATGCATCCATCAGATCTTCAGGATACACTTATTCGAGCAGTGCCTATAATTCAGGAGGCGCAAGCTAGACCAAGGGGTAACAAAACTTGGTCCTATAGTGACCCGAACAGAGGAGCATTCAGACCTCAAATGAAGAGAGTTCAAGGTCACAATCAGGGACAAAGGAAGAAAGCAAGGACAAATAACGTCAACAACTTTGTTCCTACTCAAAGTAATGGCCGAAACCTCTATTGTTCCACTGCAACGAACCTGGTCACTTCAAGAGGCAATGTCCCAAGCTCAGCAGAGGACATCGTCAAACGCCTTTCCAAGGTGCAGGCCACGGTCAAGGAGCCGCCACCCGTGGAAGAGGAAGAACCGCTTACATTGCCAATAGGCAAAGATGCGAAGAAGAAGAGGAGGAAGATCCGAATATGGAAGCAGAATTCGAAAGAGCGATAGTCCATGCCGCTTTACACAAGAAAGGACCGAATCGCCAGTTCTCGGTGATTCAGACACTGTCGGACTATCAAGGTAAAGGTTTCAAAACCTTGATTGATTGTGGCAGTACACATTTCTTTATCTCACCAGCATGTGCAAAAAGATTAGGAATAGCCACAGTAGAAGCACCTACCTTGCTTGTGGAATTGGCAAACGGTCGTGAGGTAACTTGTACCAGGCAAACTGCTAAGGTAGAATTCTTTCTGGGAGGAAAGAAGACTTTAGTCAAATTCAGAGTCATGAATTTAGGTATCCATGAGTGTCTACTCGGGATGGATTGGCTTAAGCCTAATGATGCCCACATTCATTATGGAAAGGGTCAAGTTTCCTTTCGAAAATATGAAAGGGAATTTGTCACAACTCAAGGTGAGGCAGGAGTGCCAAGAATCCAATTAGCCAAAGTATCTCGGATCATAAAAGGAGTTAGAAAAGGATTACCCGTTTACCTGATCAAACTCAAGAATTAGATCGAAAGCAAGAGTCTCATGAAGGACCTTCTTGGCTAAAAGAATACGTTGACGTATTCCTTGAGGAATTGACTGAACTTCCGCCTCAAAGAGAAGTAGATCATGAGATTAGGCTAGTGCCTGGAGCTGCACCAATCGCAAAAAGACCTTATAGAATGTCCATACAAGAAGCAATTGAGTTGAAGGAACAACTCAAGCAACTGTTAGATCAGGGTTACATTCGGCCTAGCAACTCACCGTGGGGAGCTCCAGTACTATTACAGAAAAAGAAAGATGGGATACTTCGACTATATATTGATTGCCGAGGGTTGAATCAATCAACAGTCAAGAACAAGTATCCTATTCCTAGAATAGATGAGCTTCTTGATCGTCTTCAAGGTGCAAAGATTTTCTCCAAGATTGATCTCAGGTCAGGTTACTATCAGATAAGGATCAAGGAAGAAGATATTCCAAAGACGGCCTTCAATACAAGATATGGGCACTTTGAGTTTCTGGTTATGTCATTTGGGCTTATAAATGCACGTGCCACCTTCAATAGATTAATGCAGGATATTTTTAGACCATATCTTGATGATTTCGTGCTTGTCTTCTTCGATGACACTTTAGTCTATTTTAAACAGGAAGAAGATAATGAACCTCAACTTCGGATTGTCCTTGAGACAATGAGGTCTCATAAGCTGTATGCAAAAATGAAGAAGTGTGCATTCTTCAAGCGTCAGATTGAATATCTGGGATTCATAGTATCCTCAGAAGGAATATCAGTAGACCCAGCCAAGGTCAGAGATGTGCTTGAATGGCCAATACCAGTATCCGTCAAAGAAATACGTAGCTTTCTTGGATTGACAGGATGGTATAGGGGCTTCATCAAAAACTATGCTTTGATTGCAGCACCTCTTACAGACTTACTAAAGAAGCAGACTTCCATTACATGGTCAAGTTCCGAACAAAATAGCTTCGACAAATTGAAGCAAAGTTTGGTATTAGCACCTATTCTAAAACTTCCTAACCTCAATAAGGAGTTTGAGGTAGTAACTAATGCTAGCATTCTGGCCTTGGGGTGTGTACTTATGCAGGAAGGTCATCCAGTAGCATACTCTTCAAGGAAATTGAAGAGTCATGAAAATAATTATGCCACGCATGATCTGGAATTACTAGCTGTCATCCATGCTCTAAATCTTTGGAGACACTACCTCTTGGGTAACAAGTTTACTCTAGTAACCGATCATAAGAGTCTCAAATGGATTTTTTGTCAAGATTGTGGGAGAGAAGGAAGGAGTCTCACTTGTAGCTTTCTTGCTTGCACAATGGGGGAATACACACACAAGTGGAGGCTGAAAACAGTTTTCCTCTTCTTAGTTGTGTAAGCCAAAAAGAACTCAAGTACAAAGAAATAGAAGAACCCTATATATGGGTCTCAAACCAAACTCAACTAACTAAGGTGGCATACTAACTAGCCATGAACTAGAGTAGATAAGGATAGCTGTCATGTAGCTATTATTCATGGGCGGTATACCAACCGCATCTGCAACTGACACGTCGGTGACATAAATGCACAATGGTCACCCTGGCATATCACGAGTGGAGCTCGATATCTCAACACTCCCCCTCGAGCTCAATCCCAATTCCTGTACACCAAGCAGGTCTCTGAAGTTGCGCAGCTTCTCTGCGCCCAATGCCTTCGTAAATATGTCAGCTATCTGATCCTCTGTGCTGACATAACCTAGATCAATAAGACCTAGTAAGACCCTCTCCCGCACATAGTGATAATGCACCTCAATGTGCTTTGTTCTAGCATGATAGACTGGGTTATTTGCCAAGTGTATACTACTCATGCTGTCACAATAAATGACAACTGGCCCATCTGTAGGCTGATGCATATCATAAAGTAGCTTATGCAACCAAGCTACCTCACATGCAGCCATTGCTGCGCCCCTGTACTCAGCCTCTGTGCTCGACAAGGCAACTGTAGGCTGTTTCTTGCTGCTCCAAGTGACTGCAGCACTCCCAAAAGAGAACACATATCCACTGGTAGATCGTCTATCAGAAATACTACCAGCCCAATCAGCATCAGTGTATCCATGCAACTGTATCTGAACCCCAGTCTCATAAAATAGTCAATACTGCAATGTGGACTTCACATATCTGAGTATGCGTCTAGCCACATCCAAATGCGGTTTCCTTGGAGCCTGCATAAACTGACTTACCAATCCAACAGCATAGCTCAAATCTGGCCTGGTAATAGTCATATAAATCAAGCTTCCTACTATGCGTCTGTACATAGTAGGGTCTTCCAGAAGCTCACCTGCATCTGCGCTCAGCTTCACATTCTGCTCCAAAGGAATTGAAATAGGCTTACAGCCTATCATCCCATATTTGGACAGCATGTCCAATCCATACTGCCTCTGCAAGAGCTGTATCCCACTTGGTGATCTAATCACCTCAATGCCCAAGAAATAACGCAGCTCTCCCAAATCCTTCATCTCAAACTTCTGCTTCAATAGCATTTTCACATGAAGGATATCTTCATCACTGTCACCTGTCATAATCAAATCATCAACATAAATGACAAGTAGCATAATACATTTCTCTGTTTTTCTCACATAAAGTGAGAAATTTGCCTTGGAAATCTGAAAGCCAATAGTGACAAGATACTGTCCTATCTTGTCAGACCATGCTCTAGGTGCTTGCTTCAAGCCATACAAGGCTTTCTTCAACCTGCAAACAAACTCAGGATGAACAGCATGCACATAACCTAGTGGCTGCTCCATATAGACCTCTTCTTGCAAATCACCATGCAAGAAGGCATTCTTTACATCCATCTGATGTAAAGACCATCCCTTTGATGCAGCCATAGCAATGACTGCTCTTACGGTTGCCATCCTTGCAACCGGACTGAATGTTTCTAGGTGTAACAATAGAAGGAATACCCAACTCATCATCAATGCTCTGTTCTGAGCCACTGGATTCACCATCCACATAAGAGTGACCTGCATTCACATCAAACATGGGTTGATCTACCTTCTCTTTTCCTTTTCGTGATACCTTCATACCACTATCTGCATTGCTTTGAGAAGATTCTCCTGATCTCAATCTGCCTGTCCATGGCGAAGAATGTGAACCATTGCTAGAGGACGTTCTAGGTCCACTAATATCTTGTGACTGCTGCTGTGAATTCTGTGTAGCATTACCATTTTGTGTATCTACATCATCAATCACATTTATTGGTTTATACAGCTACTCATCTCATCAAAAACAACATCTTTGCTCACTGTAAACTTACGAGTAGAAGGGTTATAGCATCTATACCCTTTTTGCTGCAAAGAGTAACCAATAAAGATGCACTTCTCAGCTTTTGGATCCAACTTGGATCTCAACTCATCTGGCACATGTACATAGGCAATGCAACAAAAAATTTTCAAATGAGAAATATCTGGTTTCCTACCAGTATACCTCTCCTCTGGAGTCATCCCATGTATTGCTGCAGTGGGAGTCCTGTTCATTATGTAGACTGCTGTAGCAATTGCCTCAGCCTAATAAAAATCTGGCAGGTCTTTTTCATTGAGCATGGCACGAGATACCTCTCCAATATGCCTATTTTTTCTTTCTGCAATTCCATTTTGTTGTGGGGTATGACTACATGAATATTGCTGCTTTATGCCATGCTCCTGCAAGAACCTTGCAAACTCATTTGAGAGGTACTCTCCCCCTCCATCTGACCTTAGGCATTTTATTTGCAGGCCTGTTTGTTTTTCAACCATAGCTTTAAGAGTTTTGAAATGCCCAAAAACTTCACTTTTCTTTTTCATAAAATACACCCAAAATTTTCTGCTATAGTCATTAATAAAAGTGACAAAATAATAACAGCCTCCAAGAGATGCAGCTTTAGTAGTCCACACATCAGAGTGGATTAATTCCAATGGCTTCTCACTCTCTTGAACATGTCTAGGAAATGGTTTCCTTGCCTGTTTTCCAAATTGGCAGGCTTCACATACCTTATGCATTTCTGCAACCTTGAATTTAGGCAAACCTGCAACAATATTTTGGGCCTGCATTGATTTAAGTCGCTGTACATTAACATGACCAATGCGTTTATGCCAGATATCAATATCTACAACTACACCAGTCCCATGTGCAAACATTGCTGCACTCAATTCAGACATATCTGCATCCAACGTAAACATTCTACCCTTCTTCTTTCCTTTTGCTATCAAGCAGCCTTTATTTTTCATATCCTCAACAAAGCATCCATGAGAATTAAATCTGACCTGCAAGCCCTGCTCAACCATTTGACCAACAGAAACCAGATTGTTGGTGATATTCGGGACATGAAATACATCGGACATGTATTTCTTTTTCCCATCCTGCATAGACAAAGGAATTTTTCCAATCTGCACAATAGGATGTGCAGTATCATCACCAGTCTCCACAAATCCTGGTTTTTCCATTTTCCTTGCATCCTCCATCCATTCTGCATGACCTGTCATGTGGTTTGATGCACCTGAGTCAACATACCAAACATCATTGCTTTCTTCTGCACTTGTCACAGAATTGTTCATGTGCTGCACCATAAACAAATGCTCATTTCTGTCATCACCCTGTCTACTAGAAGATGCATAATTCCCTTGTTGCAGTTTTCCATTCATGATGTCATTCTGCTTTTTATAGCAGTCTTTAGCCATATGACCCATTTTACCACAGTAGTAGCATTCAACATTACTGTTTGCATTTTGGCCTCTTTGCCATCCACCACGACCTCTTTGGCTCCCCTTACCTCTTGAGTTACCACATCCTCCTCCATAGGACTGGTTTTCTTGAGTTTGCTGCATATTCTGATTTCAACCACGGCCTCCAAATCGGCCTCCTCTACCTCTGCCTCTACCTCTTCCAGCATTTGAGTAGAAGACAGCTTCTTTTGAAGTTCCTCCTGAAGAGGATGCACCACCATTTCTCTGCTCCTCAGAAATTAGAAGAGCAATCAACTCCTCAAAATCAGGAAATCTTTCACGGACGGAAATGGATGTTTGGAACTATGCATAATCCTTTCCTAGACCATTCAAGGTCACTGAGACTAAATCATCATCTTCCACTGGCGACCCAATGGAAGCAAGTGCATCTGCAATCTTCTTCACCTTCATGTGGTAGTCATTGATGCTCATACTTTCTCTTTGCACATTGTGCAACTCTTGCTTGAGCTGCATTTTCCTAGCTTGCGTATTTGTGCTATACATTTTTGACAAAGTATCCCATGCCTCCTTTGGCGTACTTGCATCTTGAATATGCACAATCATAGAGTCTGAAATGCTGATAGACAGCCAATACATAACTTTCCTGGCTCTCTCATGCCATGCTTTAAATGCCTGCATTTGCTGTTGATTGGGAACATCAGGAAGAAGAACTAGTTTTTCTTCATTTCCTGCAACAAATTCCCAATATCCTTTTCCCATAAGGAAATTCGTCATTCTAAACTTCCATGCTTGGAAGTTGTTCTTGTCAAGCTTTTCAGTGACAATCTGTGAGAGAGAATCAGACGCCATTATAGAACACTGCAAAAAAATTATGTCACTGCAAAGAACACAGCTTCAGCCTCACAAAGGCAAATCTGCAAAACTGATGAAAGTGGTATTTGACCACACAGTCACTTCCTAGTGATGATTTTGCATCAACAAGCAACAAAGATGATTCTGTAACTCCCAATGTCTCTGCGCACAAGCATACGATGCAATTTCTACAGTAACTTTTCACCGACCTGTCGAATAGTGGCTGCACAGCATAAAACAGGGCTTTTTCCTGAGTGCGTGCAGAAAATTTCCGCCTCCAAAACAGGCCCCGAAATGGCCTCAAAAAAAAAAAACAGGGTTGCCAAGGGCTAAAGCCTTCTCCCGCAGCATATACTGCCCTCTTGCTTCACCGCGAAGGGCGTCTCAACCTGAGACAATGCACTCTTGCAATTTTCGGCTGTGCTACCTATAGAGATCTGCTCCCAAAACAGAAAATGAAAGAAACATTGCTCCTCTTACCAGAACACTGCGAGCTTGGCTTGCTTTCTTGAGCTCCTTACCACAAACAAGGCTCTGATTCCATGTCAAGATTGTGGGAGAGAAGGAAGGAGTCTCACTTGTAGCTTTCTTGCTTGCACAATGGGGGAATACACACACAGGTGGAGGCTGAAAACAGTTTTCCTCTTCTTAGTTGTGTAAGCCAAAAAGAACTCAAGTACAAAGAAATAGAAGAACCCTATATATGGGTCTCAAACCAAACTCAACTATACTAACTAGCCACGAACTAGAGCAAATAAGGATAGCTGTCATGTAGCTATTATTCATGGGCGGTGTACCAACCGCATCTGCAACTAACACGTCGGTGACATAAATGCACAACGGTCACCCTGGCATATCACGAGTGGAGCTCGATATCTCAACATTTTTACCCAGAACGAGCTTAACATGAGGCAACGTCGGTGGATTGAAGTATTGGAGGAATATGATTTTGAAATCAAGTATCGACCAGGGAAGGAGAATATAGTTGCCGATGCACTCAGCCGCAAGGCATTCCTAAATTCCCTAATCTTGCAAAATCCATCAATGGCCTGATCTCTGGCTACAAAAGTATCTATGCCAAACAACCCTATACTTGAACTAGCTAGAGAGGAAGCACGCCATGATTTGACCTACCAAACAATGATAAAGGAAATATCTACCAAGGAGCAGAATCAGAAGTTGCAAGCTAATTATCAGGAATTTTCCATTGATAATGGACTTGTCTACTACAGAACAAGGCTGTGTATACCAGCAAGCCAATCACTTAAGCAGAAGATATTATGGGAAGCTCATGATTCTCCTTTCGCAGGACATCCTGGCTATGCCAAAACTCTTAATGCAGTTAGGAAGAGCTACCATTGGGGGAGGCTTAAAGGTGACGTTCTCAAGTATGTCACTGAGTGTTTGTCTTGCCAACGTATCAAAGCCGAACATGTCATAATGCCAGGGAAACTACAACCGCTTGACATTCCCGAAATAAAATGGAAATTCATCAGTATGGATTTTGTTGTGGGCTTACCCAAGTCCAAGGAGGATACAATTCCATTATGGTTGTGGTTGACATGCTTACCAAGTTTGCACACCTGATTCCAGTAAAGACAAACTGTAAAGCCTCCGACATTGCAAGATTGTTTATCAAGGAGATATTCAAGCTACATGGGTTACCTAGAAGAATCATTAGTGATCGAGATTCTCTCTTCACATCACACTTCTGGAGAGCTATCTTTGAAGCTATTGGGACTCAACTCTGTTTTAGCACTGCCTACCATCCCCAAACGGATGGCCAAACAGAGCGAGTAAATCAAGTCATCGAGGATATGCTTAGGGCATACTTCTGTCGAGAGCCTAAGAGGTGGATTCAATACTTGCCTTTGGTTGAATTTGCCTACAATGCTTCTTACCAGCAGAGCATTCAGATGACCCCTTTCCAGGCATTGTATGGTCATCATTGTCTAAGTCCCCTAAACTTTTCTGATCCAACCTTAAGAGTTGAAGCTTCAAGACAAATGTTGGAGGACATGGATGATCAAATAAGGTCAATAAGACAAGACATACAAGCGGCCAAGGATAGGCAAAAGGCATACGCAGATTTGAAACGTCAAGATAGAGTCTTCAAAGAAGGAGACATGGTCTTCATTCGTGTACACCCTAAAAAGAGTTCTCTATCCCTAGGAGAATGCAAGAAGCTAAGTCCAAGATATTGTGGGCCGTACAAAATCCTCAAATGCCTAGGACCCAATGCTTATAGATTGCAACTCCCAAAGAACCTAAAGGTTCACAATGTATTCCATATCAGCCTATTGAAAAAATATGTACCCAACCCTAATCATGTACTTGATGACCAACAAATTGTAATGCCTAGTCAAGGAGTCCTTGAACTAAGGCCGGAAAGGATCTTAGATGTTAGGGAAAGACAGTTAAGATCTAGAACCCTGAGAGAATGCCTCGTCCAGTGGAAAGATTATCCCGAAGAGGATGCCACTTGGATAGATGAAAGCTCTCTCAACCATCAATATCCTCAGTTTATCTCGAGATGAGGACATCTTGATTCCTCCAAGGGGGAGAGAATGTAATATTCCGATTCACTAATAGAAGCAGGCGCGTAAACCACCTCAAAAGAAAAAGAAAAATTGGATAAATGAAAATTTTAATATAAAATTTCCCCTATCCCCCCAGCCGACTGACGAGCTGGAGGGGGAGGGAAATAGAAGGAGCCATTAAGCTCCTTAGTGGAGCTCGGGATGAGGAGGGGAACATGCGTGATGACACACAGGGAAGGGAAGATCCCCCTCCCCTCCACTATCTAATGAGGGGCCGCAGGCCGAGGGAGGGGGGCGAGAACGCTGCAGGCCGTCAGTCTGAAGAGGGAAGAGAAGAGGGGATACTTTGACACTGGGCAGCCGTGAACGAGAGTGGGAGGCTGTTAGCCGTGAGGGAGAGAGGAAGGAGGGTCATGAGAAGCCGTCCCTCTGCTGCGTCGAGTCGCTGCTGTGGAGAAGAGGGTGAGCGTGAAGCCGCCTCCCATTTAGCCACCAAGACAGACGGCCATAATCACCCCCCCAAGCTTGTGGAAGCTTGGAAGCTTCCAAAGGGGGGGCCTCTTTAACCCCCCTTCCTATACCCTACTACCCCCTTTTCCCCCCTTCTTTACCCCCCCCCCCTCCCCTCAGATTTAATCCCCCCTAAGCCCCCTTGTTCCCCCCTCCTCCCGAGTTTAATCCCCCCTAAGCCCCCTTGTTCTCCCCCCCTCCCCCGGGTTTAATCCCTCTAAAGCCTTTTTTTCCCCCCCCGGTTTTAAACCCCCCCTAGGATTTTAAATTCCCTTTTTCCCTTAAGCCCCTCCCTTGACTTTGGGAACCTACCCCCCGTGTTTTATTCCCCTAAACCTTATCACCCCCTTATAACCCTTTTAACCCTTTTTCAACCCCCCCTCATAACTCTTTTCTTTTTTTTTTCCCACAACTCCCTAAGCTTTCCTCTTTATCCCCCGTATCCCCCTTATTATTTTTCCCCCCTGAACCTAAAAATCCAAATCATCATCATGGCCTCGGATGATATCCCGTAAGGGAAAAGTAGCCGTGAGATAAATTATAGGGAGGGAAAGTAGAGGGAGTGAAAAGAAGGAGTGAAGGAGGAAGAGTGGGAAAAAGATAAAAGAAAGGGAAGGAAGGAGAAGACGGTGGAATTCAAGAAGAAAGAGGAAAAGGCTATCTCACATTCGAACTACGATGTCGCCGAGGAAAGTCCAAGGTGTAGCTGCGGGAGGGTCATCTCCTGGTATCCATGTGGATATCTAACCCCAAAACTAGGTTTTTCTTCTTGGCTTTAATTCGGTTTTAAGTCGATCATGCAAAGAAAATTTGTTAAGGATAGGTTATATTTGTTCGAGTTATTTGTAATGAAGGAGTTTAGCTTATGAATGACAATATATACAACTTAGCTTTCTTCAAATTTCATCAAGCATTATAAATTATGAGCAAGATTAGCCATTTACTATAGTAGTATATTTTAGTTAAATCCTAAGGTGTTGAAATTATATCTTGCACCATTAGTCTTATTCCTTTCGCAACGAATCGTTGTAAATGGTTAAATTCATGAAAGGTTTCTTTCGATGCTCAAATTACTAGGAAGTTATCTTTGCTAATTGCACATCTTAGCAAGGCAAATGTTGTTATTTGGCATGAGTTCATCTGTAAGGAAAACGGAAGTTAAAATTAAGCTGTATTGACTGGAAAGTAAATTGTCATAAGGATAGCAAAACCGTGACAAGACGATTAATGTTACCTTCCGAAAGATAACTAAACCAATCTAAACATAGAAACATTCATACCCTAAGCACTTGACTACTTTCCTTACTGTAGGGACAATAAATTCGTAAAGATAAGAAACTAGGGTTTGTCCCTAAGGTTCTTAAAAGAAGAAACCCTAGGCCTGACATACGTCAGCTTAAAGAATCTAAACAGATTATTCCATCGCAGGCCTTGCGCAACAAGTATGAAATCATTTAGTCTTGTGATTGATTCACAAGGAGGAAGGGTAAAAACCCTCATCAAGGATGGCAGATCCCTACGCAAGTTATCTTGCAAAAAGACGTATTTTTGGATATCCTTCTAAATAAGGAAAGTTGTAAACCAGAAACTAGCATATGTAAGGAACTTTAGGGTTAACCAAGTTGGGTATGCCCTACACCGGAATGTAAAAGATCTTGCCAATTTACAAGACACCTTGGGAACGAGTGCTGATACACTCAAAAGGAAAAAACACTTCCTTAGCAGTTTGCCAAACAACTGGGTTGTTTAATGGAAATGTTTGTGCTTGCTAGAGATTTTAGGGCTCTGTTTGAATTATGAATTACAAATTAAATGAGTACCTATACTTCACGTTAAAGGCCTGAAGGAAGAGGCAATTTCAGTTACCCTTGACTACCTGCCTAACCCTAACCAAGGGGGTTGATGACCGCGCCGGGAACGTGGACCGAACCCGCCGCGAGAGGTCTCTCCGTTGAGCTCTACTTGGAGTAGGAGGACGCTTGGGTGCCAGGGGGGGCTCTAGCCATAAATCCCTTGCCTTTCGGGTCCTGCACAAGAGGCTAACGTGACTCGGGATTGGATCTCGCGGCCCGCATACTAGTTTACGGGCGGAAGCCTGGAATAGTAATCCCTGGGGATTACTAGATAGCCTTCGGGCGGATTATGGACAAGACTACGGGCGGAACTCCTTGTATTTCAAAGATAAAATGATGAAATGTTAAAAGAACTTGCTTGATACTATTTTTCTACGTCACGTGATAAGATTACGTGAAGGAACCAGTGCTTAACAGGGTTAATTAAAGAAGCTGATTGTTATATGTCAAATTAATGTGTTAGATAATTACATAACTAAAACAAACCGAGGAAAGTGCGGAGGATGGACCATGGGTCCGTGCTACGGTTGGGTCATCCTGGTTAGCCGGGAACTTTTCTCAAAAATCTCGAAGAACAACGGAATGATCATCATCATCAAAACGAATAACGAGAACGATGACCTAGAGTTATGTCTTACCCGATTTACGATGTTTTAGGGGAACGGAATGGGACTATGCCTTATGGCAGAGAGGTTGAGCCTTGCATCCCTCTCGTTTCCCATTCTCCTTGAACCAAGTGCAGCGTGAATCCGCTTCGGACCTAGCATTTCTGCGTAAAGTAGTTCGCTCGGGTCTGACGCTAGTTGCTGTTAGCTAATGACCCATCAGGAAAACCCTAATTCCGGTCGATCCTAAGTGGGAATGGCCAGGATACTTCCGCTACGTGGCAGACGCGGGAAGACCTAGATCGCAAAACCCGTAACATTCCATGGGAGTGCCGGGCGGAGTTTTCTAGACATCCTTTCCGATGGACTGCTAAGATGTGTCCTGGATGATATTAGTGGACACGTTAAAAACCTACGATAGTTTGTTATACTATGATTATCACATAATAACTTCTTGGGTATTAACAATAATCTTAGTTAATCATTGTAATTTTGATTTGAAATTTTTATGTCCATATCTTAGTTCTCCATGGCACATGCTAATGAAAAGCGGAAGTAGAAATACATGCTTACAAAACAAGAGCATAAAGCTTCAAGTATAAACAATTTCACTAGGAGAATGTAAAAAGAAGACTTTGCAACCCACTTTGAGAGCATTGTCAATGTATATGAGATCCTTGTACAATATATAACTAGTTAATTATATCAAGAAATATGTGATTGAATTGGCTATGCTAGAATGACCCATTGTCCAAACTTGAATTTGAGATATTTGAGGCTCAATCCACGCTAGAAAACATCAAAAGGGAGAATATACAAAGAGAGTGGCCCTATCTTGGTCCAATTAGCTAGAAAAATAGCTTTTAGAACACATAAGTCAAAGAAGTCATGCTAGCTTACATGAAAAATTCTCTCATGAGGAATATCTAGAGGAGGACCACAAAGTCCATGCAAACAAACCATTTGTATGGAGAGGAGAGAAGGAGCACACCTTTGGCTATAGCAATAGGAATCAAAGATCCTTGGTCACAAAAACAACTAAATTGGCCTTGCCCAACTCTCAAGATTTTATGTTCAGATTGAATCAAATGTATTTATCATTCTCTACTTGGTCACAAAAAGTTGGCTAAGCAGGGTTACTTTTCCTAATATAGGAGGAGAGTATCATCTAAGAATTGGAGACCTTGTGCTTCTTCTTGCTCACGTAGACTCCATATACATTTCTTATGAAGATGATGCTACTCGTACTAGTGATATCATGTTTGCTACATGTATGTTGTGAGTGATGACCTTACTAAAACAACTGATGGTGAAGATGAAGTCTCTAAAGATAGAGAAATCTTGACTACAGTGGAACCCATAGTCATTTCGCTAGCCACTAAAGGAGACACTAGATTAACTCATGTGACTAGAGGATCTCTACATGACATTGAAGATAAAGGAGAAGAGTGTTGGCTTGTGTGTTAGATTAGCCCCATATAGGTGAACTTTGTTGGATTTCATCTAGACGATTTACCTCAATCAATTGAGCATTTGATTTGTAAGACTGCCAATATGGGAGTCTCAATCAAAGAATGTGAGATACAACATGTGGACTCCTCCATTCTTCTAAAAGGATGGGTTGTTCCAATTTTGGTGGCACAAAAATGAGTATTGAAAAGAGGCCATAGTTATGATGGGAAAGAAGGCAATAGGAGGAGAAGTCAAGTTGACACTACAAAAAAGGAGGTTTGCCTTAAGAGATTATGATGATGGGCAAGGCAACATGTGCTTGGACAAAGGCTACCATAGCCATAGCTCGATGTCCTTCCAAGAATCTTATCAATCCTCCATGTATAAGTAGTGAGTTGCTCTCTCCACTATATATGCTTCTAGTTTAAATTTTTCTAAAATCATGTATATTAGCGAGATTATTTGTCTTCATGCATTTGTTTTCTAACACATGAATTTTAATGAATGCTCTCTTGCCTATGTTGTATTACATGGAAATGCACTTTTTGTAATAAACACATTTGACCAAATTTTCATGTTGGCTCATGCTCTCAAGGGACTTATATTTTCTTATGATGATGAAACCATGATTGAAAAGGAACTACTTGACATTTACATTTTCACTTAAGGTGTTATTTATGCAATGTCAATGAGCTAGCATTTTTATGTTTTCTCATGTTTACTCAAGTCTTTTGAGATGAAGTGTAGTACACTTAAGATCACGCACATGAAAATTTGACCAAATTTTCATGTTGGCTCATGCTCTCAAGGGACTTATATGTTCTTATGATGATGAAACCATGATTGAAAAGGAACTACTTGACATTTACATTTTCACTTAAGGTGTTATTTATGCAATGTCAATGAGCTAGCGTTTTTATGTTTTCTCATGTTTGCTCAAGTCTTTTGAGATGAAGTGTAGTATTCTTAAGATCATGCACATTGAAGGCTTGCCAATTACATAATTTAGCTAACTTTTAAAATAAGGTTAATGGAGTTGCAAGCTATGGATAGAGTTTTAGAAGCAAGGGTTTTGTACTAGGTTTAGTTATCTCTTGTGGCTGCTTTTGATCTCCCTATGATGTTTGAGAGCATTTGATGTATTGCATGACTCACGCTATGATTGCTTTCATGATATCATAATATTTGGGGGCTCCAATGCATCATAATGATTGAGATCCTTATGGTTTTATCATGTGTCGTCCTAAGATACAAGTTTAATTTTATTGACATCCAAGTCCCAAACAAGACCATTGAGTAGCCACCTTGTGCTTTCTTTTAAGACTTGTGTTTTGGAACATGTCCATGGCATTCTAGAAATTTACAATTTAAATTGGGGAAGGTTACTTCTTGATTGGTTTATAAATGTGATGTTCTAGAAAATTAAATTGGGGAAGTTTACTCCTTGATGTGTTTGTAAATGTGATGTCCTAAGGGTCATGTGTTGTTGTGCAAGGATGGATTGTTGGTTGGAGATATTAGGATAGGATCCTTGAGTTAACTTGTTCATTGTCATATGAATGGCAAACATAATAGAAACTCATTAGTGTATCAATTAAGAGAGAGAAAGAGCAAGAGAACTTGAAATTGAAGGGTTTAAGACTACATGCCTTAATGAGAGCTAAGTCAAGCATGTGTCACCATAAAGAATAGAGTTGAGGATTTCCATGTGGTTTTTCTATTCTTGTAACTTGGTTCTCATTTCTTCATTCTACTTGATATAATGAAATGTTCTGTGAAATTTTAATTGCAACACTATAAATAGTTGAGGATATCTTTGAGGAGTTCATGGATGATATGCAACTTAGGTAGTTTTTAATATGTTTAATTATTCAATTAGTTAATTATTTAATTACTAATTAAAAGTTTATTTAATTGTTTAATTATTAGATTATTAATTTTCAAAATTAAAACATTTAATTATTAGAATATAGACACCATGATTAGTGTAGAGAGAGGTTTATTTGTTTCAATATCTCTCCTCTCTATTCTCTCCTTATTTATATTAATTAAATGATTATTTTATTATTTCATCTCTAAATTAATTTATTAATTAATTTAATGTGAAATATTATCCTTCTAAATAAAAGGCATTACTAATATTTGTAAGGATATTACCTACTCTTATATCTAGTGCTTTTAATTGATTTGTATCATCATTCCGTGTCCTAAATATGATATAGAGAATGTTTGCATGAGTATTGAAAGAGCCAAATCTACTAGCTCCTATTCCATTTTAAGTGTATCTTCAAATATAGCAATTGTTCAAGAATATGAAGGCGGACCCCAATTATGGTGTATGTCTGAGACATTCTCAATCACTCATTTTTAGATAATTTGAAAGGGCACAACTTAAAGAAGATAGGGTGTGCTTCCTAGTTAATTTATTTTCTTTCTATGGTTTTAAATTTTTCATCTATTATTTGTGTCTTGGGTTTTCTACTTTTTGTTGGGGTCCTTGACTTGTTTTAGCACACAAAGATACAAGGATTTTCTTATACCTGCACTAAGCATGGTGTCTAAGTCCCATATCCTCATAGTTGGCACTAAAGGGACACCACGGATTAGTGTAGTTATACACCTAAATTAAGTTTTGTATAGCTTGTATACTCCACTTTGTATCAATGTCTTTGGCTCGCTTGGCACACAACGATATAAGGCTTTTCTTTTGCATATACTAAGCATGGGTCTAGGTCTCATGTCCTCACACCAATTAGTGTAGCCATGCATCTTACTTAATTGGTTTATACCTTGCGCTTTTATCTTTGTGTTGATGTCCCAAGCTTGGTTGGTGAAAAACAATATAAGGTTTTCCTTATGAGGATGCTAAGCATGGTATTTGGATCCCATGTTCTCATGGCTTGGAGCTAAAGGGGCACCATGATTAGTGTCATGTGTCTAACTTTAGTGGTTTTTAGCTTGTGTTTTCCACTTTTTGTTAGTGTTGCAAGCTCTTTTGGCACACAAATATACAAGGATTTCCTTATGTCTGCACTAAGCATGGTGTTAAGGTCCCATGTCCTCGCAACTTGGTACCAAAGGGACACTATGATTCATGTAATCATGTGTCTAACTCTAGTGATTTGTTGCTTGTGCTTTCCACTTTTTGTGGGTGTGCCAAGACAAAGACATAAGACTTTCCTTATGTATGCACTAGGCATGCTATTTGGGTCCCGCATTCTTGTGGCTTGGAACTGAATGGACATTATGTTTTCCTGGGTGACACTGCTTGGTCCTCTTTCAAATAATATTAGGTTTACTGCCTAAACTTTCTCAAGTTCACTCTATAATGGAAAGTCTTTGCCATTCCCACAAGAATCGACTTGAATTTTGGTTTCTAAACTAAGTCACCTATCGATTAACTAGCATTCGTCTTCAAGCGTTTGCTCGTGCTACATCACTCCAACTCTATTGCACTTGATTCAAGGAGAGTGAGAAACAAGGTGAAATATGGGCACATCAACCCCTCTGCTTGTAGGACAAAGTCTCACTATGTTCCCCTAAAACTATACAAAGTTAGGGTGTTGACATATTCAATGTGGTCAATATTTCCTATACTATAACACATCAAAATGTGGAAAAGCTCTCAACTTATTTAGACTACCCAGCCTTAGGGCAGATTCATCCGAAATGTTGCCCTTCTGCTTCCCTTGGTTTGATATTCTTAGTTAAGAAATTATCTAACACATTTATGTTGTACAAATAAAATTAGCTCCCTTAATTTGCCTTTTTAGTCCTAGTGTTCCTTCATGTAACTTAATTCAAAACATATAATCATCCTCCATCTTGTGGATGTGATCCCTCATCATAGGGGAATCTCATAGACAAAGCTATCAAAGCTTCAACTTTAGAGATGATCGATGCTCAAATTTCTAGAATTGAAAGAGAGATTTCAATCTCTACCAAACCTCTATATTACTGTAGATACATCTAACATAAATGAGCACAAAATCTATACAACTCAAAAAGAGAAAAGAGTGGGCTCTTGCATTCAACCAATCCCATAAAGTTGCCAAATCCATGGTCACACCATAATGAGGGTCCAAGTACGTCAAGGTACAAGGATAGTAACAAAAGCCCAAAGGTCACAGTCATCAAGGAGACACTCCATACAGCATGATCATAGAGGGTAGTTCATCCCATCCATCTTGTCAGATGCGGATAGACAAGGTGGGAGAGATGACTCAATGTAGAGCAAAGAGAGAGAGTAGTAAATACAAATGAATACAATTCTACAACCTATAAATGTAGCCTTGGTATCATACCAAGAGTGCCCAAAAGTTCAATCCCTACAATAAACATATATCTACCTTATGTTAGCCCTGACAAAAAGACAACCTAACACAAAAAAGAAGTCAACCTAGTCAATAGGATAGTCCCAACACTCTAAAACCTAGCAAAGAATATGTTTGGCTAAAAACAAACTGCCAAGGAGAAGTGTTACCATTGAGTCTGTGTTTCTATACATTTATTAGGTGGATGAGCCTTCTTCTATTGTCTCATCTTTTGAGCAGCCTTGGCTCCTTCTAACAATGGTGCACCAAGTCATATGACTCCCCAATGTGATTTGTTGTGGGATCTTCATTTGTTTAAGGGTAAACTCACTGATAGTGACATATCTGGAGGACCTATTAGTGGCGGGGGCACCTTTCCTCTATTGTCTAATTATCCAATGATCTCCATTTTTGAGGCTCTATATGCTTTGGACTTGTGCTTCCCTCTTCTCCTAGTTCATGACCATCCTAGCCTTGAGATGAACCTTCTCTTCATTGAGACGGCCATTTTTTTTTCAAATTCTTTTCTAGGAGCCACTTTTGTGATAGCCTACATATTGGCAGGAGAGGGGGCTATCTAAGCTCCATTGCCCTTCCATTGTGGAGGGCCCTTCTTTATAGCTTTCTATTATTACACTCATTCCTGATTGTGCACAATTTAGCCCACAAGTTCCATCCCATCCTCTCCTATAGTGGACATTGGTGATATAGCTGTGAATTTCCTGGCCCTTTAAATTTCAAAGGGGGGTAGGGGGTTTCCCCAGGATCATGAGGATTTTATTCAGGGTTTCTACTCTACTTTATGTGGAAATCTCTTATGTGTCATCAGCCCACCACCACCTGTTGCTTGTTCCTTGGTCCATATTGTTTATATGCAGCTTTTGGCACCTTTGATAGTTCCTTGCTATCATCTCATAGTTGGGTTAGAGGCTTGGCTCACCCATTCCTACTGGAGTTTTGAGGAGTGATAAGTTTGAGGCCTCTTTGTTTCCTTTTCCCTTTGTTTGCTTAGATTCTTGTATGGAGAGGGCATCTTTATCATTGGCTATCTTTCTTCATTGGTGGACTTTATTAGCATTAGCACTCTTCTTGCCATCCTTAGATTTGCATCTCCTTTGGCCTTTGTTGGATCCAGGATCTAAGAGAGCATGTTAGCATTAATGTATTTCTTGTGCAGTCACTCCTACTTGTGAGCCTCAATCTAAGTTAGATAAGGATATTAGAAGCTCTACAATTTTATTTTCTATCCTTCTATCTGCTTTAGAAACTTTAGTGAAGAGCACATTAGTGAATTTCTTTTTGGGTACTTTTGACCATTTTTAGGGTTTTTACCTCATTTAGGATTTTGCAACTTTTTTGTCTATATATAGGTTTCTTGCCCTCCCACTCTCATTGTCCATTATTGATCCTTCATGATTCGCCTTCCCTCGCCATTCTCTCATCCCCTACTACTACCCTCTAGACCCCACACTGATGTGTAGAGCTGCATGTTGGGGTTGACTATTGCAACCTTGTACCTTTAGCCACCATTGTGACCACATTGTTCCCTTTCTCTCTCGAGTTCTACCTTTGTCTCCATCTTCTCTCCCTATTAACTTTTTTCTTTTCGTTGCACACTCTCATAGTATCAACATAAATACTACCTCTGAAATCAATAAAGGTAGATGTGTGCCAAGTTTATTGGTTGCATTAGCTTGAACTTTCACCAAAATTATCTCTAATGTTGATTTTGTTTCAAATGGTGGGACAAAAAAAATGATATTGGGAAATGATATTGACTTAAATTTTTCTTGTAAGTCCATCCATATTAAAATAGATCCCTCTTAAACTAATACCCTTCTCACATAAAGCTCTTCTTGCTCCTTGACCTGCCATTATTAACATAGATTTATAACCTCCCTGAAAAACCCTCAATTTTTTGGGTAGGATACGGTACCTTGTTGGTAAAACAAAGTAAGAATGAAGCCAAACTTGTTGTCACTATAATATATGTTTGATAATTTGATCCCACTCATGACCTTGCACTTTGTAAGAACATCTAATCAATCCTATGTTGTTGTCATATTGACCCTCTAATATCGGATTCATGTCAATGTTGTTTATCCTCAATACCTCCCATTGAGCATCTACAAAATAGAATGAGAAATTTTCAAATAGTAAAATTACTTTTTTTGATGAGGTAGCCTCTTTCTCAACTTTTACAAATCCCCTTCACATTTTAGTCCAAACATGACAATGATATCTCACTTGTCATGGCCAAATACATTTATGGAAAATTTTATAATGTCTTTCACCAAAGTAGATGAAGAAAAGCAACTATAGGAGATGGAAGCATCACAATTCTTACTTTAGATCAAGCACACCACAAGGATAGTGGTGTCATCTTGATCCATTATTTGCCATGGATAAATCTCTTCTCTAGTTTCCTTTAAAAAAAGACCTTCAGAACTAACACATGCATAAGCAACACAATATTGGTGGGTCACAAAATCCAAGATATAACGCATAGCATGATAGATAATAGCCACTTGCAGAAACTCATTGCACTTTACCAAACGAGTAGATATATGATATGTAAACATGACAATATTAATAGCCTATTTGACACATTCATCATACATGAACCTTTTACAAATACTAACTTTGCTAATCTATATTTTGAGAAGCAATTAGGTTACTACCATATTACATTATGTAAAAAAAGGTTTAGAAACAAGTTTCCTTTTATTGCCAACCATTACATGTGATATAAAATTGGTGTGATGGGTTGGTGGTAGCATGAGCTCTTCACAATGCATGCTGTCTCTTGATATACTTGGATGTCAATTTGGAAAATTTTATGATGGTTTTCATCTACACTCTAAGATCCCATGCATTGTGAAAGTGGTTCGTCAAACACCCACGAAAAAGGCATAGCGTACACATGTAATGCAACCATACAATAACACCTTTGCAAGTGTTGTAAAATGTTAAATTATGTATATGTTTATAGCTTGGAACATAGATATCCTAGGAACGAATTTGGTTTGCATGCATGACTTGGGGTGTTGTACACAACCTTAGGAGTGGCATCCTTAGTTCTACAAAACAAAATCATCATCCTTGTATATTAGCTTTTACTATAATGAGATTAGGAAAACTAGAATCCACAATCCACAACCACAATTTACAGGGGAGGCGAGGAGCATAGGCTTTCAACTACATGCATAAGAAAAAACTAGAAAATATGTTTTGTTAAAGCTTGGCCCTAAAACATTTACTATTGAAAATGAAAAATTTGGAGAGTATTAAGTAGCTTGGAGACTAGATCCAAGGCTTAGAGTGGCATTCAGATCTGTCATCCAATGTGGACAAAACCTCAAGTAATGTCCTATTCTATGGGCTCACATGTATACACAACTCTCCACTTACATTGTGCCAAGGATGAGCTTTGATTAATGGAAACTTAATTTCAACAAAGCTGTTGAAATAAGTCATAGCTTAAGCTAATGCATGTGCCAAATCACATACGTAGAGAAAATACATAATGGTTATGATTAGGAAATATTATGCAACATGGTGTCAAATTTTCCACACTATATTTTTTCAAAGTAGTTTCTTTTTTCAATTTTTGATGGATATGGAATTTTTTTCCCATGCTTGAAGGGTGCTCAACAACAATCTAACAACTCAAAGGGGATAGCTTGGGTAGTTAAGGGATCTTAAGATTATATATTTTCCTTTCTTTTTTATTTTGAAGGATTTGAACATTTTCCCATGCTTGGGTTTGCCCAACAATCAATTTGACCACTCAAAGGGAACAACTCGGGTAGGGAAGTGGTCATTTACAATGGACCATTTTTTGTGGATTTTATTGGTTCCCTTACCCGAGGAGCTAATTTTGCATTTGGAAGAGCATTCTATAGTCTTTGCAATAACTTCCCTCTTTCTCTCTTTCCAACTCTCATTTTCTCCCACTCATTCTCTCTCTCTCTCTCTCTCTCTCTCTCTCTCTCTCTCTCTCTCTCTCTCTCTGTCTCTCTCTCTCTCACACACACACTTTGTCTTAACATCCTCCTTATCTCTCTCTGTCTACTCTCTATCTCCTACTCTCTTTGCCTCTCTATCTTTATCTCTCAATCCCCCCTTGTCTCTAACTCTCCTATATCTCTCCTCAATATTTGTAGTTCTCCTCTCTCTCTTCTCTCTCTCTCTCTCTCTCTTTCTCTCTCTCTCTCTCTCTCTCTCTCTCTCTCTCTCTCTCTCTCTCTCTCTCTCTCTCTCTCTCTCTCTCTCTCTCTCTCTATCTATCTATCTATCTATCTATATATCTATCTATCTCCCCCTATCTCACTCTATCTTTTGGCTTTGTGTCCATGTGCATGTGTTTCCTTTTCTCTCTCTTGCTCTCTCTATCTCCCTACCTCTCTCTATCTCCTCCCTTCGTCTCTCTTTTTTATGCTCCCCCCTCTCTCTCTCAATATATAGGGAAGATCTATATCAATTTTCATCTCAATAGAGTGTTTTAAATTTGAGGTGAGAAAGTGGCATGTACTAGATTAAGGGAGTATGGTGTGAGAGAATATTGAAACTTGTTGCTTAATATTTGTATAAATGACAATAAAATTTAGGATGCGGCCAAGTTGGAAAAGTGCATAATTAGTGTAATTGAATCATATTCATAACCCAGGGAGACATCTATAAAATTGTTTTACTTTCAATGGAGCCTTTTTAATTGGGAAAGGTATGGATAAAAGAAAATGAGATGGATTTCTTAATTCTAGCCTATATTGGAAACAAACGTTTAAGAGGAAGAGTGTTACAAGCCTCTCAACCTCTAGGAGTTGTCCATCCTTCTTTGAAAACCATGTTTTACCATGTTTCAAGTGCATCAATTCATGTATCATGGAAGGGTCATATATAAGGGGCATGAAAAGTAGCTTCTTTAAGGGCATCCACAATATCATCTAGACATGCCAATGCTTCCTACTCCATGGCATGCATAGCATTGGGATAGTGCATAGGCAAGAAACAGTGGGAAGTGTCTTGATCGCATGAAAAGACATGTCATATTGTACGAATTTTCATATTTTCACACAATTATGTATTTTTGTATTGGGATAATTTCCTTACAAAGTATGTACTTGATCTAATGCACATTTTAAAAATGGAGCAATATAATATGGAGAGATACATAGAAAATGCTCAAGATATGGGTGGATGATACACTAGCTCTACACTTGCATCATGGTTTTATCTAAGGAATCAAAACATGTCAAAGACCCAATATCATTGTTCCATACTCCCTCACGTACAAAAGAAAAATTAAGGAGAACATTCACCACCAATGAGGATATGTGAGAATTAAAGTAGAATGATTGGTGTAGGTTTCGCAACTATGTGAATCTCATTCTTTGAGCTAAACACATGTACATGTGCATATGTGAATAAGTGTGCATACATAGATATTTTCAACTATTTGATATTGTGAGGTAAACACACACACACACACACACACACACACCCCACTATAATGGTCTTTATGTTACTATTTTTCTCTAATATGACATGCCTGCATGTGCATGCCTGCAAGTGCATACCCTGATATTCACTTAGCATTATAAATGTGTGCTAACAAATTTTACCAATCCTTAAAACAACTATAAAGGCTACTAGTAATGGAAATCCTATAAATACACTACTCTTGAGTTTCTTTTCTAGCTTAAGCTCCCACCCTTGATACTTTGACACATACACATGTATATAGTTTCAAAATCATATGTTTTTGGCATTCAATAAGCTAATGCCATATCTTTTCTAGAAACATGACCCTTTACATTGCGATAGATGGCCTATCTAATTAATAAGCTTAACTATTTAGGTTTTTTGTATCTTTCCACCTAACATGCACATGCTACACACATACATCACTTCTAGAAGTCAACTTTTAACTAGTATTCACTCTTAGTACACACATCATCACACATAGGCCTTCTCTCTCAAAGAGAGAGAGAGAGAGGGAGGGAGGGAGAGAGAGAGAGAGAGAGAGAGAGAGAGAGAGAGAGAGAGAGAGAGAGAGAGAGAGAGAGAGAGAGAGAGAGAGAGAGAGATTGCATTGATTAATCATTATATTTTCATGTTTTGATAGACATAATCATTTGTTGATCTACCTTACACATTAGTGCCTTTTGATCAATTAAGCACCAACACCCCCATGGTAGATCTCTCTTTTACTAGGTTAGAGACTTGTGGAAATTCTGCCAATAGATTGTGGAGGCTAATCAAAGTGGCAAGAGTTTAAATGTCGATTTCCAACATTTAGCCATACTAACTAATAAATGGGTAATCATAAGCACTACCATATCGACAAATAATTTAGTAATCATTATAGGCATAGTCATGGTAATATTAAGAAGGAAACCCTTATACAATCTCATGCTTGAGTGGATGAGGGCACTTCAACAGTTAGACAATGACCCAAAAAGTTAGTCCAAGTTATGATGAACAATTGGATTGATGGATGGAGTGAAATATGACCGATGTAAATTGATCCATGTGTCTAAGACAGATTGAAAAATTTTTGTAGCCATGCTTAAATCAATTCCTGCCAACGCTTACTATTGCTCATCCCATTGCTTATGTCAGTGCAAAATCCTCTATCTCTATCACTCCCTCTCTCCCTATCTCTTAAATGACTATATCCACCAAAATTAATTATGTTGGTGATAAAGAAGATTGCTCTCTCTTGACGATTGCATATTCCACAAGAAATCAAAGCTAGGGAGGCCACGTGGGTGTGGCCTCCTTGCATGAGTTTTCATCACAACTAGTGAGTTTTATGCCTACATGCTCTCTAATCTAGTTGGCTTCTCCTCCATTGTGGACTTGGCCATGACAAATCAAAGACAAGGAGGCCAGTTGGCACAGTCTCTCTGTAGGCACAACTTTTCATCATGGCTAGTACTTGGACATTGTGTACATGGTAGAGAGATATTTGTGCCTCACTGAGCATGTAGGTGCATGAAGAGCTTGCAGGTGTGGTATGGAGGTGGCTAAGCATCTCATTGAGTGTGTAGGTGCATGAGGAGCATGATGCTTGACATGGTTGGTGAGAATGTTGGAGGGCTTGTGTAGCGATGTAGAGCAATTATCGAGGACAAGCACTAGGTAAGGGAAGCTATGGTGAGCTGCCTCAACTTCTTGTTGAGGTCCTCCCAAGTTAATAGTTGCTTCTATGTGCTCAATAATTCCATGTTCACCAAACTTATAGCATTGTACAATGCATAATCTTGTCTACCAACATATAATGTGTGTGCCTTACTTTCCACCATCTCAATGTTCAAGCTTGGATGCAAACCTATGACCACATGGTAAATTCAATCAATGGAAAAATCATCGAATTTGTTATTATTATTTAATTTTTGCATGCATATTTAATGAAATGGGGTAGGATAAATAACTTGTTGATATGTTTGCTGTTTATGACGAGAGACTGGGAAGTGTGGGTCAACACCACTAGTGCCCCTTAGAAAAAATTTCTTCAATTTGAACAAAACTTGATAGAAAAGATAAGAAAACCTGATATGCAATGTGTGAGCCCCAGTTCATTGGGCTCGAACCCTGTACCATGAGGTGTGTAAGAAAATGCATTACCATCATGGCACAACCTATATTTTTAACAAATTGGTTTTTCAAAAATAATTATGTGTTATATATAGTGAGATGCATGCATTAAAGGACCCCCTCTTGAAAAAACCAGCTCTTGCCCATCATCAAACCGCCATGTTGTTAAGAAGACAAAGTAGAGTGCAAGGAATTTTTCCAAAATGGAATGAAATTGCCATGGCAAGGGAAGAGTGACTAACCATTTGTAGTTAAGCAAAGCAATACCCTTGATCATACTTGGAAAAAGGCTATAGATGCCAAATCATGCATAGGGAGGCTCTACACCAGTGTGGCATCCTTGAGGCAGGTTTTGTAGGCATCATGCCATCATTTCTATTCTTAGAGCAAATGCTACCATGTCACAAGTACTTTTACCTCTATGATGGCTTCTACCATCAATTTTACTCACTATGATTGTGTTAATGTGAGTCTTTTTTCTCCCTATCTCACTCTACCCACATTGCCTCACCTAACTTTCCCATCCTGATAGTCCATTACCTCTTCCTCAAACTCCCCCTTAAGCTTCTTGCAGTTGTCCTATTGGTTTGTGTGATTTTCCAAGTAAGCCCAAAAAAGTATTTAGCCTCCTTTCTAATATTCTCGTGCTCTATTTTGTTTCAAGCATCTGTCTTCCTATAGTATTGATATCCTTCTCCTGCTAACTTGCATTTCCATGATGATCTTGTATGATGCTTGTAGCAATGTTGAGGGCTCTAGCTTTGAGGATGGCCACCTCTACAAAGCCAAAAATTTGGGTAGCCACCTCTACAAAGCCAAGAATTTGTTGTCCATGGGTAAGGACTCAACCCACAATGTCGCATGAACTATTCATTGTTTATACCTCTTCTAAATGCTACCACACATGTCTTCCTTTCATACATTTTGCATTTTTCATTAATTGACATATATGGCTCTCAAATATCATGCATCACTTGCTAGTCTTGTATATAGGGATTGGTTAATTGGTTAACAAGTGGTGGTAAATATTTTTCTTGCTGTGATGTCAAGTCCTAAGGGACACCAAAATTTTAAGCTTTATTATTAATACCTTTCCTAAGAAGTGTGGTTCTAGCAATGGAAAAGGGATTGGTAATTTGTTAGCTATGGTAGTGTAATTAAGCAACATTGATTTCAATTGGACCCTTAGAATTAGGTTGTAGTGATTCATAAACTTGCAAGTATATTTTTTTAAAGCATCAAATATGATTGCATAAGAAGATGTACGTGTGTATGATAGGTTTATGCGATTGCACAACATGTATGATTACACATTGATGATGTGACCATGAAGAATTATACCCACAATAAGACTCGGCTAGGATAGGATCCCATGAAAACTAGATATGGTAGCATTGGCAATTTATGGCCATGCAAACCATGCTCCATGTGAGACTTGAACTTACCCTGCAAGTAGGAGTAAATTAAGAACTTACACCAATTAGGAAAGATGACTGCGAAAATAAGTAAACAATAGATTAATGACTTAAGGAGTAGCAATAAAAATAAACTTTCAATGCTCTCTTAAGATATTGATACTATGCATGTTGAGTTATATGTTTTGAAGAAAAGATTATTAACTTTGCAACACATTTAGTAGTATGTATTGCATAGTTTGGATGTCATAGTTGATGGTTTCGTTATCTCTTTTCTTGGAAAATAAGATCTTAAAGGTTATTATATGATTATTTTAGCTAAACAAGCATGGAATATAGTGGTGTGCTAGCTTAGTCTTGTAGTTATTAGGCCTCATGATATATATTCAAGGATCTTTTCTATGTGACCCTATGGAAACACTATTACGAGTAGCTAGGGATGTAATGTCTTACAAACTTCAAAATTCAAAGAGGACGTTAAGGGTTGAAAATGAAGATTAAAGAAGAATTAGTACCACTTATGATTGTGAAGTCGCTTAATGACTTGAGGGAGAGAGTACCAAAATCATGCATAGGGAGGCCATACTAGCATAGCCTCCCTAGAGGAGGAGTATAGGCATTGTGCATAGGGAGAGGGAAGATAAAAGAGAGGGAGAGTGATAGAGATAGAGGGAGGGAGATATGCGGGGAGAGAGATTTGAATAGGGAGAGGATTACAAACACACACACACACACACAATCATATATATATGTATCACTACAAGATATAGACCTTATACCGACGTTTAAAGCGACGAAAATACAAACAACAAAATTTGCCCCCGTCGTCGCAAAAAGCGTCGTTATTGACGACGCCATAGAAACGTTGCTATATGCGTCGCTATATGCATCGCATTTGCGATGCAAATAGCAACGTATATAGCGACGCAATTAGTAAATTTGCGATGCTCATAGCGAGGCCAATAGCGACGCGAGCAGTAAATTTGCGACGCAAATAGCGACGGTAATAGGGAAAAAAAAAATTGTGGCAAGGCAACAAGCTACCCTGCCACATATAGCACTGTGTGCTATATGAGAGCCATACAAAATAGTTTCTGCACTACTGCATACAAAGCGTTTGCAAACAAAAAGAATGTATACTGAAATCATAAAACTGATACATGAAATAAATACATGATCGCATAAAATGCAATTGGTACAATCATGAAAGGATATCACTAATACATAGAAAATGTCTACATAGATCAGGCGACTAAAAACTAAAGGTGTGTGAGCTCCAAGGATCCAAGGGCGAGCTAGAAATCCTCGTCCCCCGAAAGCTCATCCCGTTGCAAAGGAGTATCGAATGGATTCTGCAGAAAAAGAAACAACATATCAATCCTCCATACAATAATGCATTCAAATATCTCATGGTAACTACGGACAAGAAAGATGAGTGACTTACAAGGCCGCTGCGTCTATACAATCAGTCAATCAATGCATTGAGACCGTGCCTCTCTGCATATCGAGTCTCAAGGCCTTGCGGATCGCGATTTGTAATGGAGTGCTGCAAAGAAAACAGAATGCTAACTGTTAGAAACATGATTATCAGTACAACAAATATTTCAAAAAAACAAATAAGCAAAATAAAAGAGAAACTTACAAAGTCCTCCAAATATGTCCTGTGGCCACCACTCCCAAGATGAAGCACCACTCCGGCCTCGAGTCATGCCCTTATTGTCTCCCGCTGTGCTGACTCCAACGTCCTGGAAAATCTGTAGCCTCCTCCCTCAGTCGGCGCCAGTCATCTGCATCTAACCACTCGGGCTTTGCAGCCCCACTCTTGATTGCCTTGCGTGCGTCGGATCGTCTATGTGACATGTATGCATGCATGCAATCCATCATCTAGCCCGTAGAGAATCTATCTACTGCGGCTGGCACCGAAAACTCCTCATGCAAGGATGCTACTATGTAGTCCTTGCTCCCCTCTGGTATGTTCTTCCAATAATCCAGGACGTTGTGCTGAAAAAACTTGTTGGCACAACTCCCTCATGTGAGCCATCACCCTCCTCCCCTCATCATTCATGATGATGGCTCCTGACCTGCTATCAACTAGGTATCCATAACCCCTAGGATTCTGCCTAATATGGGTCCTCTCCCATCTCCGTCCACGCTCCTGGGCATATCCAGGAGACCCCTGTACATCCGGTGTACGGACGGGGGTACCCTTTCTCGGAGTGCCACTCAAAGGGGTGCCACCAAAGGGGATGCCACCAAAAGGCGTGCCACCTGCTGATGGCTGCGCAAAAGCCGGAGTAACTGGAGTAGACATCCCCATAGGTGTGATAAATCCTGGAGGTGATATAGCTCCAGCTGAACGACGAGACAGAGACACTACGTCCGTGTCTCCACAGTAGCACCCCCTGATCCCGATGCAGTCCCTCCCTCTGGCCCAAGTCGTGAGCGTCGAGATCGTCTGCTCAAAGTTGAAGCATCTAATCGCGCTAAAGCAGATCTAGCAGAGCGCCCTAACAAAGAACGAGACAGCTCCTGGTCTGCCATCTCTCTGAATCTCGCGAGCTGATCTAGAGACATGCGTGCCGTCATGTCCTGAAACTCCTCATCGCTCATCCCTCGACTCATCCTGAAAATGTCACCTGCACAGATAAAAAATGATGTTAGAATAATCAATTTAAACTATACAAAGCACAGTAATATAAATCATTTTTGAAAAATCCCTCTTAAAATGCATATCTTATGTATCTTTATGGAAGATCTAAACAACAAATTGAGCAATACAATTCTCCAAGAATGAAGTATTCTATGGTCCCATGTTAATCTCCTGACACAACTCTGCATACACTGGAAGGTCGATAGACATGTCACCACAAAAGAACGAGTTTGCCTCGTTCTCAAAAAATTCTTGGACTTCTGTATTTCCATCATTGTTAGCCGATGCGGGCTCCAAACTTGCGGTGGCCTCCACTCCTTATAATATCGACCCCTCTATTTGCATATTTTCTTCATCTATGCCTAGAACATCACTTTGATCATATACTCTCGCACTTCGAGGAGTTGAAGGTATAACATACCACCATCGAGGTTGTCGGGGGTTTGGATAGAAGATTACCTGTTCACAAACACGTACAAAGCAAGTTCAAACCATTGTGACATAAACCATGTCGTATTACAATTAGCAAGCAAATGACTATTTGCACCTGTTCACAATGGGCCGGCTACACAAAGGTGTCGCGCAAATCCGTCCATTTTTTTTCAGAATCTATTTCGAGAAATTTAGATGGACCTCGTCAAACTGTTGCTCCAGCTCCTCCAAGTACCACTTTGAACCACTGCACATCGAATAGTATCATGGAGAAGCTACGGTAATCCACCGTAATAATACTTTGCAAGTTCCCAAAATACTCAATCTCATCCACAACCGTGTTCGAATCCGTTGCTCGTCGTCGGCTCTCTTGCTCAAACCTTGCCATGACATCACAGTCCATTGTGGAGCGCATTTTGTCAATACGCTCCACGTGAAAATGCCGTCCGCGCGACCACGCTGCACTATATATTTTGTACTGTACATTGAAACACTCAAATTAGATATAGCAAGCAAATTTAGATATGACACATTCTAAACCTCTCATTTCCTTTGGACTGCATCCCTTCGAGAACTCCCACTCCTCCATTGAGACCTCTATCCCTTCGCTGGATGCTGCGGTCAAGGCTCCATGCAACCATCGTGTTGACATAAACCACGGCATCTCCTCCATGCCTTTCGGGATATCAAATCGGTCGGTGACGCGTACTGCATCGGAATTCAGCTCGCGCTTCCTCTTGATCTTGCCTTGCAATCTGGTACTTGGCGAGCCACGTCTCCATGGAGGCATGGTGCAACATACAAAAGCGATTCACCTTCTCTTCCATTGAGGCATCCATTATTTTTTCTACCCCATTTCCAACCACCACATCTCCAGTCAGCCTATCATCGTCCTTCAACATCCATAGCATTGTATTGTCTGGTTCCACTGTTGGTAGCCATTGTGAGATATGCACTAATGCCTCTGACACCAACCAACCTTCCGCCATGCTACCTTCTGGACGAGCTCATTGTCGCACAAAGCCTTTCAGGGTTTTCATGAAGCGCTCTAGGAAGAACATCCATTGCGTATGGACAGGTCCAGCAATCTCCACTTCGTCCACAAGATGCACAAGAAGGTGAACTTGTATCGTGAGCATGCTAGTGGGCAGGTATTTCTCAAAGAGTTAGACCATCTCAACTGCTCCCCACCTTGCAGATTCAATAGAGGACGTCTTAATCTCTTTCTGTGAGATCCATTGCACCAAAGTCAACAACTTGTAAATGGCTCCGCGAATTTCTGGAGTAAGGCATCCTGCGATCGCGATCGGTAGGACAAACTGCCACAAATGAGAAAGCATTATGAACAATGGCCACTTTTCAAATTGCAAAATTCCCACGCTAATTACAATCCATTCTGTTCACAAACCTGGCATATATGAACTCTTCTAATTGGCCGCAAAGGGTGCACTCCCCCTTGGGTCGAGACATCACCCCACTGGATAGAAAATTTGCCAACAAGACCTAATCTTATTGTGTATGGTTTTCAATTAGCTTGCGAGTACAATGCATGATTAATATTAACTTCAAATTACCGTTTGCTGAAAATCCGCAATCTCCTGATCAATGATCTCAGATTGAAACTCGCCAAATCATCGTACGTGTTCTATAGAAAATCGACGTTTTCGTCTAATTGCCAACTTGCATTGAGAGCAAGGACATGGGACACGCTGATTAAGATACGTCTCGCGGTCTTGAACAATAAGACCTTCTTCGTTTTCCATCTTATCTACATTACAGCAAACGAGGCTTAAATGGATAGCTTTATGGAGATGTACGTCAAGTTGCAAGTTGACCATAAATCTTGCATTGTACATAGTAGTTGAGAGATTTTCCGATGTTATATCTCGGTCTTGTATCATGCTCAAGGATTTGTTTGTCCCGGTAGATAATTATTCATTATTGTAAAAAACTGCACTAGAGGGCTTTGAGTATAAGTAATCCATTTTGAGCATCATTGAGGATCTCTTAGTCTCATAATAAATCAGTCTCAACAAAAAGCATCTTAGAAATGTGGTTTTTTTGTCCTAGGATCGCGTATTAAAATTAATGCCATCTATGAAATTTATCAACTATAGTAATAAAATTTATTTCAATCAATTCTACTCATAGTCATAAGACCTGAGAGAAAATATCCTATACTCAATTTAAGGGATTCTTCTTCTATAACAATACTTTTGGGTTCATTTTGATGAAGTACCGTAATGACCATTAGCTAGGGTATCATTTTCTTTTAGTCCTTCCGTTGACTAGTTGGCATGATTTCTAATTTGTTATGCCTATAAAGTTAATACAAAAACAATGAATTATGCATATCACAATTAGATCCCCTACTTGGACATCATGAAGGACATGACCAATTTTAAGCCATCTTAAAGAGTCACCAATATACGTGGCCCATGGCAAAGCACATTGCATACCATTATTGATAAGTCTATTATCTTAAATTTCCTTCCCCTCCCTCTCCCTCTTTTTCTCTCCCTCTCTCTCCCTCTTTCTCTCTTTCTCTCTTTCTCTCTCATTTCCTCTCCTAAACAAGCAAAAAAGAAAGTGATTCAAACATTAAACAAGTAAGAGGGAGAGTGAGAGAGAGAATGCACTCTCTCTCTCTCACCCTCACCCTCTCCCTCTCTTTCTCTTTCTCTCCCTCTCTCATTTCCTTCCCCTCCCTCTCCCTCTCCCTCTCTTTCTCTCTCATTTCCTCTCCTAAATAAGCAAAAAATAAAGTGATTTAAACATTAAACAAGCAAAAGGGAGAGGGAGAGAGAGAATGCACTCTCCCTCCCTCTCCCTCTCTTTCTCTCTCTCCCTCTCTCATTTCCTCCCCCTCCCTCTCCCTCTCCCTCTCTTTCTCTTTCTCTTTCTCTTTCTCTTTCTCTCTCTCCCTCTCCCTCTCCCTCTCCCTCTCCCTCTCCCTCTCCCTCTCTTTCTGTCTTACTCTCTCGTTTCCTCTCCTAAACAAGCAAAAAAAAAGTGATTTAAACATTAAACAAGCAAAAGAACACTATATTGGGGAATATGGGAATTTCCCATAAGTTTGGGACATGTGGTCAAATCTCTCAGTTTGTCATAACTTGAACACAATGACTCCAAATTGAGTGCTCTATAGCTCAATAGATTCCATTTTTCAAGCGCTTTCCAATGATAGGTGACATCATATGGTTTTGAGAAACTTATGAGCATGTTATCCAGGTGCCACCTTTTTAGTATTTAAAAAATGGGAATTGGGAGATTCCCAAACTCACTAATATTGTGTTAAAGGGAGATGGAGAGAGAGAATGCACTCTCCCTCTCTTTCTCTTTCTCTCCCTCTCTCATTTCCTTCCCCTCCCTCTCCCTCTCCCTCTCTTTCTCTCCCTCTCTATCTCTCTTTCTCTCTCATTTCCTAAACAAGCAAAAAATAAAGTGATTTAAACATTAAACAAGTAAAAGGGAGAGGGAGAGAGACAATGCACTCTCCCTCTCTTTCTCTTTCTCTCCCTCTCTCATTTCCTTCCCCTCCCTCTCTTTCTCTCCCTCTCTTTCTCTCTCATTTCCTCTCCTAAACAAGCAAAAAATAAAGTGATTTAAACATTAAATAAGCAAAAGGGAGAGGGAGAGAGAGAATGCACTCTCCCTCCCTCTCCCTCTCTTTCTCTTTCTCTCCCTCTCTCATTTCCTCCCCCTCCCTCTCCCTCTCCCTCTCTTTCTCTTTCTCTTTCTCTCTCTCCCTCTCCCTCTCCCTCTCCCTCTTTCTCTCCCTCTCTTTCTCTCTTACTCTCTCGTTTCCTCTCCTAAACAATCAAAAAAGAAAGTGATTTAAACATTAAACAAGCAAAAGGGAGAGGGAGAGAGAGAATGCACTCTCCCTATCTTTCTCTTTCTCTCCCTCTCCCTCTCCCTCTCCCTCTCTTTATCTTTCTCTTTCTCTCCCTCTCTCTCCCTCTCCTTCTCTTTCTCTTTCATTTCCTCTCCTAAACAAGCAAAAGAGAGCGATTTAAACCTTGAACAAGCAAAAGAAAGAGAGAGGGAGACTCACCGATGAGATATGGCGAGCGTGGGGCGGCTTCTCTTTGCGATGAAGGCTCCTCCTCTCCTTCGCGAATGGCGGCGGCGGCAAGTCTTCTTCCTCTCCTTCTCTCACGACGGTTGCTCTCTCCCTCGCTCTCGCTCTCAAAACTCTCAATGGAGCAAACAAGAAATGAAAACCGCGCTTGATTTCGGCTGCGTTTTTTCCCTGCGGCCTGTCGCTATTTGCGTCGCAAATGTGACGCAAGTAGCGACGCAAATAGCGACGCCGCTATCCGCCATCGCTAATCGGCGTCGCTACTAGCCCAAATCCTTGTAGTGTATGTACATATGTATGTATATGTATACATATGAATATATATATATATATGTATATATATGTATATATATGTGTATATATACATACATATATATATATATATATATATATATATATATACATATACATATATGTATATGTATATATGTGTATGTGTGTGTGTGTATAGGAATAGATGGAGATGGAGAGAAAGAGAGTTAGAGAAGAGGGAGAGATAGAGAGGAAGGTAGAGAGGGACAGAGGATTAGATAGATAGGGAGAAAGAGAGGGAAGGAAGGAGGGTGATAGCGAGAGATAGTGGGAGAGAGAGATAATGAGGGAGAGAGAGAGAGAGAGTGTGTGTGTGTGTGTATATGTGTGTAAGGGGAGAGAGAGGGGGGAGGAGCGAGAGGGATACATACATACGTACATAAATACATACATACATACATACATACATACATGCATGCATGCATGCATGCGTGCATACTACTACATATAGTATGCATGCATACATGTAGTAGTGTGCATGCATGCATGCATGCATGTATGTATGTATGTATGTATGTATGTATGTACGTACTTATTTGTGTATGTATGTATGTATGTATACAGAGAGAGAGTGTGTGTGTGTATGAGAGAGAGAGGGGTGGAGAGGTATAGAGAGAGAGAGAGAGAGAGAGAGAGAGGGATAGATAGATAGACAGACAGATAGATAGATAGATAGAGGATGAGAGATAGAGATAGGGATTGAGAGAATGAGAGGTGGAGAGAGATAGGGTGATAGAGAGGGATAGGGAGATCATGTTTGCACATTTTTCTTAGTTAATATAGTCATTATGGTTGTCATGGAAGAGAGGGTGATGATACAAGTTACTATAATTTTGATCATTTTTTGTTATAATATTGAAACTTTACAAGGAAAAATTGGTTTCTGAAATCATTTTGAGATTCTTCTTTTTTGCTTAGTCCTTGTCTTTTATAGAGATAAAGTAATAAAGATAAATCTTGATAGGCATAAAAGGTGCTTATTTTATGATGACTTGCAATATTGTTGGAAGTATTTGCTTATGCATGCATAAGCAATGGTAAAAATAATGGCTAGTGAGCTATACTTCAATGTTTACTTCTCAAAGCCACAATGAAGGCATTGTATTTTTGTGGATGATGAGTGTGAATCCATGTGAGGTGGATAAAGATATCGAAGCTCTTGTCTCTATCTTTTATGGATCATGAAGAATATTCTTCATGGATCATGAAGAATATTTGAGCAACACAAGTTTGTTGATATTCTTGTAATTTTTTCTAAGAATAATATTTGTAAGAAAATATATTTTTTTCTATTGTTTTGGAATTTCCATTAGTGAAACATCCTTTCATGGTGTTTGTATCTAAACAAATATTGCATAATGATGTTGTTTCTATAATTTTGAGAATGATGTATTTAGAGATATGTTAATAGCTTGATAGACATACAGAGGTACATGCACACACACAAACACAGACACATATGGAGAGAGAGAGACATGGAGGGAGAGAGAGAGAGAGAGAGAATTCTATTACACTTTCCCCTAGCTCATGTATTTTTCCATGTGGTGCTTGATTTTCACATCGTGCTACAAAAGTTCACTCAAAGAAAAGGAAGACTCCATGCTCTCTCTGCTTATTTTAATCCATAAGGTGCATTTTTCTATCCTACACACATGATTTAGGTAATCAGGGTGTACGTAACCCTGAGGTTGTTCCATATACACTTCCTCAATCAAATCTCGATTCTAAAACACATTTTTGACACCCATTTATGAAAGCTTCCATCCCTTAGACACTACCAAAGAAAGTTCTCATGGCTGCCATTTTTGCAACTAGGCTGAAAGTCACCTCATATCAAGATCATATTGTTGCATATACACTTTAGCAACCAGTTGTGCTTTGTATCTCTTTAGAGATCCATTTACTTTGCACTTCACTTTGTAAACCCATTTATGGCCAATGGATATTTTTCCTTTAAGCAATTTGATCAAAACTGAAAGTGTCATTTTTAGTCAATGCTACATATTACTACATATTCCTCATCCATGGATGTACACCATTTCTTATCACAAACTGCTTTACTGAACTTTGTAGGCTCTTTGTGACCCATCAAGTTAGTCATGTAAGCAAAGTGTTTAGCTAAATATCCACTATAAGTCTACCTATCAATTGGCTTTCTAACTCTCTCTGATATTCTTAACTACAGTGCACTATGAATTCTTCCTCATGAGGTGGTACATACCTACTTTGCCTAGCTCCAAGCATAGTAAAAGACGGTACAGCAAGTTCACTGTTAAGACTATTAATGCAAGGTGACTCATGACTAGAAGTTAGTGGCCTAGTGATATATTCCCTTTGTCTTTATGTAATCTCCCCCTCACTGACATTTCCATGTCAATGGACAAAGAACCATGACTCTGCAAGTGACCTATCCATCATGGACTAATAGTAGAGGATGTGTCTCCTACCTATAGGCCCATTAATAGTGGTACTATTCATAGTATGAAATTTAGCATAAGTATTATCTTTTGGTCCATTAGAAACAACCACATTTGCTGCCATTCCATGAAGCTAGCTCATCAAACACTACATCCTTGCTAACCAATTCTCATGGGTAGTTGGATTATAACATTTGTAGGTTTTATTGTCTTGTGCATAGCCAATAAAAACACCCTTAGTAGCCTTTGAATCTAACTTGTTCCTCTTCTTATCCAACACATGTATGTAAGCAACAAATACAAAGACTTTAAGATGGTTGATATCTAGTTTGTGCACATACAGTTTCTCATAGGATGTAAGATCATGATTACTAGTTGTAAGAGTTCTGTTCAAGATGTATACTGTAGTTACAAGTGCTTGAAGTTCAACGACAATTTGGTTCTCATCTAGCATGGCTTTTACAACTTCCATAAGCACCCTATTTTTTCTCTTTGCTACACCATTCTACTATGGTGTGTAATTGAATGTAAGTTGCATTTTAATACCATATGCAGCCAAGTACTTCTCAAAATCACAAGACATACTCAGGACCTCCATCAAATGTCAAGGATGAGATATAACATCCAAACTCTTTTTCAACATGTATTTAAAACTCGTGAAAACATCTAGCACTTCATCCTTGTGATTTAGAATATAGAGGCAAGCATATCTACAAAAATCATCAATAAACAAGACATAATATATTGCACTACAGAAGGATGAATTATACATTGCCCAAACCCATACATTTGAATGCACCAATTGTACTGGTCTAGTAGTATTTTTCACATGTTTGACAAAGAGACCTTGCTTGCTTCCTAAACTGGCAAGCGGAGCATACATGTTCTTACTCCAAACCAAGTACAATCTCCTTTTATTGCATGGGTTTTAGCCATTGTATGTTTACATGTCCAATGTGCTTATGCCAAATTTCCACATATCTAATTACTTTAATGTTATGAGCAAAATGGGATGCCTTTAACTCAAGAATAGTAGCATCCAAGGTAAACATCTTGCCATCCCTTTTGGCTTTAGCAATAAGGTTGCAACCATTTCCATACTCTTCAATAAAACAACCATCGCTATTAAATTTGACTTGTAAATTCTACTCTACCATTTTTCCAATAGACAATAAATTTTTAGTAATGGAAGCCATCATACATGACTAGTGGTGCAACACTCGTATGCTTAATGTTGTCCTGCATATCATCACTAGTACATACATAACCATGAGAGCTTACAATTATCTCATCAAGCCATTCTCCATGTGGGGTCATAATCTTAGAGGCACTTGAATAAATGTACCACTTTTCACTAGTCTTGCGGTACTCAAGTATACCCTTCGATACATGTGTTATATCAAATAGCGTATCTGACTGATTATCAAAAGCATTGCTAAAGGATGCATAAGTACCATGATATCTGCCTTTTGATTTTATGTCAGCCTACTTTTTATGATAATATTTTTCTATATGTCCATACTTACCATAGTGATGATAGTCTTTGTCTTTATTCAACTTATCATAAGACTGCTAAGAACCACCTTTATCTCTATGTAATCTCTCCCTGCTTAGAGAGGATCTTGATCCTCTTTGACCTTGTGTATTTTGATTTTTCCAAGCAATTTGTTGGTGTTGTCCATAATCATTTTGAGTATCAATAGAACCTTGAGAGGCTCCACAAGCCTTGCCATCTCTAGCTCTTTGACTAGAGTAAAAGATGGTATATTCGCTTTGAGAGGTACTCAAACATGTATTCAAATCAATTTTGATCTCTTCATGTAGCAGTAATGCAAGTAACTCATCCTAGTTAGGGGGGTTTGGTCATATAGAAATTAATGTGTCAAAGGCTTTGTATTCCATACTGGAGCCATTCATCCTCGACCTTTATCATCATCCTCGACCTTCGACCCAATAGAAGCAAGCTAATTTGTAATGATTTTAATATCCATGGTATAAGCTTGTATGCTTCTGCCATTTCTTGATAGGTTATTGAAGTGTTGCTTCAGTTAAATTTTTCGTGCATGAGCAACATCGCCATAGTTTTTTATAATAATCTCCCATTCATCCTTTGGAGTACATGAATTAGTAATTTGCATAGCCATAGTATCTTATATGCATAAGGCAAATAAATGTAGAACTTTACTAGCTCTTTCTATCCACTTCTTTTATGAGTTTTCTACTGCTTAGGAGTAGGATTTCTATCCGGCAATCTTGGTTGATCTTCATCTCCAATACATAAATCCCAATAACCTCTTCCAATCAAGAAGTTTTTCATTCTAAACTTCTGTAAAGCAAATTTCTTATTTTCAAGCTTATCCCCCACCATATGAGTAATATTATCAGCTCATGTTGCATTAGCTATAATGCTACCAGTTCAAGCCAATGCAATGTCTTTTTAGCTATGCAACAACAATGCCTTTAAAGAGTTTTGATAATCCTCTTATATTTTACTAGTTATAGCTACAAATATCATCGATTGCTGAAGACATAAACCAAGTGTATTTAACACAACTAGTGCAATGTAACCAAGCTCCAAGTTAGCAAATGCAGTTCAAATTTGTAGCTTAAAAATTTCCATAAACATCTTCATACATGTATATGACACCCAAAGATTCAATACATCCACTAAAAGTACTCAACTCCTTTATGGATGACTTGTCTTTCTATGAGTTGCTAATTGAATAAATAGAGGGTTGTCAATGCACCATGCATCCACATATCCTATTATTGGGCATGCACCTAGAGATTCCAACTCTTCTCTTTCTTGTTTTTCTTAACACTCATTGACCACAACTCCTAAAGCTTCTTCATAACATTCCATTTGATGTGGTCTAGCAAATCCTCAACAAAATCTAGATTTTCTATTTCCAACCATTCTCCTTGCTTGTGTTTCTTCAGTTTCATAATTGGTACAAAGCTGCAAGTTTCTTCAACTTTTGTTGGCAGTGGAAACACATTGTCATATAGGTCTTGCATCAAGATGGTATTGTGTTATGAGTGCTAGTTGTAAATTCTATTATCGCATCAAAATAACAATTTAACTAAGCTCAACAAAGGGTCAAATCAGCTCAAAAATATCTCAAGTCATCACCACAACATTCCAACATTAAAATATGTCCATATGAGCAATATTAGATGCATAAAACTCATGCAAACATGAAGAAGATAATTGCCAAGAATAGCAACTAGCATAAGGCCTACTATAACTAGTAGTTAACCAGCTCTAAATTGAGTAAAAAATGTAATTGCATCAGACATTGCAATATGGAAGCATCTCGAGCAAGTAATGAATAAATCTGCAATCATTGTCAAGCATAAATCAATGTCTTCAGTGCTCAACTAGTGAGGTATAACAACAAAATATCACCCACAAGCTCCAATACATTAATGTTTACCATCCATAAGTATTCTCAAGCATTTTCCAAACATTGTATTGATATCTTAAGAGAAATGAGAGTGTTTTCCCACTGTAATAAACAACTAGTTTGCACAGGTATGTGTTGAATATCTCACAATTCATGTAGAATTTGGGAAACTTTTCTTCTACAAAGGTTTAGACCACGTTGAAAAAATTAGGGAAGAAGGCCATTTCTCCAAAATTCATTTTTGTAGAGCAAGTCAGCTTCTATGGGATGTTGTAGGATTTCTCACATGAATTGAAGATTCACAGACTAAAGGTCAAGTCCAGCTCCACGACTCCAGCTCATGTGAAGCCGAGCTCTGATACCATGTTCAAAGAGAGGGGAAGATACATACAAGAATGGAAGCCATGAGTAGAGAGTAGTGTACTCTCTCTTATTCCATTATTCATTCATTGTGTAACACACAAAAGATTCTAAGTCTAAGTCACACATACAGTGTATGCAAGTAGGTCACTAACTTACCATACATCTCTAATCTAAGTAATGTCTTACTACAGACATTACTATGCCACACATGACTCATAACAACTAGCTGTAGCTCTACTAAGTAGAGTTGGTGTCAATACCACTGGTGAGCTTGATTTTCAACACTTTTTCCTAAGACATTAGCAACCCATCAATAGCCTTAAAAAACACTTGGAATAAAGACTATAGCATCTCACTTTCAACTACACCTAAATAACTCTTAACATCTCTATATATGGTAATGTTCTCTTAATTTTGGGTCTATCATTGGAGAATATTCATACTTTTGAGCTGGTTGTTACCCTCTCCACTCCTAATTTGGACAAAATTTTATAGAATTTATAGTTCATTCTCTTTTTGGTCTCATAAGATTAGCTCACACACACACACACACACACACACACACACACGCACGCACGCACACACACACGCACACACGCACACACACACACACGCGTGCGCATGCACACATGCACACACACACACGTGCACGCGTGCACGCATGCACACACGCACGCACAGGTATCTATACATATATATGACTACACCATATGTGAGTAGCTTATCACATGGAATTATTTGCATTGTCACATGATTTCAATCCCACATTGCCACTTTATCTTGGAATAAGAAAGGTTACAATGGTGATGAAGGCTGAATTGAATTTTATGAATTATAAACTAGTCATCACTTGATGAACTTATGCCACCCTCAAAGGATCAAGAGCCATGGTTACCTTCCATAGTACAAATGTTTGATTCCATTTGAATTCACACAACTCCATGACTTGCGACTTTGTAGAAATAGGTTTTGCATTGATGTTAGAGTTTGAATTTCTCTAGTTGGATATCTAGGGAGGACCAAGAGATAGTGGCAAATCTAGGAAATTCAACACATGTTGTGTGAGTGTAATTGAGTTCAAGCATCACTGCCACACTGTAGACCACACTCATACTTAGAACCGACATTGGTGGACACCAACATCATAATTTATAGTCAGAATCCAAGGTTCGGAGAGAGACAATAAAAAAAATATGGAGATAAAGAGGATGTACTCAAATAAGAATTTCAAAGTGCATAGTAATATCTAAAGTTGATACAATGGTCGCAACAAAGATATGGCTGAGAGTATTCAAAAAACTCAAGAAAAATATGTAATAAATAGCTTAACATGCATCGACTTAGGGGGGAGTGATACAACAAAGAATGGTAGTACTATTGCCAATGATCATGGCTCAAAACACATACATGGACCAACTCTACTACTATCATAACACTCAAGATGCCAGGGTCAAGTGACTCAATAGGCAAACCAATAGAGGTGAACCAAAAAGATGGAGTGATGTCTCTTGCTTGGGTACACCTTTCCCTTTTATAGCTTGTTGCTAGGTGTAACATTATCTCAGCCCTCATGCCATGATGATGGTCATAATTGTTGTTGCACCCATCTTTCCATCGATGCATGTCTGGCCACCTTGCTTTAAACATCGCCAACTATCATTGCCCTTTACACTAGAAGGTGTGATGGACTTAGACTCATAGTGTTATTCACTGATGTTGCCTTCATCATCAGTAATTGATGCATCTTCTTGTTGATTTTAGTCCTATGGAAAAAATGGGGCAATGGGTGTCGGATGACTCGAAGGAGGGATGGAGGGAAGTAAGGGCTGGGATGGGTTGGGGTGCTATGGAGGCCACAGGTGAGGTGCTACCAGATTGGGTGGTTGGGGCGGCAATAGAGGGAGCACATTATATTATAGGTAGTGTGATTGCTGCAATAGAGGGTCATAGCATGTTGTGGAAGATGAGGTCAGTTGTAAGCTTTTCCAAGTAGAATTCTCCTAACTGGATTTGTTATTGGAGCTGGTCACACTTGAATATGATTATGGCGAGGGGAGCCTACATGCTATGTTTTTTCATGCTTTATGCATGGATCTATCACTCAACAATGTATGGATGCGATGACAATGTTTGAGGGACATGGCTTCACACTTGATAAGGTGGGATGGAAGCTAGTTAATTTAGCAATTGCATGATTTCTTAGTTGGAAGGGGAGGGTCCTTCAAAGGGTGGATCATCAAGGTTAGGATCTCTACCTCCCTCAACCTGACTTGGACCATTAGGATTTGGGGATTCTTCTCCCTAATCTAGAAACCGCTCTTTCTTAGCTTTGGTGGTGAGCACTCTTGTGGCATCTTGGTGGGGGGTATGGGTCTATTGAATCTTGAATAGGATGGGAAATCCCAACTTTCTTCATTTTCAGGGCAACTTTGGCCCATTGTTACTTTTAGATGTGTTGCTAGAGAAGGTGTGATTTGAACGTTTCGGTTCACATCGAGCAATACCGATTGCATGACTTCAATCCAGTCTTTTGCCTCAGTGTTTCAATACTCCAATGCTTGGTAGTGCTCCACCATCATCTCCCACTTCAAATTTGGAAATCTAGTGCTAGTGAAGAAGTTAAAACATTCTATAGCTAGAGCCTTTGGTGATGCATCCTTGTCACTCAGGGTGGTCTCGAGCTCTTCCATAGCAATCTCCTTCCCTTTCCCTAAAGACGGACGTGTGGCACACTTTGTTGTTTTCCCGTGATCCCTGGGTGACCCATGTGCAAGGTTTTGAAGAGTGGATAGACTAGTTTGGGGGGCAAGGCTGCAATTTTAAACTTGGCAGCAGAGCCAAAAGTAGAATGTAAGTGAGATGGGGTGGGACCAGTAAGGGTGCTCTCACCTTGTGATTGGTGGATATGGGGAGTGGTGATGGACAACAATTGGGCAGGAGAGAAATAATTGGTAGCCATATCCAAATCATGTTGTTTGTTAGGTAGGGATAGAAGATGGGAGTAGGATTCAATGAGAGCTAAATGGATTTCCTTCTTAAGATTTTTCTAACACAGATTGTTGTAATCCTGTTAGATCTCCTCAATAGTCTTTAGGCTGAGTGGGATTGCACCATCACGATGCTCTACTTTTGCTGCATGTGTGTGAAGGAAGACATTTTTCTTCTCCATCTAATGTGCACTAGTGCATATGCCATCTACAAAGGCTATACTTATTGCCATGCCTCTAGCCTTTGTTGATGTTCATAGAGTGTGGCATCCTTCTACCAGAGTTGTTCAAAGAGGGTGGTGTTGGCCTACTTTAGGTGACTCACTTGGGTTGTGAGCACTTGATGTGGGTATTACTGCTAGGTCAAGAACCTATTGACAAAGTTTAGAGATAGGAACTCTGTTTTCTAGCTAAACTCTAGATGGATGAGAACAAGTCATTAGAAAAGAGTTGTGGAGGATAGGGTGGTAGCAGAGGAGGTGCCATCCAGACTTGTGGGTCATGGGAGTGAGGCGAGGGCACTTGTTGTCTCGTGAACGTTGTCAGAGTGGGGCAGGTTGCTTGTTGACTTGCAAAGGTTCCTCCTCTCTTTGGCACTTTTATCTATGAGATTTAAGGAGGGCGAGTTTAGCAAAGAGGATTGTGGCAGAGGAGGTGAACTTCTTAGGTAAGTTGGGGAGATGGATTTTCTATTTTTTGAGGATGTGGTCTTCAAGGATTTGATTTACTTAGTCTTGATGAGGGTTAGGGCTAGCCTCATGTCTGGGGTGAGCTCACTAGTATATAGATCCTATATGTCATGTGCATTCATGGCATGTTCTATATATTATCCCTATGAAACCTATTTTGCGATATTTTATTGACCCTTCTATGACTTTCTACCATAATTTACAAATCCCTTACTGTAAGTTTTTTTTCATAAAATAATTTAATAAATTATTATATAATAGATATAAAACACTAGCTCGATCATAGAATTTATCACAAACTAGTTGAGGCACGAATTCAAGCTATTCTATGGAAGGTTGCAATTATATTAATGGTTCTCAACACTGAACACCATGAAGGGCGCGTCTAAAGAAGATATGACAAGCATGCACAATGTGCAACCAGATGTTTGTTGAGCTAAAAATGCATTCCAAACTTGATCATCTCCTTAAGAAGAATTTTTAAATTAAAAATAACATATAAGATCCAAAACCTTCCAAGCTTCTATTAAAAATAATGTAATCCTATAAAAATTTCACAGATTTTAGCATTGCCTAAAACTCACAAGCTATGGTGTACATGTCCTAGTAAGCTAGTTGCTCAAGCCTACTTCAAAGTGAGCCACTAGAAGTGAGCCTTGTGGGTCTTTAAACATAAAAAATAAAATAGAAATAGAAGAATGCATCTGTGAACCCATTCATCCTTCCCCTCATAAAATACAACTTAAGTCTAGACGTGTTCATCTTCGTACTCTACTAAGGCAACATGGCATTTCCAAGTTTTTTTTGGCACAAAGGGGAGAAAGCTCTAGACTTTTTGGATGACTTAGAAATGGCCTTCCTAGTCACAGCCCGGGATGATGAAGCAACCAAAGTACGGGCCTTCTCTTTAGTTCTAAAGGGTGATGCTCAAGTGTGGTATCAAGCTCTCCCGGATGCTACAAGGGGTAATTGGGAGGATCTCAAGACCGCATTCATGCACAAGTACCAGGATATAGAGCCACCTGAAGATATTTGGAGACAGCTCTTAAATCTTCGCCAAACCGTACTAGGGGAGTACCAAGCCTATGAAGGCATGTTTATAAAATTGTGGGATAAATGGACAACCTCCTTAGCCAAGGAAGAAAGAGTACCTGATTGCCTTAAGAAAGATTGTTTTCTAGCCGGACTTCATCCTCTACTAAGGGAGAAGGTCAAAGGAAAGTTTCCCACATCCTATGAAGAATCAGTCACTTATGCCAAGGAGAAAGATAGAAAATTGAAGTATCAAGCCCAGTTGAAGGGGGGAGTTGAGCCCATGCAGGTTTTACCAACCATGCCAAGGCCTAGAGAAATAGCAGAGGCCCCACCTAAACCAGAGATGCCACAAGAAGAGCTCCTACAACACATTACTAATCAACTTGAAAGCCTTTTGTTAAATTTGGTGCAAGGAGTATGGCCCCCTCCCCTCATAAATGAAGGCAATCGAGGTCCAAGGAGACAAGAAAGAGAGTATGTTTGCTATAATTGTGGGGAGACTGGCCATGGTATGTACTTTTGCCCTCATCCTAGGTGTTTTCCAGGAAATGGATTCCAACCAAGAAGGAGGGGACAACAAGTGAAAGTGAAACCACCTAGGGAAAGGTTTGTTCCACCGAATCCAAGGCCTCCACCATCAATTCAAGTTCTCCAGCACCCTCAACCACTTGCAGAGGTGCCGCTCTTGCCTGTCCAACCGCCAGAGAATCATGATGTCAGGATAATTAGTTTAGATGAGAGTGATGTCAAAGGGAAGGCCAAAGTAGTAGAGGTTGAAGCAATGCTGGTGAAGAAAGCCTGTAGAATTGAGAGAATGGAGCCTACACCACCAAAGGAGGTTGAAAATATGGAAGAGGAGGCAGAGTCATCAATGGCTGCAAAGATACGCAACAGTAAAAAGAGGAGAGCTCGCTCATGCCGACACATTGAGCCAGATGATTTTTCCCTGAGTAAAGGTACTAGAGCTTATGATTTGCTTGCTGATGTGAGGAATCAAGGGCCAAAAAATTCATGGCCACAATTGCTACATCTATCTCCAACAGTGCGACGACAATGGTCAAAGATGGTAAGCATTAGATCCATGAAGAATAGACATGTGAATGCAATCCAGGCTAGAAAGATGAAAGATATTGTGCCTCTAGTGGAAGCTGAAATCAATGGGCAGAGAGTGTCAAAGACATACGTGGATGGAGGTGCAGAGATTTGTGTCATGACGGAAAAGTTGATGCATCATTTGGGATTAGAGGTAAATGAAACTACTAAATTTGGGGCCAAAATGGCTAACAATGTAGTAGTAAATTTTTTGGGAGTTATAAAGAAAGTCAAGGTAAAGGTATATGGAGTGCAATTAGAGCTTGACATGTATGTGATGCTAGTGAAGGGGGACGGCTATCCGCTCATTTTCAGGCAACCATGGCTAATGGGAATGAAAGCCAGACAAGATTGGGAGAGAGGGGCTTTAGAGCTAAGGCCACAAAAGGGGCTGCATAAAAAATGGAAGAGCACTATCTACAACATGAAGGAGGGCCGACAGGAGGATCTTGTGTTAGAGACCATCGAGGGTTGGTCATCTATGACAGAGGGAGAGTCTTCTAATGAGGAGGAAGAAAGCTCTCTAGAAGTGATGGGGATTACATTAAAAGGGCCTTCTCGTAGTGAAATTCCACAGCAGCTTCCAAAGGTCGAGAAGGAGGGTTTAGAAAAAATGTTGGCTAAGGATCTATCAGTTGAGGAGAAGGCAGCCTACATGGAAGTGGTGATAAAACACTCTGCACTTTTTATTTTTGATTATGAATACATCAGAGGTGTGACAATAGTACAACATCACATTAATCTAAAAGAGGGAGTAAGGCCAGTGGTGCAGCGACTACGACGGCTGGGAGTAGTTCAACAAAACGCTCTACTCACTGAGGTGCAATGACTTTTGAAGGCAGGTTTCATCTATCCAATAGGAGACTCAGAGTGGGTTTCACCTGTGGTAGTGATACCCAAGAAGAATGGAAAATGGAAGATTTGTGTGGATTACAAGCCGCTAAATGCTGCAACTAAGAGAGATCACTTTCCTCTTCCCTTTCAGGATGAAATACTCAACGAGGTGGCCGGGCATGAGAGATACACTATTTGTGATGGGTACTCAGGTTATTTCCAGATCCGAATAGCTGAGGAGGATCAACAGAAGACCATCTTCATTACACCTTGGGGTTGTTTTGCTTACAAAGTAATGCCATTTGGATTAACAAATGCCCCAGCTACCTTCCAGCAATTCATGAATTATGTCTTCCAGTCATATTTTGGGAAATCCATTAGGGTCTTTATTGATGATTTTTGTATTTATAGTTCTAAGGCTCTACATCTAGGGAAGGTGGATGAAGCTTTCAACCACCTCGCACAAATGGGGGGGCAGTTAAACCATGAGAAGTGTCGCATTGGCGAAAGCAGTGTAACTTTGTTAGGGCATGTCGTAAGTGAGAGGGGCATTGAAGCAGATCCAAACAAAGTTAAGGCCCTATTGGCGGTGCCATCACCATCTTCTGTGAAGCAACTAACCTCTTTCATTCAGAAGATGCAATATATGGGGTGGTTCATTCATCTTCTTTCCCAATTAATATTTCCACTGCAACAGTTAACCCACTCTGAGGAGCTCCTGTGGAGTGACGAAAGCGAAAGGTGCTTTCACGAGGTGAAGAAGGCTCTTAGCACCCTTCCTATAATTTTACAACCTTGTTGGGATCAGGAGTTTTTTGTCAATCCAAGTTTTGGGGAAGATGCTCTAGGGGCAGCACTAATACAAAAGGATGCCAAAACTGGCCTAATGAGACCAGTTTACTTTTCTAATAGAGTAATGACAACATCAGAATGAGGGTACAAGATGGTCGAGGTGATGGTTTTGTCTCTAATGTTTGCTATAAGAAACTTTCGTCCTTATCTTCTCCCTAGGCCATTCACAGTGATCACGACAGAAGAGCATTTTCCCTATGCCTTACAGCACATGGATGTTTCAGCCAGAATCGCTAAGTGGGTGATACAACTCCAAGAATTTGACTACACCTTCAAGGTGGAGGATTATACTCGAGCTTGCCTAGCTAATTTGTTGACCCATAGATGTCATCAAAAGAAGGAAAAAGAGAAGGAAAAGGTAAAAGAGGAGGCACCTCCTTTTGAGGAGCCGCCACGGGTGGAGAATGCCCATGCCCTCTACTTTGATGGGGCATACAAGCGTATTAAAGACAGAGCGGCAGCAGGAATAGTGGTGTTCAGTCCCGAAGGTGACAAACTTTATGAAGAAGGTATCAGCTTGGAGGATGTCCATTCTAACAATGAGGCAGAGTATCAAGCCTTGCTTTTAGGTTTGAGGTGGTGTCTCTCACACGGTGTCACTCGACTTAATGTTTTTGGGGATTCTATGCTAATTGTTAAGCAAATGAAAGGAATCTGGGCTTGTAAAAATGATAACTTAACAGTGAAAATGAGAGAAGCTAAAACTCTCATGAGAAAGCTACAGAAAGCCCAAATCTATTTTGTGCCAAGGCGCACAAATGGCGACGCATATGCTCTAGCAGCTGAAAAATTGAAAGAGGTAATGGTGGGCATCATTACAGTAAAGCTTCCCTTGTTTCAGGGTAAGTTTCAACTACAAGATGTGCTTTATTTTCTTGAGCATGGTGAGGCACCTACACATATGAGTAAGAGTGAGAAAAGGTGGCTAGCTACTAAGGCCACTAAATACCGCTTGATAAATGATGTGTTGTATTGCAAAGGAAAGGATGAAGTGCTTAGAAGGGTGCCAACAACAAATGAGATTATGGATGTGATTAAGAGCTGCCATGAGGGGGTTTGTGGCAGACATTTTGCTCAAGAAATAACCAGTAGGAAGATTCTCCATGCTGGTTTTGTGTGGCCTAGTCTACATCGAGATGTGCAACATTGGTGCCACACTTGTGACGATTGCCAAAAGGCCTGACCAAGGAAGCTAGTGCGTGAGGAACAAAATCCCATAACTACATATGGCCCATTTGAGAAATGGGGGATTGATGCAATAGGGCCACTCCCACAAACTAATGTGGCAAGGAATACATCATAATGGGTGTGGACTACATGACGAGGTGGGTAGAGGCTTCAGCACAACTAGTAGGATCACAGCCCAAGAAGTGGAAAAATTTGTGTTTGAAAATATTTGTTGCAGGTTTGGCACACGGTTGGAAATTATCTCTGATCGGGGTCCTGGTTCTAGGGCAAACCTAGTAGGGGAGCTAATGGAAAGGCTAAAAATCAAGCACAGGCATTCTACTCCCTACTACCCACAGTGTAATGGTTTGGTTGAAAAAGTGAATGGGCTGATTTGTAAGATAATTGCCAAGAAAGTACACATGCACCCCAAGAACTGGGATAAAAAATTGAGTGCAGCTCTTTGGGCCTACAGGACTTCATTCAGAACCTCACTTGACTATACTCCATTTCACCTCGTCTATGGCCAAGAGGCTTTGCTTCCTATAGAGGTGGAACTGGCCAATTTGTGTGTTTTAGTAGCCAGTCAAGAGAAGAATCAAGATAAGAAGTTAGAGGAAAGGATCTTGGATCTAGAGAGGCTGGAGTTAGACAGAGAAGCAGCAGTCCAACACTATTTCATGCAGGTTGAAGAGAGGAGGAAGACATTTAATAAGAAGCTGGCTAGCAAACACATAAGGGAAGGATCACTTGTGCTACGCTATGATAACCGCTTTGATAACAGAAAGGATGCTAAACTTGTGTTCAAGTGGGAAGGGCCATAAGCTATGAGGCACCCCTATTTTGGGGTTTGGGGTACCGGGAAGGTTTATAATATGGTTGCATAGCCCAATCAGGCTGCCTTCCTATGTTAAGAAAGAAATACCCATCCAAATCCATCATCAATCTATCTTTCACCACCAATCAAAGTTCTTCCAACTACCCTTAAGTTCTTCGCCTATCATATGTTTAGATCGCCATCTAAGTTTCATAGTGAAAATGTACGGGTGGATGAAGCCATATTTTTAGCTGTTCATTTGAAATTAAAGAAATCTCTATTCTTCTCATATTTGATGTGTGTTCTCTACTCCTTGCTCAAATTCTATCCAATACTGTGTCATGTAATTTCTACACTACTGAGGCTCCTTCTATCCTCAAGGATGATGTGTTCCACACATAATAGTCTCCTTGATTGCTATGAAAGTGTCATTCCTGCTCTGCTCCTAGAAATGGGAGTAAATCTACATCCCTACCAATTTCTCTTACTACTCCATTGAAGCTAATAGGTCGTTTCTTTGCTTTTGCTCATCTATTTGTTATTCCACCAATGAGGCCACCAATACCTCCTTTCTAAATTTTAGTTCTTAATAGAATGGCCCACCACCAGACCAACATCTTATTCTCAAAATTCTTTGGATCTTCTTAAGAGGATCTAGATACATTCATCCACCAATTGAATGTCGCTTGCACTATCAACTTTCCTGTTGAGATCAATAAGCCTCATAAAGTCATCATATTCGAATCTTGGATGCAAGAAAGGATCGTGACATGGGTAGTGATAGAACATGGATGGCCCACCTAGAATGTCACACTATCCACATCCCACAATAGATTTCAACCCAACCAAATAGATGCGTAGAAGCTTGAATAGCTCCACAACCTCAAGCAAGGAGATAAATCATTCCAAGCTTACATGGCCAAGTGGCAAATCTATTAAGTAGAATTGACCCAAACACCTAACTCGAGGATAACATATTAAATACACTCTATGTCCAAGGATTTAATAAGCCAATCTGAAAAGCTTTGCCTTTCATGAGTTATCTAGCAATAACATAGATGTCTTTTACAAGAAAGCTTTAGATTGGAACAATTCTTGGCGAAATAAAATTTGGGAAATGAAATTTTTTCACAAAGTTAGTTTAAAAGAACTAGGATAATGACACCAGTGTTTTGGACTCTAATTCGGATCTAGAGGTAGAATGAGGAAGATGACTCCAAGGATGAGGAGGGAAAAAAGCCCCATCAAATCTAAGAAGAAAGAAAAGGAAAAGAAATCTAGAAAGGGTACTCAAAAAAATGAGGCAAAAAATCTATGGTGTACACAATGCAATAGTCCAGGCCATGTCCAGGTTGAATGCAACTTGAATTGGTAGTGGTGTAACATTTGTAATATGGCCACTCAAAACACAGACTACTACCAATATAATAACAACTATTAAATGGTCCACCTTGGAGGATAGAAAGGTACTCAAGCATCCAAGTCTAGCCAATGGAATCCTATGTCTACCAATCAAGCATGGATGCCTACAATAGCTTACACAAATTAGGAGTATCAACAACTCGCTGGTGGCCAGCCATGGCATATATAGTAGGGGAGGAATTAGAGGCCAAGTATATATTTAAGCCATTTTCTAAACATTATTTCTTCATTATATAGAAAGGACTCCAGTGATCGGAGTGTCTAGAAGCCTAAGTATATGATACTTAGTGACAACAAGGGCAAGCCCCAACAACCATGCATAGAGCCAACATAGTTGAAATCAAAGAGCTATCGGATTCGAATGTCAACGTAGTAACCCAATCTAGAAAAACTTACAAGGAAACTGTTACAACTATATATATCATCTCTCACTTGACTTAGGTCTCACCTATATATACTAACTCTACATCAATATGAATCATTATTTGGGAGCATGTCTTGTGTATCTCTCTCGTACTCTCTCTCTCTCTCTCAACATGGTATCAGAGCTATGGATGCATAGAAACAACAAGGAAGATAAGTTGTTTCATTGTTTATACTTGATTGAATTCTTTGCACAAGTGATGATTTGATACATGAACTTGTTCAAATTAGAAGTATTAGTTAATCGGATCCTGTCAAAACCACTTGTCAATCGGAGTTCTGGATCAAAAGTTATGATAGTTCAGGATTCAAGACAACAATTCTGCTCGAATCTGCAATTCTTTATTTAAAACTGTAATTCTAATTACAGTTCGTTAATCCCCAATTACATTTCATTAGTCACTCATCTTCGTTAATGATGTTGATTACGACAAGCAAACATCTTGCTTTTATAGCGATGTTTATTCTCGTTCACGTTCTTTGTTCGACCGAAATAGCACTTTTCTTATACGTGTCATCTCGTCTTGCACATTCTGCGATCTCATCTTATTTGTTTTCTCTCGAGATACCGGCATGGCCAATTGTGTAACTGTTAACGGATATCCGTCTGGCCAACGTTGGGTTCCCTTCTTCCAAGGACAAGGCTTTCCTGGGTGGAAAGCAAAGATGATGCTAATTCTTGAAGGTGACGAATTATTTGATATTGTTTTGGGCGACCTGTCTTGCCCAGTTCAATCTATTGATGTGATGAATGAAAATTCTCTAATTACTGATGGCCCGTTATTTAAACAATGGAAAATTGATCATACTGATTGGATTCGTCGTGACAAAGCGACTTGTTGTTATATATTATCTGCACTTCCTGACTCACTTATGTTGGATGTCTTTAATCTGGAAACCTCTCATGCTGTTTGGGAGTATCTTATCTCAATGTTTGAGAAGAAATCGGTCACCGAAATTTTATATCTCCAAACTCGTTTGAAGAATCTTCAATATAAGGTTGGTACTTCTATGCACTCTCATATCGAGGCTTTTAAGGACATTATCAATCAGCTTGGTGCTGCCGGCACTCCTGTTGCTAAAAATCAGATTGTTACTCAACTTCTTCATACCATCAAAGATCCTTTATATGACAATATCATCACTATTTTGTCTACAAGGATGATATCCACTTTGACAATGTATGTATATCTCTTATTGAATATTCTCAACATCATGAGCATCATTTGGAAAAATCTGATGTTGTTTTGGTCACTCGCGAACAAAGGGATTTTGATGCTGCTTTTGTTGCTCGCAAGCGTCCCATGTCACGTTTTCAGCAAGGTGGACGCCCTAATCAAGGTGGGAAATCTTCTCGTCTTGTTTATCCTAACAAACATTGTTCTTGTTGTGATAAGAAAGGTCATGTGGCTTCTGATTGCTGGGTACGTCAATATGATGAGCGTGGAATTACTACAAAGCAACCTCGCTCGTCCAAAAGTTTTCCTCCTTGTGATTATTATGCACATACAGATCATCCATCTCCTCCTTGTTATAAACGAAGATATGATGAAGAACATTCTCGAGCTTATATTGTTCAACAAACTACAACTGATGATGATCATACTCATCAGGAGCTTAATTTCGTCCATCATGATATCTCTCCAAAAAAGGTACTTCATGTTCATGATGGTTCTCTATTTATCATTGATTCAGGTGCCACTAGAAACATGACATACCAATCGCAGTGGCTTCACAATTATCATTCTCTTCATGTCAAGAAGTTTGTTTACCTTGCGGATGATACAACTTGTCAAGTCAAAGGAGTGGGTGATTTATATCTGGGGACTGTTTCATCCACTAGAATATTAAGAGGAGTTCTTCATGTTCCAGATTTGCAAAGAAATCTTCCTTCTGTTACTCGTCTATTTGATCTTGGTTTGTTTGTTGGCTTTGATCATAATCAATGTCATATAGAGAAAGACGTACATACTATAGCACTCGCTCCTTGACATGGTAATCTATTTGAGCTATCATTGAACGATACGGTTGCAAATGTTGTTACTGCCCCTGGTCGACATGGTAATCGCATCAACAATTTGCACACTCCGATTTTGCCAAAATTCTTGATCCTTATCGTCATGGTCTTTTGCAAGGTATGGATCTTAAATCTCATCCACATATGGGAATATGTGAGTACTGTGTACTTGGAAAACACCATCGTTCGCCTTTCCACACTTCTACTTCATCACATTCCTGTGCTCTCTTGGATTTGGTTCATACCAATATTTGCGGTCCTTTTCCTGCCTCAAAGTCTCAATATCAATTTTTTATAAATTTCATTGATGATTTCTCACGGTACACACATGTCCATCTTCTTTGACATAAGTTTGAGGCTTTATCTATATTTCAACAATACAAGATAAGTGCGGAGCTTCAAACTGGATTCTCTATAAAGACTCTTCGCAGTGACAATGGCGGTGAATATGTATCCAATCTATTTTATGACTTCTGTAAGGATCAAGGTATTCATCATGAGTTTACACTTCCTTATTCTCCTCAGCAAAATCGTGTTGTTGAGTGCAGAAATCGCACTATTCTTTATGCTATACGTTGCATGCTTATACACTCTGGTTTGTCTCGAAAGTTTTGGACTGAAGCACTTCTAACAGTCGTTTTTATTCAAAATCATCTTCCAACAACTGCACCTGCTGCTGCTAGTAAAATTCCTATAACAATCTGGACAAGGAAGACACCTTCAATCTCTCACTTTCGCACATTTGGCTGCATTGCTTATATTCATGTGCCCAAGGACACTCGACATAAGTTGGATCCTCTAGGTTTGAAGGTTATTTTTCTTGGTTATTCAGATAATTCCAAAGGTTACAAATTTTATGATCCTTCTACTCAAAATGTTATCATTAGTCGTGATGCTATATTTGATGAGAAGACTATGGGTGGCACATGGTCGTCATCTGTTTCAGATGATACAGAGTCTTTGCTTAGTGCATTTGCTAACTTTCTTTGTGAGTCTACTAATTCTGATGATCATAAAACTCCTTCACCTCCAAAGAAGATTGATGAAAATTTGGAGATATATGTCGATCTTCCTATAATTGAGATAGAGCATGGATTCTGTTCTATTGAATATAATATCTTTGATGATGCTATGTCTGTCCAAGAGGATCCAATACCGTATATGGAAGCTATCAATTCGTCTCAAAGGAATCAATGGCAAGAAGCTATGCAAGCTGAGTACAATTCTTTAACCTCCAAAGGTACATGGATTCTTACTGAACTCCCCCCAAATTGTATTCCTATCAAATGTAAATGGGTTTATAAAACCAAGACCAAAGCTAATGGCTCATTTGATAAGTTCAAAGCACGACTTGTTGCAAAAGGTTACTCGCAGATTGCAGGAGTAGATTATCAAGAAACATTTTCTTCCATTGTGCGCTCCACAACTGTTCGTATGCTTTTGGCTTTTGCAACACTATTTGATCTAGAAATTCACCAAATGGATGTTAAAACGGCTTTTCTCAATGGAGATCTTGAAGAAGAAATCTATATGGAGCAACCTGAAGTTTTTATGATTGCAGGAAAGGAGCATCTTGTATGTCAGCTTCATTGTGCATTATATGGATTGAAGCAAGCCTCTTATGCTTGGTATATTAAGATTGATCAGTTCCTCACATCTAAAGGTTTTGTTGCATGTTTTTCTGACCCAAATCTTTACATCAAAAGGGAGGACAAATGTTTTATTATTCTTGCTCTATATATTGATGATACTATTCTTGTGTCAAATAATATTACTTTCTTGGATGCTATGAAGAAGCTTTTATCGACTGCATTTGAAATGGTGGATCTTGGTGAGAGACATTCTTGTTTGGGTATTCAAGTTCAACGACACCGACAGCAAGGCATTCTTCTTCTTCGCCAGACAAAATTCATTAATGATATTGTTAAGAAGTTTGGGTTGACAAATGCGCACTCTGCCAACACTCCCATTCTTTCGAGCTCTACCAAGGGTACATCTACAACACGTAATGAAGAATCAGCCATTCATCAACCTTTTGCTAATCTTGTTGGTTATCTTCAATTTATTGGTTTAAACACAAGACCATATATTTTATTCGCAGCTAACTTTTTGGGATAGTATCTTTCTTCCCCTTCCACTATTCATTGGAGTGCTGCAAAACGTATTCTTAAGTACCTCAAGGGTACTAAGGAGTTTGGTCTTATTTATCATCGTCGAGAGGATTCTTCCTTCTCTTCTTCAACTTCTCTTGACCTTATTGGATATACAGATGCTGATTGGGCAAGTTCACATTCATCCATGCGATCTACAAGTGGGAATTGTTTCTTTGTAAATGGATGTTTGGTTTCTTAGTCCAGCAAGAAACAACGATGTATTGTGGTTTCTACAACTGAGGCCGAATATGTTGCTACATCATTAGCAGCTCACGAGCTAGTTTGGCTTCAACAACTACTTGCAAATTTGGGACATCCTTCATCATCTAGTACACCTCTTCGATGCGACAACCAAAGTGCTATTAGTCTTACCAAAGACTACATACAACATAGTAAATCAAAGCATATTGCTATTCATTATCATTATGTTCGACATGAAGTCAAGAAAGGTTCCATTATGGTGGAGCATTGTCCTAGTGATCAAATGGTTGCAGACATCTTCACAAAAGCTCTTAGTGAAGATCGCTTTAGTTCATTAAGACATGCACTTGGTATTGTTTTTGATTGAGGCATGTATCATTGTATTCAAGAAAACTTTATAGTAAATCATTTTTGTATCGTAGGTATGTGTAGGGGATCAGGTTTTTCCCTTGTTCTCCCCAAGGGTTTTTTCACTTGCAGCTAGAGACCTTTGTTTGAGTGGGGATGTTACAACTATATATATCATCTCTCACTTGACTTGGGTCTCACCTATATATACTAACTCTACATCAATATGAATCATTATGTGGGAGCATGTCTTGTGTATCTCTCTCGTACTCTCTCTCTCTCTCTCAATAGAAACAAGAATAAAACCCATAGGTTCTTTGTGGGAAAAACAAGAGAGAGTTTGACACCGAGTACCAAGATGGACAATAGAGGAGGAACTGACTTCAAATGAAATATATGCTATTGAGTTTTGGTCCAGATGTTCAACTTAAAAGCTTGGTCAAGAAATTCAGGTGTGAGAAAAACTCCTCCATAGTACAATGGTGGTCGATATGATAAATCCTTGAAAGGAATGGATGGGAGTTGCACTATGATACACTCTTAGCAATATAGCTAGCATCAAGAGGCACAAACCTCGTAGGTTCATGGATCACAAACAAGTATGAAGATAAGTCCACACCCAAGTTTAGGATGGAATTTTCACAACCAAAGAACTGCCATAGGCCCAAAAACTATGAATTCTAAGCTCCAACAGGAGAATATCTAGGGTATACCATCCCCACGGCAAGATAAAAACTAGCAAGTTGCAAAGGAGGGTTCACAACCCAATGGTAGCACCAAAGTTACTACCAAAGTTGCGACCATTTCCTTCTTACTCCCTTCTTCACTACAAGATATAGGCCTTATGCTGACGTTTAAAGCGACGAAAATGCAAATAACAAAATTTGCCCCCGTCGTCGCAAAAAGCATCATTATTGGCGACATCATAGAATAGTTGGTATTATCATCGGTATCAGCGTCAGTATCAGTGTCGCATTCCGACGCCAATACCGACGGTTTGGGACGTACGTAAGGATGCCAATAACAAAGCGAGCAGTAAAATTTGCGATGCTAATAGCGATGGTAATAGGGAAAAAAAAATTGTGGCAAGGCAGCCACATATAGCACTGTGTGCTTTATGAGAGCCATACAAAATAGTTTCTGCACTACTATGTACAATGCGCTTGCACACAAAAACAATGTATACTGAAATCATAAAACTGATACATGAAATAAATACATGATCGCATAAAAATCAATTGGTACAATCATGATAGGATATCACTAATACATAGAAAATGTCTACATAGATCAGGCGACTCAAAAATAAAGGTGTGTGAGCTCCAGGGATCCAAGGGCGAGCTACAAATCCTCATCCCTCGAAAGCCCGTCCCGTCGCAAAGGAGCATCGAACGGACTCTACAGAAAAAGAAACACATTAGTCCACCATACAATAATGCATTCAAATATCTCATGGTAACTACGGACAAGAAAGATGAGTGACTTACAGGGCCGCCGCGTCTATACAATCGGTCGATCAATGCAGTGAGACTGTGCCTCTCTATATATCGAGTCTCAAGGCCAATCGGATCGCAATTTGTCCTGTACAAAGAATATTTCAAAGAATATTTCAAAGAATATGATTATAAACAAATAATATTTGCCAGTACAAAGAATATTTCAAAAAAATAAACAAGCAAAACAAAAGAAAAACTTATAAAGTCCTCCAAATATGTCCTGTGGCCGCCACTCCCAAGATGATGGACCACTCCGACCTCGAGTTGTGCCCTCGCCACCTCGCGCTGTTGACTGCAACGTCCTAGAGAATCTGTAGCCTCCTCCCTCAATCGGTGCCAGTCGTCTGCATCTAACCACTCGGGCTTTGTAGCCCCACTCTTGATTTCCTTGCGTGCGTCGGTGACATGTATGCACGCATGCAATCCATCATCCACCTCGTAGAGAATCTATCTACTGCAATTGGCACCGGAAACTCCTCGTGCAAGGATGCTACCATGTAGTCCTTGCTCCCCTCCGGTATGTTCTTCCAATGATCCAAGATATTGTGCCGAAAAACTTGTTGGCAAAACTCTCTCATGCGAGCCATCACCCTCCTCCCCTCATCATTCATGATGATGGCTTCTGACCTACTATCGACTAGATATCCATAATCCCCTACAGTTTGCCTAAGATGGGTCCTCTCCCATCTGCGTCCACGCTCCTGGGCATATCCAGGAGACCCCTTTGTATCCCGTGTACCGATGAGGGTAATATCTCTCGGAGTGGCACCCACAGGGGTGCCACCTACTGACGGCTGCACAAAAGCCGAAGTAACTGGAGTAGACGTCCCCACAGGTGTGACAAATCTTGGAGGTGACGCAGCTCCAACTGAACGACGAGACGGAGACATCGCGTCCGTGTCTCCACAGCATCCACCTGAGCCTAAGGCATGCTCCCTAGAAGGGCCACAAGAGTGAGGAGTCACACTTGTATCCCGCGTCGACTGCGGGCTCACTGCCTCTATATCTCTGCAGCATCCCCTTGACCCCGATGCACTCCCTCCCTCTGGCCCAAGTCGTGAGCATCGAGCTTGTCTGCTCGAAGCCGAAGCATCCAATCGCGCTGAAGTAGATCTAGCAGAGTGCCCTGACGAAGACCGAGACAGCTCTTGGTCTGTCATCTCTCTGAATCTGGCGATTTGGTCTGGAGACATGCGTGTGAAGATGTCCTGTAACTCCTCATCGCTCATCCCTCGACTCATCCTAAAAATGTCACCTGCACAGATAAAAAATGATATTAGAATAATCAATTTAAGTCATACAAAGCACAGTAATATAAATCATTTTAAAAAAATCTCACTTAAAATGCATATCTTATGTATCCTTATAAGCGATTGGTCAACGAATTGAGTAACTAGATGCTCCAAGTATGAAGTATCCTATGGTCCCATGTTAATCTCCTGACACAACTCCGCATACAATGGAAGATCAATAGACATGTCACCACAAAAGAATGAGTCCGCCTCGTTCTCAAAGAATGCTTGGACTCCTGTATTTTCATCATTGATAGCCGATGCTAGCTCCAAGATTTTGACGGCTTCCACCCCTTGCAATATCAACCCCTCTATTTGCATATTATCTTCATCTATGCTTTGATCATATACTCTCGCACTTCGGGGAGTTGAAGGTATAACATACCACCATCGAGGTTGTCGGGGGTTTGGATAGAAGATTACATGTTCACAAACACGTACAAGAGAGTTCAAACCATTGTGACATAAACCATGTCATAATACAATTAGCAAGCAAATGAGTCTATGCATCTGTTCACAATGGGCCGGAAACACAAAGGTGTCGTGCAAATCCGTCCATTTTTTTTCGGAATCTATTTTGAGAAATCCAGATGGACCTCGTCGAACTGTTGCTCCAGCTCCTCCAAGTACCACTTTGAACCACTGCACATCCAATAGTATCATGGAGAAGTTACGGTAATCCACCATAACAATACTTTGCAAGTGCCCAAAATACTCCATCTCATCCACAACTGTGTTTGGATCTGTTGCTCATCGCCAGCTCTCTTGCTCGACCCTTGCCATGACACCACAGTCCATTGTGGAGCGCATTTTGTCAATACGCTTCACGCGAAAATGTCATCCGCATGACCAGGCTACACTATATATTTTGTAATGTACATTGAAACACTCAAATTAGATATCTTATATAAAATTTAGATACGACAGATTCTAAACCCCTCATCACCTTTGGACTACATCCCCTCGAGATTTCCCACTCCTCCATTGAGACCTTTGTCCCTTCGCGAGACCCTGCGGTCAAAGCTCCATGCAACCATCGCGTTGACATAAACCGTGGCATCTCCTCCATGTCTTCGGGATATTGAATCGGTCGATGATGCTTACTACGTCGGAATTCAGCTCGCACTTCCTCTCGATCTTGCCTAGCGATCTGGTTCTTGGCGAACCACGTCTCCATAGAGGCATGATGCAACATACAATAGCGATTCACCTTCTCTTCCATTGAGGCATCCATTCTTTTTTCAACCCCATTTCCAACCACCACATCTCCAGTCAGTCTATCATCATCCTTCAGTGACCATAGCATTTCATTGTTTGGTTCCACCATTGGTAGCCATTATGAAATATGCACTAGCACCTTAGACACCAACCAACCTTTGGCCATGCTACCTTCTGGCCGAGCTCGTTGTTGCACAAAGCCTTTCAGGGTTTTCATGAAGAGCTCTAAGAAGAACATCCATCGCGTATGGACAGGTCCAGCAATCTCCACTTCATCCACAAGATGCACGAGAAGGTGGATTTGTATCGTGAGCATGCTTCTGGGTAGGTATTTCTCAAAGAGACAGACCGTCTCCATTGCTCCCCACCTCGCGGATTCAATAGAGGACGTCTTAATCTCCTTCTGTGAGATCCATCGCACCAAAGACGACAACCTGTAAATGGCCCCGCGTATTTCTGGAGTAAGACATCCTGCAATCGCGGTCGGTAGTACAAACTACCACAAATGAGAAAGCATTATGAATAATGGCTACATTCCAAATAGCAAAATGCCCACGCTAATTACAATCCATTCGTAGCACAAACCTGACATATCTTATGCCAGTCATGCGATTTTAGCCCTGATAGTTGGTTGTCTTTAGAAAATGCAGACCTGAGATAACGCATCATTCCCATCGGAGTGCGGATAGACTAGATTACTTGCTTCACAATGCGCTCTTCTTTAGTGGACAAAACCCAAGGAGCGCGAGGAATCTGCATGTGACCATTAGCACTCGACTGCGGCCAAAGCGCCTCCATCTTACCTACTTTCTTCAAATCCATTCGTGCCCCTATAGTGTCTCTCTTTCGTGTGATGTGGTCCCATAACAAGCTGCCCACATTCTTGAAAATATGCATGGGATCCAACATGACCTATAAGTGGGTCCAATATGGCAACTCGTAGAAAACTGAGAACCGCCGCATTCCATTTGGATGTGATTCCGCGTAGACCATTTTCAGCTCGTACCAGCTTGCGGGATTCATACGTGTTGGAGGTCATCCAAGGAAACCTTCCCTGAGTTCATGATCCTTCGGCAAGAAAGCAGTGTGTCCTTGATATACCATCTTCTTCATGGTTCGTGACCTTCACGAGGCCCGCACAATGGACATGCATGATAACGTGAGGTAACCAGACCTATTCCAACATGATGACCTAGTGAATACTTGGTTGAACAAGATAAAATATAGATATTAATAGCAAGAACAGAAGCTTGCTCACCTGAGCACTCTCCCAATCCCGGAAAGTCATGCATCGTTCACATGAGAATGGCTCGAATATTGGTTGACCGCCGACCATCGTGCCTGCTCATATCTTGCACGGTGACCCCCTCCTCCCACAAAATCTTAAGCTCATCGACTAATGGACGAAGATGTATGTCCATATTTTTTACTTTGTAGCTACCTAGGACGAGCAAGCTAAGGATGAGATGTCCTTTCTTTGTAGAAAGCCATGGAGGGATATTGTAGTTGAAAAGAACTATAGGCCACACACTGTAAGAAGTTTAGCGCAAACCAAATGGGTTCATGCTATCCATTGCAAGACCAAGCCAAAGATTCCTTGGCTCTCAAGCAAAGCCTCGAAAGGTTGAGTCAATGTGGCTCCAAGCGTGGGAAGGTTTTCTCTCTTCCTCTCCCTCTCTCATTTCCTCTCCCTCCCTCGACCTCACCCTCTCTTTCTCTCTTTCCCTATTAGGTTTAATGATATTTCTCTTTTTATCTCTCCTCTCTCTCTCTCATTTCCTTTTTCTCTCTCCTCTCCCTCTCTCATTTCCTCTCCCTCCCTCGCCCTCACCCTCTCTTTCTCTCTTTCCCTATTAGGTTTAATGATATTTCTCTTTTTCTCTCTCTTCTCTTTCTCATTTCCTTTTCTCTCTCCTCTCCCTCTCATTCCTCTCCCTCCCTCTCTCTTTTTCTCTCTCCTCTCTCTCTCATTTCTCTCCCTCACTTGCCCTCTCTCATTCCTTTTTCTCTCTCCTCTCTCTCTCATTCCTTTTTCTCTCTCCTCTCCCTCTCTCATTTCCTTTTCTCTCTCCTCTCCCTCTCATTCCTCTCCCTCCCTCTGTCTTTTCCTCTCTCCTCTCTCTCTCATTCCTCTCCCTCCCTTGCCCTCTCTCATTCCTTTTTCTCTCTCCTCTTTCTCTCTCATTTCCTTTTTCTCTCTCCTCTCCCTCTCTCATTTCCTCTCCCTCCCTCGCCCTCACCCTCTCTTTCTCTCTTTCCCTATTAGATATAATGATATTTCTATTTTTCTCTCTCCTCTCTCTCTCATTTCCTTTTCTCTCTCTATTGTCCCTCTCATTCCTCTCCCTCCCTCTCTCTTTTTCTCTCTTCTCTCTCTCTCATTCCTCTCCCTCCCTCTCTCTTTTTCTCTCTCCTCTCTCTCTCATTTCTCTCCCTCCCTTGCCTTCTCTCATTCCTTTTTCTCTCTCCTCTCCTTCTCTCATTTCCTCTCCCTCCCTTGCCCTCACCCTCTCTTTCTCTCTTTCCCTATTATGTATAATGATATTTCTCTTTTTCTCACTCCTCTCTCTCTCATTCCTCTCCCTCCCTTGCCCTCTCTCACTCCATTTTCTCTCTCCTCTCCCTCTCTCATTTCCTCTCCCTCCCTCGCCCTCGCCCTCTCTTTCTCTCTTTTCCTATTAGGTTTAACGATTTTTCTCTCTTTTTCTCTCTCCTCTCTCTCTCTCATTTTTTTCTCTCTCCTCTCCCTCTCTCATTTCGTTCTCTCTCTTCCTCTCCCTCTCTCATTTCATTTTCTCTCTTCCTCTCCCTCTCTCATTTCCTCTCCCTCTCTCGCCCTCACCCTCTCTTTCTATCTCTCTTTCCCTATTAGGTTTAATGATTTTTCTCTCTTTTTCTCTCTCCTCTCTCTCTCTCTCATTTTTTCTTCTCTCTCCTCTCCCTCTCTCATTTACCTTGCTCTCTTTCTCTCCCTCTCTCATTTCCTGTCCCTTCTTCACCCTGACCCTCTCTTTTTCTCTTTCTTTATTTTTTAAATAATGTTTTCTCTTTTTCTCTCTCCTCTCCCTCTCTCATTTTTTTCTCTCTTCCTCTCCCTCTCTCATTTCCTCTCCTTCCCTCGCCCTCACCCTCACCCATACCCTCTCTTGCTCTATTTGCCTATTATGTTTAACATCTTATCTCTTTTTCTCTCTCCTCTCCCTCTCTCATTTGCTTTTGCTCTCTTCCTCTCCTTCTCTCATTTCTTCTCCCTCCCTCTCCCTCTCTCATTTCCCTATTATGTTTTCGTCTCTCCCTCCTCTCCCTCTCCCTCTCTCATTTTCTCTCTCTTCCTCCCCTCCCTCTCTCATTTCCTCTCCCCCTCCCTCTCCCTCTCTTTAATTTCCCTCTCTTTTTCCCTCTCCCTCTCTCTCATTTCTTCTCCCTTTCTCATTACATACAAATTATACAAAAAATAAATAAAAAAGAGAGAGAATACACTCTCCCTCTCTCATTCCCTCTCTTTCTTCCTCTCTTTCTCTCTCATTTCCTCCCCCTCCCTCTCCCATTTCCTCCCTCTCCCTCTCTTTAATTTCACTCTCTTTCTCCCTCTCCCTCTCCCTCATTTCTTCTCCCTCTCACATTATATACAAATTATACAAAAATTAAATAAATAAGAGAGAGAATACACTCTCCCTCTCTCTCATTCTCTCATTTCATCCCCCTCCCTCTTCCATTTCCTTCCTCTCACTCTCCCTTCCTCCCCCTCTCCCTCCCTCCCCCATTTCATCCCTCTCCCTCTCTTTCTCTCTCATTTCCTCTCCCTCTCTCAATATATATACACAAATTATAAAAGCAAAAGGGAGGGAGAGAGAGAATGCACTCTCTCTCCCTCTCCCTCTCTCATTTCCTCCCTCTCCCTCTCCCTCTCTTTCTCTTTCTCTCCCTCTCTCATTTCCTCCCCCTCCCTCTCCCTCTCTTTCTCTTTCTCTTTCTCTTTCTCTTTCTCTCGCTCCCTCTCCCTCTCCCTCTCCCTCTCCCTCTCTTTCTCTCTCATTTTCTCTCCTAAACAAGCTAAAGAGAAAGAGAATTAAACCTTAAACAAGCAAAAGAAGGAGAGAATGGACTCATCGATGAGATATGGCGAGGGTTTGGCGGCTCCTCTTCGCGATGAAGGCTCCTCCTCTCCTTCGCGAACGACGACAGCGGCGGCGGCGGCTACGGTGGCGGCGGCAAGCCTTCTTCCTCTCCCTCTCTCACGACGATCACTCTCTCTCTCTCTCTCTCCCTCTCAAAACGATCAATGAAAATGCGCGAAATGAACCCACGCTCAGTTTCGGCCTTTTTTTTTTCCTGTGTGGCGTCGCTATCTGCATCGCAAATTAGCGACACAAATAGTGACGCTGCTACCTACGTCGCTACCCGCCGTCACTATAGGTTTAAATCCTTGTAGTGCTTGGTTTCATTTTGTTGCTTTGAATATGGATCCTGCATGCAAGGATTGTTGCGTCTTGTTGGGAAGGCCTTGGCTCCACCACGGAAGGTTACTCACAATTGGGGGTCAAGAAAAACTCACTATCTACCACAATCAACACACAATTATTCTCTTCTTGCAATATGTTACCCCTCCCTCACTACAATGCAGGCCCAACTATGGCAAAAATAGGCAACATGGTGGAAGGGTTAAGTGATGATGAGAAAGAGAAGTTTCTAAAGTACACTTGAGCTCTACAACCATGGGGCCTTGTTAATGTTTTGTAGATCAGTGAGAAATATGTGCAACCATAGAGTTAGACAAATAAACCTCGATAGAAAGAGGAAGAGAACTAACCCCTATATGAGTGATTTTATGAGAGTATTCTTAGATGAGTCATACTCCACCTACTAATGCAACTCATGACAAGATGCCGAGAGGTAAGTTTATTTCCAAAGATGCCATTGTTGTCAACCCCACAAATGTGGCAACCATCGTGTAGGCTTGGGGGGTTCACAATATATATATCCTCTACATAACATGCCTTCATGGCTTATTATTAAATATCCTAATCTGTGAATTTTTCTTGAATAAAACCCAACCCTTTTCTATTAAATCTGTAAGTAACCCCTTTATTTGACACCCTTCTGTATGTAAAAAATGTATAAAAATGGTGTTTTCAAAACCCCTTATTTTTAACTCACGTTATATATACATATATTCACGAGTGACCCCCCCGAGCGTGTAGGGTACTATACCAAATTCACCATCTCTAATTCTTTGATTCTTGGGACAAATTCAGTGGCATGGGTGTCACCTATGACTCTTACCTAATTTGGTTGTTCCCTTGAATCAGTTGGCACATATGGAAAAATCTTTTTTTTAGTGGAATGAGGAGGCAAATCTAACATTTCCACACCTCAAGCTGTTATTATCCTAAGCTCCTAGTGATTCCCCTAGATTGAAAAAAACTGTTTCATGTCTTCATTCATGCTTTTGATATGGCTATTGGAAATGCTCTTATGGAGGAAGATTCCAATGGGTGGTTTCACCTAATCTTCTATGCTAGTCAGAGATTATTTGATTCAGAGAAGAGTTAGTCTATTATTGAAAGACAAAGCCTAGGCATGATCTAGTCTATCAAGAAATTTTGGAAATATTTCCTAGGGCATGCTTTTATTTTCAATGTGGATAACTCAATCTTGGTTTATCTAGTTAAGAAACAAAATGTGGCCTAAATATTAGCAAGGTGGATTCTATTGCTACAAATTGATACATCGACTAGGAACTCAACATGTGATTACTGACTTTCTTTCATGCCTAGATTCTCAAGAAACACCAATAGGTGTCAATGATAATTTCTTGGATGTCCACTTATTTGTAGCAAAAGCAAATGAATCTAAGCTTGAATCACCTAGTCCACCATGGATTTAGTATGAGGAAATATTGACCTTCCTGGAGACTAGTGTGCCTTTGGCCCATCTCTAGAAGGATCAACAAAAATGACTGGCTCTCTAGAGCCAATGTTTTGAGGCCATCATGGCCAATTTTATGACTACACCCTACCTAAAGTGCTACAAAGAGTAGTCTTACCAATAGAGCATTCTATGGTTCTAGAGAAAGCTCAGCAACAAACAAGGGTTTCGAGTGGCCATTTTACCACTTATGTGACCATTCGAAAAATCCAGCATGCCAACTTAAAGTGGCCTACCATGCATGATTATGCATATAAGTTTTTCTAGCAATGTGATACTTAGCAAAGGCTAGGTCAATAAACCGACACCATAGATCGCTTATCGCTTCAAATCCTCCCCTTGGAACCCTTTCAAAAAAGGGGGTCTCAACTTTTTTGGTCCAATCTCCCCAACAATCACATACACTAAAAGTAAGTACATTTTGATAGAAAAAACTAGTTACTATACCAAATGGGTGGAATCATGGGATCTCTGAGATAACACTACCAAATAGGTTGCCAAATGCTTATTTTCGTCCGGTATGGTACTCCCATTGAATTGACTAGTGATCCATGTAGACCTTTTGTTGATAAGGTAATCAAGAAACGCGCTTTCTTTTTCCTCATCATGCACAAGAAGTCATCACTATATTATCTACAAGGTAATGGCTTAGAAGAATCCACAAACAAAGTGCTTTGTACAATTTTAACTCAATTTGCATATCAAAATCAAAAAGACTGGGATACTAAGCTCCCAACTACATTATGAGCGTATCCTACTTCTTTGAAGGCCATTGCCAGTATGACACCTTAAAAATTGGCATTTAGCCTAGAAGACATCACATCTCTAGAGTATATAGTGCCCAGTCTATAGGTCACGGTACAAAGATGGCTCATCTCGAAGGAATCTCTTCCCTTTTGAATGGAAGCCCTCACCAAACTAGAACAAGACTGGATCCACAACGCTTATATATTATTCGAAGTCCAAGCCTAGCAAAAGCATCAAGTTGATAGCCTTTCTAAAGAAACAACTCTTCTAGAAGCGTCAACTCATCTTGCTCTTCAAGACCTAGATGGGCAAGCTCCCAAGCAAGCTAAAATTCAAATAGAGTCATCCCTTTAAGGTGTTCTATAATTCTAGTACTAACTCTTTCTACTTGATTGACTTGCTGGGAAAGCTACTACCAAAACTTGTCAATGGATTCCAACTGCTCCATTATCATGCCAATTGCTTCCAATGTCCATTTTCCATTGACCTAGAATCCCCTCCACCTTCACTATCCAATTTCACACATTTCATTCCATCGATCAACTTAGATCTAGTAGTCACTAGTCATAGTGACATGGTCTTCATTTATGAATCCCACTATTTGATGATACCCCCAATGGTGGCATGACAACTTGAAAAGCTCATTTACGTCATGCCTATGGCTAACTTTATTGAGGTGGCAAACATGCATTGGCCAATGCACATTCGCATTAACTCAATGGCCTTATAAGAAAAGTACTTCCTCTCATTACCCTTATTTATTATCTTACACTTTTGATCATTACCCTTGGGGGAGGGTTCACTATATGTTATCATGTATATCATGTGGATTCAAGGCCTATTTATAAATATCCTTATCTATGATTTTTTTTTTGAATAAAACACAGTCCTTTCTTATTTAATTTGTAAATAAGCCCTTTATATGACACACTTCTATATGTGAGAAATATATAAAAGTTAGTATTTTTTAAACCTCTCATTTTGAGCTCATGTGAGACATTTATATATTCAAGGGTGATCCCCTTGTGTCATTTCCTTACCTCACCAATCTTCTTTCACTTCTTCTAGGTTCTTTGTGTATCCACCTTCTTGGTTCTTGCTTTCGTCATGGCTATCTTCCAACTCCCAACAACTGAGGAGGTTTTCCCTCCTAGCCTAAATACTATTGCCAAAGTACAACCTTGGATTGACTCCCTGGAGAGCTAAACCACTACATTACCCTACCATGGAGCACCATCTAGCTCATCCCTACAATTGATCTTGAAGTAAGATCATGGCAACCCCAACCCTCCACTTCTCTCCACCTTATCCATTCAAGAGATCTTCATTTTCATTCTTCACAACGCGTACTACCTATCCAATATCCTTGACTCCACAAATCCAAGCATGATACCCTAAAGTTCCTTATGGAGTTGAGATGTAGAGAGAGGACATATGTAGAGACACAAGAGGGAGAGAAGAGACACACCATGTACACTCCGAAAGACAATATCATATTGATCACAATCTACATATATATATGTGAGATCAAGTCTAGAGAGTGTGAGCTATATATAGCTCCAACACCCCCACTCAAACAAAGGTCTCTAGTTATGGATGAAAAAACCCTTAGGGAGCACAAGGGAAAAACCCGAGCTCCTATATAAAAATGTACAAAGATGATTAAGAAGGATTATCATGTGCATGTAAAGTGAATCTGTCCATGTGAAATGAAGCTAAATATGTATGTACAAAGATGACCAAGAGCTTTAAGCTGTATGTGTATATGTGAATTATATGTTGCCTGCAAGGAGTATGTACAATGGCACTACAATGTCATAGTTAATTAATTCCCAAATATTGAAGTTGAGACAAATCCAAGTTCCGAGCATAGCAAAGTGAAGCATGTTTCATTGAGTCCTTTGGTGAATATATATGTAGTCATTTGATCACTTGGACAATGTTGAATCATGATCGTGTTTTTCTTTACTTCATATCAAACATAATGATAATGTTCTGCAATATGTTTAGACTTGTTATGTTGAGCATAGCCTTTAGCAAGACTAATAGCACTTTGGTTATCACATTGAAGTGGTGTGTTGGAGAGAGGAGGATGGCTAATATCTGATAGAACTTATTGAAGCGATACTAACACTCTCTCCTAAAGATGTAGCTACATATTCAACCTATGTAGTGGAAACATCAACACAAAATTGTTTCTTTCTAGTCCAAGAAAGAAGATAAGAATTGATAAAGAAATAATTTCCACATGTAGAATGCATAGATAAGTGAGAGCTTTCCCAATTTGCATCTATATAACCCAAAATTTGAAGTAACTGTAGAGAATCTGAGTTTTATTGGCGCTCATAAACCAACCCAAAATCTTTAGTGCCTTTTAGATACTTCAAAACTTGTTTAGCTGTAGTCCAATGTTTAAGGCATGGAGAATTAAGATATTGTCGAAGAAAATTTGTAGAAAAAAGAATGTCAGTGTGAGATTTTAAGCTAGCAAATTGAAGATATCCAACAAGATTAGCACAAGGTTGATGCAATGCTAATTGTCCATCATTCTGTAGAAAGTGAGAGTTTTTGGTAGAGTTCACAAGACAAGTACTAGCAAGATTTGCATAATCTAAACCAAACTTATAAATAATATCTTCAATGATATTTGTTTAATGTAGTAATAAAACACCATTTTCTCAATAGTGGTGAATCTGAATATCAAGATATGAGTGTATGTCTCCAAGATTGACCATGGGAAATGCAAAAGATAAAACCTTCTTCACTTGTTGAAGGAAGTTGAGATTGTTAGAAACAAGTATGGTATCATCCACATATAGAGCAAGAATAACAAAACTATCATTGCAATACTTGACATATAAGTTAGGATCTAAATAACAAGAGATAAAACCTTGTTTTGTAAGGAAGAGATCAGTTTTTTGATACCAAGCTCGTGAAGATTGTTTGAGACCATAGAGTGCTCGATGAAGACTGCAAGCAATATTTTCATTATCTACAAATCCCTGTGATTGCTCCATGTATATGTCTTTCTTTAAATTGCCATTAAGAAAATCATTTCTCACATATATTTGGTGAACCTCCAAATCAAACTCAATAGCAGAAACTAACCAGACCTGAATATTGGTAATACAAGAATGACACGTTAGAAAGCTTCTTGATAATCAACTCCTACAATTTGTGAGAAAGATTTGGCAACTAGCCTTGCTTTGAATTTGTCAAATGCTCCAATTGCTTTTCTTTTAGTCTTATAAACCCACTTGCATTTAATAATAGTACATCTAGGTGGTAACTCAATTAGAACCCATGTACCTTTAGAGAGAAGAGATTCATACTCAATCTCCATGGTCTCTTGCAATTGTTTTTTTTTTGGGGATCACATGGCATCACTATAATAGATAGGATCTTCACAAATATTGAGATCATTCTTAGGAATATCAACATCATAAACATGATAAGAACCATGCTCATTATCAATTGGAAGATCAACATAAAGATGAACATCAAGGTCATCATCAACACCAATAATGGGTGCAAGTTCTGAATCCTGATTTGAAGAGTCAATATTATCATGTGAAGGAGGTTCATCATCATATAGAAAAGGAAAAGAAGTGAGTAATGACTTTGTATCATCAATGTCCTCTAGTGACCACATCTGCCTAGCATCCTCCTGAGACCACGTGCCACCCATAAGTTGCTCATTGAAAATAGCATCATGACTTATCATTAGCTTCTTGGAAGATGGATCATAAAACTTGTATCCCTTAGAAAAAGTTGAGTATCCAATCAAAATAACTTTAAAAATAACTTCATGTTGTGAGTGATTAATATTATGTTGTAAGGTTGAGAATTACATTGCTTAAATATTGTGCGTGTGTGTGAGCTAATCTTATGAGACCTAAAAGAGAATGAACTATAAATTCTATAAAATTTTGTCCAAACTAGGAGTGAAGAGGGTAACAACAAAAGAAGTATGAATATTCTCCAATGAGAGACCCAAAATTAAGAGAAGGTTACCACATAGAGATGTTAAGTGTTATTTAGGTCTAGTTGAAAGTGAGACTATATAGTTCGTGTTGCTCCAAGAGTTTTTTAAGGCTATGGATGGGTTGCTCATGCCTTAGGAAAAAGTACTAAAAATCAAGCTCACCAGTGGTATTGACATCGAATCTACTTAGTTGTTACGAGTCATATGTGGCATAATAATGTCAATTAGACTTAACTTAAATTGGAGATGTATGATAAGTTAGTGTCCTACTTGCATACACTATATGTGTGACTTAGAGTTAGAATCTTTTGTGTAATACACAATGAATGAATAATGCAAGAAGAGAGAGAGCATACTACTCTCTACTCATGGCTCCCATTGTTGTATGTCTCTTCCCCTCTCTTTGAACATGGTATCAAAGCTTGGCTTTGTGCGAGCTAGAGTTGTGGAGGTGGACTTGACCTTCAATGTGTGAGCCTTATGTCCATGGATAAATCCTATAACATCCCAATTTTTTGTAGAAGCCATGTCTTGCTACAAAAATTAATTCTTGAGAAATGGACTTCTTCCCTAATTGTTTCAACATGGTCTACAACTTTGTAGAAGAAAATTTGACCAAGTTCTACACAAATTTTGAGATATTCAACACATACATGTGCAAGATGGTTGTTTACTGCAGTGGGACATCACTCTCATTTTGGCTTGAGATATCAATAAAATAATTGGAAAATGCTTAAGAATACTTATGAATGGTAAACATTGATGTGTTGGAGCTTGTGGGTGATTATTTGTTGCTATACCTCACTAGTTGAGGACTGAAGACATTTATTTATGCTTGACGTCACTGATTGTAGAATTATTCATTACATGATCCAGATGCTTTCATATTTCAATGTCTGATGTCTTGACATTTTTTGCTCAATCTAGAGTTGGTTTACTACTAGTTATAGTAGGCCTTATATGCTAGTTACTATTATTGGCAATGATCTTCTTTATGTTTGCATGAGTTGTATGCATCTACTATTGCTCATATGGATACATCTTAATGTTGAAATGTTGTGGTGCTAGAGATGGCATGGCTTGTGGAATCTCTCAAGGTTGTGGTGACACTCAAAATGATTATGGACAGTAACAACAAAATGGTTAACAAAATAAAAATACACAAGGTCAAAGAGGATCAAGATCCTTTGTAGGCAGGGAGAGAGATAAAGGTGGTTCTTCACAGACTTATGATAAGACAAATAGAGACAAATACTATCATGACTATCGTAAGTATGGACATATAGCAAAATATTATCATAAAAACTAGGCTATTATAAAAGTAAAAGGCAGACATCATAGTACCTATGCATCCTCTAGCAATGCTACTGATGATGAATCAAATAGGCTATTTGTCATAATACATGTATCGAAGGGTATACTTGAGCAAGACAAGACTAATGAAAAGTGATACATCGACTCAAGTGCCTCAAATCATATGACCCCACATGGATAACTGCAAGCTCTCATGGCTATGTATGTACTAGTGATGATATGTAGGATGAATTCAAGCATATAGGTGTTGTACCACTAGTCATGTATGATGGGAAGAAAAAGAGTCTGTATGATGTGTTGCATGTATCTTCTATTACTAAAACTTTATTGTCTATTAGAAAAATGTTGAAGGCATCCATTTTTGCTCATAACACTAGAGTAGTTAGAGATGTGGAAATTTGGCATAAGCACATTGGACATGTAAACATACAATGGCTAAAAATCATGAAATAGAAGGAGATTGTACTTGGTTTGGAGTTAGAACATGTATGCTCTACTTGCCAGTTTGGGAAGCAAGCAAGATCTGTTTGTCAAACATGTCAAAAATAGTACTAGACCACTCCAATTGGTGCATTCAAATGTCTAGGGCTTGGATGATGTATAATGCATCCTTCTATAATGCAATATAATATTATGTCTCATTTATTTATGATTTTAGTAGATGTACTTAGCTGTATATTCTGAAACACAAGGATGAAGTGCTAGATGTTATCACGAATTTTAAAATACATGTTGAAAAAGAGTTTAGATGTTATATCTCATGCTTGAGATCTGATGGAGGTAGTGAGTATGTCTCTTGAATTTGACAAGTACTTGTGCATATGGTATTAAAAGGAAACTTACATGCAATTACACACCACAATAGAATGGTGTAGCAGAGAGAAAAAATAGGGTGCTTATGGAAGTTAAAAAATACATGCTAAATGAGAACCAAATTTTCATTGAACCTGAAGCACTTGTAGCTACAGTATACGTCTTGAGCAAAACTCCTACAACTAGTATTCATGTTCTTACATCATATGAGAAACTATATGGGCATAAACCAGATATCAACCACCTTAAAGTCTTTGGATTTATTGCTTATGTACATGTGCTAGATAAGAAGAGGAACATGTAAGATCCAAAGGCTACTAAGTGTGTTTTTATTGGCTATGCGCAAGAAAGAAAAGCCTACAAATGCTATAATCCAACTATACATGAGAATTAGTTAGCAACAAGGATGTAGTGTTTGATTAGCTAGCTTCATGGTATGGTGGTCAAAATGTGGTTGTTTCTATGGACCAACACATGATACTTATGCTAAATTTTGTACTATGAATAAAACCACTATTAATGGGCCTACAGGTAGGAGACACATCCTCTACTGTTAGTCCATGGATAGGTCACTTGCACAGTCATGGTTCTCTATCCATTGACATGGATATGTTAGCGATGGGGCAATTAGATAAAGACAACGGGAAGATATTTGAAGATATCACTAGGACACTTACTTCTAGTTATGAGTCACCTAGTAGTAATAGTCTTAATAGTGAACTTTGTTTACCGTGTGTTACTATGCCTGGAGTTAGGCAAAGTAGGTATGTACCACCTCATGAGGGAGAATTGCAAAGTGCACTATAGCTAAGAATATCAAAGAGAGTTATGATCACATCATCAAAGTGTAATCAAACATGTTGTGTAATCGCATAAACCCATTGTACGCACATACATCTTCTTATGCAGTCATATTGTATGTTTTGCAAAAATTTACTTGCAAGTTTATGAACCACTACAACCTAATTCTAAGGGTCCAACTAGAATCAATGTTGCTTAATTACACTACCATAGCTAACAAATTACCAATCCCTTTACCACCATTGCTAGAACCACACTTCTTAGGAAAGTTATTAACAATAAAGGTTAAAATTTTGGTGTCCCTTATGATTTGACATCACCACAACCAAAGTACCACCACTTGTTAGCTAATTAACCAATATATACAAGACCAAAAAGTGATACATGAGATTTGAGAGCCATATATGTCAATTAATGCAAAATGCAAAATGTATAAAAGTAAGACATGTGTGGTAGCATTTAGAAGAGGTCTAAACAATGAGTAGCTCATGTGACATTGTGGGTTGAGGCCTTACCCATGGACAACCAATTCTTAGCTTTGTACAGGTGGCCACACCTCAAAGCTAGAACCCTCAAAATTGCTATAAGCATCATACGAGGTCATCAAGCAAATACAACTAGTTAGCAAGAGAAGGATATCAATACTCTAGGAAGACAAATGCTTGAAACAAAACAGACCATGAGAATCTTAGAAAGGAGGCTAAGTATTTTGTTGGGCTTACTTGGAAAATCACACAAATCAATAGGAAAACTACAATAAGCTTGAGAGAGAGGTTGAGGGAGATATGGAATAAATAATTCTTTTTGAAAAACTAATTTGTTCAAAAAATAGGCCATGCCATTATGGTAGTACATTTTCTTACTCGCCTCATGGTATGGGGTTTGAGCTCAGTGAACTGGGGCTCACACATTGCATATTAGTTTTTATTATCTTTTTTGTCAAGTTTTGTTCAAATTGAAGAAAATTTTCTAAGGGGCACTGGTGATGTTGATCTGCACTTCCTAGTCTCTCATCGTAAAAAACAAACATGGCAATAAGTTATTTATCCTAACCCATTTCATTCAATGTGCATGCTAAAAATAAATAATAATAACAAACTGGATGATTTTTCCATCGATTGAATTTACCATGTGGTCATAGTCTTGCATCCAAGCTTGAACGTTGAGATGGTGGAAAGTAAGGCGCACACATTATATGCTAGTAGACAAGATAGAGCACTGTATGATGCTATAAGGTTGGTGAATAGGGAACTATATAGCACATAGAAGAAACTATTAACTTGGGAGGACCTCAACAAGGAATTGAGGCAGTTGGCCGTAGCTTCCCTTACCTAGTGTCTATCCTCGACAATTGCACTACGTCTCTACAACAAGCCCTCCAACATTCTCATCGACCATGTCAACCACCATGCTCCTCATGCACCTACAAGCTAGATGAGATGCTTAGCCTCTTGCATACCACATTTGCAATCTCCTCATGCACCTACATGCTTAGTGAGGCACAAATATCTCTCTACCAAGTACAGAATGGCCAAGTACTAGCCATGATGAAAACTCTTTGCAAAGATGCCGTGCCAATGTGGCCTCCTTGGCTTTGATTTCTTATGGCCAAGTCCACAATGGAGGAGAGGCCAACTAGATTAGAGAGCATGTAGGCATAAAACTCAGTAGTTGTGATGAAAACTCATGCAATGAGGCTGCACCCACGTGGCCTCCCTAACTTTGATTCCTTATGGCATATGCGATCATCAAGAGAGAGCAATCTTCTTCATCAATAACATAATTAATTGTGGCAGATGCAATCATTTGAGAGATAGGGAGAAAGGGAGTGATAGAGATAGAGGACTATGCATTGACATAGGCAATGGGATGAGTGATAGTAAGCATTTACATCTGGCATATTTCACTCCATCCATCAATCCAATTGGTCATCATAACTTGGACTAAATTTTTTGGTCATTGTTTAAGTGTTAAAGTGCCCTCCATCCATTCAAGCATGAGATTTTACAAGGGTTTCCATCTTAATATTACCATGACTGTGCCTATAATGATTACCCAATTATTTGTCGATATGGTAATGCTTACGATTACCCAATTATTAGTTAGTATGGCTAGATATTGGAAATGAACACTTGAAGTCTTGTCACTTTGATTAGCTTCCACAACCTATTGCAAGAATTTCCTCATGTCTCTAACACCTAGTAAAAGAGAGATCTACCAAGGAGGTGTTGGTTCTTGATTGATCAAAAGGCAGTGATGTGTAAGGTAGATCAAAAAATGATTATGTCTATCAAAACATTAAAATATATCGATTAATCCATGCAATCTCTCTCTCTCTCTCTCTCTCTCTCTCTCTCTCTCTATCAAAGAGAGAGAGAGAGAGAGAAGACCGATGTGTGTACTAGGAGTGAGTACTAGTTGAAAGTTGACTTCTAGAAGTAACGTGTGTGTAACATGTGCATGCATGTGCACATTAGGTGGAAAGATACAAAAAACCTTAGTTAAGCTGATTAATCAGATAGGCCATTTATCCCAACGTAAAGGGTCATGTTTCTAAAATCTGAATCCTATAAAAAATGGTAGAGTATTAGTGTGTCATGACTCTAGTTATTATTAGTACTTCCTCAACCCTAACAATTAGTCAAATGGTAAGTTTAAACTCAAGGACATATATTATCATTGGAATTATAGTGCCATAGCATGACTAGAAAAAAAGACGTGGCATTAGCTTATTGAATGCCAAAAAGATATGATTCCAAAACTATATACATGTTATGTGTTAAAGTATCAAGGGTGGGAGCTTAAGCTAGAAAAGAAACTCAAGAGTAGTGTATCTATAGGATTTCCATTAGTAATCAAACTTTATAGTTGTTTTAAGGATTGGTAAAATTTGTATGCATGCATTTATAATGCTATGTGAATATCAAGGTATGCAATTGTACAAATGCACATGCATGCATGTCATATTATAGCAAAAGAGTAACACAAAGAACATTATAGTTGTGTGTGTGTGTGTGTGTGTGTGTGTGTGTGTGTGTGTGTGTGTGTGTGTGTGCATGCGTGCATGTGTGTGTGTGTGTGTGTGTGTGTGTGTGTGTGTGTGTGTATCTACCTCACAATATCAAATAGTCAAAAATATCTGTGTATACATAGTCATTCACATGTGCACATGTACATGTGTTTAGCTCTAAGATTGAGATTCACGTAGTTGTAAAACTTACACCAATCATTCTACTTTCATTCTCACATATCCTCATTAGTGGGTGAATGTTCTCCTTAATTTGTCCATTGTACGTGAGGGAGTATGGAAAAATGATATTGGATCTTTGACATGTTCTTTTGATTCCTTGGATAATACCATGATGCAAGTGTAGAACTAGTGTATCATCCACCCATATCTTGAGCATTATTATATTGGTCCATTTTTAAAATGATTTCATAAAAATTTAAACTAGAGGCATATATAGTGGAGAGAACAACTCACTACTGATACGTGGAGGGTTGATAAGATACTTGGAAGGACATCTAGCTATGGCTATAGTAGCCTTTTTCCAAGCACATGCTGCCTTACCCATCAACATAATCTCTTAGGCCAAACCTCATTTTTTGTAGTGTTAATTTGACTTCTCCTCCTATTGCCTTCTTTCCCATTAGAACTATGGCCTCTTTTCAATCCTCATTTTTGTGCCACCAAACTTGGAACAACCCATCCTTTTAGAAGAATGGAGGATTCCACATGTCGTATTTCACATTCTTTGATTGAGACTCCCATATTGGCAGTCTTAAAACTCAAATGCTCAATTGATTAAGGTAAATCATCTAGATGAAATTAGAAACAAGTATGGTATCATCCACATATAGAGCAAGAATAACAAAACTATCATTGCAACACTTGACATATAAGTTAGGATCTAAAGAACAAGAGGTAAAACCTTGTTTTGTAAGGAAGAGATCAATCTTTTGATACCAAGCTCGTGAAGATTGTTTGGGACTATAGAGTGCTCGATGAAGACTGCAAGTAAGATTTTCCTTATCTACAAATCCATACGGTTGCTCCATGTATATCTCTTTCTTTAAATTGCCATTAAGAAAATCATTTCTCACATGTATTTGGTGAACCTCCAAATCAAACTCAACACCAAAATCTAACAAGACTTGAATACTGGTAATACAAGAATAACACGTGATAAAGCTGCTTGATAATCAACTCCTACAATTTGTGAGAAAGACGTGGCAACTAGCCTTGCTTTGAATTTGTCAAATACTCAAATTGCTTTTCTTTTAGTCTTATAAACCCACTTGCATTTAATAGCAATACATCTAGGTGGTAACTCAATTAGAACCCATGTACCTTTAGAGAGAAGAGTTTCATACTCAATCTCCATGGTCTCTTGCCATTGTTCTTTTTGTGGGGATCATATGGCATCACTATAAGAGATAGGGTCTTCAAAAATATTGAGAGAATTCTTAGGAATATCAACGTCATAAACATGATAAGAACCATGCTCATTATCAATTGGAAGATCAACATAAAGATGAATACCAAAGTCATCATCAACACCAATAATGGGTGCAAGTTGTGAATCCTAATTTGAAGAGTCAATATTATCATGTGAATGAGGTTCATCATCATATAGAAAAGGAAAACAAGTGAGTAATGACTTTGTATCATCAATGTCCTCTAGTGACTACGTCTACCCATCATCCTCCTGAGACCACATGCCACCCATAAAATGAGATGATATAGTCTTTGCTCCAAGTATTTATAAAGGATATTGATGGGTTGCTAATGTCTTAGGAAAAAGTGTTGAAAATCAAGCTCACCAATGGTATTGACACCAACTCTAATTAGTAGAGCTACACTAGTTGTTACTAGTCATGTGTGGCATAGTAATGTCTGTAGTAAGACATAACTTAGATTAGAGATGTATGGTAAGTTAGTGACCTACTTGCACACACTGTATGTGTGACTTAGACTTAGAATCTTTTGTGTGTTACACAATGAATGAATAATTGAATAAGAGAGAGTACACTACTCTCTACTCATGGCTTCCATTCTTGTATGTCTCTTCCCCTCTCTTCAAACATGGTATTAGAGCTCGGCTTCACATGAGCTAGAGTCGTGGAGCTGGACTTGACCTTCAGTCTGTGAACCTTCAGTTCATATGAGAAATCCTACAACATCCCATAGAAGTTTTCTTGCTCTACAAAAATGAATTTTGGAGAAATGGCCTTCTTCCCTAATTGTTTCAATGTGGTCTACACCTTTGTAGAAGAAAAGTTTCCCAAATTCTACATGAATTGTGAGATATTCAACACATACCTGTGCAAAGTAGTTGTTTATTACAGTGGGAAAACACTCTCATTTTTCTTAAGATATCAATACAATGTTTGGAAAATGCTTAAGAATACTTATGGATGGTAAACATTAATGTATTGGAGCTTGTGGGTGATATTTTGTTCTTATACCTCACTAGTTGAGCACTATAGACATTGATTTATGGTTGACAATGATTGCAAATTTATTCATCACTTGCTTGAGATGCTTCCATATTGCAATGTCTGATGCAATTACATTTTTTACTCAATTTAGAGCTGGTTTACTACTAGTTATAGTAGGCCTTATCGTAGTTACTATTCTTGGCAATGATCTTCTTCATGTTTGCATGAGTTTTATGCATCTACTATTGCTCGTATGGACATATTTGAATGTTGGAATGTTGTGGTGATGACTTGAGATATTTTTGAGCTGGTTTGACTCTTTGTTGAGCTTAGTTACATTGTTATTTTGCTACTATAATAGAATTTACAGCTAGCACTCATAACACAATACCATCTTGATGTAAGATCTATATGATGACGTGTTTCCATTGTCAACAAAAGTTGAAGAAACTTGTAGCTTTGTACCAATTATGAAACTGAAGAAACACAAGCAAGGAGAATGGTTGGAAATAGAAAATTTAGATTTAGTTGAGGATTTGCTATAGACCACATCAAATGAAACGTTATGAAGAAGCTTTAGGAGTTGTGGTCAATGAATGTTAAGAAAAACAAGAAAGAGAAGAGTTGGAATCTCTTGGTGCATGCCCAATAATAGGATATGTGGATGCATGGTGCATTGACAACCCTCTATTAATTCAATTAGCAACTCATAGAAAGATAGGTAATCCATAAAGCAGTTGAGTACTTTTAGTGGATGTATTGAATCTTTGGGTGTCATATACATGTATGAAGATGTTTATGGAATTTTTTTAAGCTACAAATTTGAACTACATTTGCTAACTTGGAGCTTGGTTACATTGCACTAATTTTGTTAAATACACTTGGTTTATGTCTTGAGCAATTGATGATATTTGCAGCTATAGCTAGTAAAATATAAGAGGATTATGAAAACTCTTTAAAGGCATTGTTGTTGCATAGCTAAAAAGTTTGTCTTTCATAACAATAGCAAGTTCGTAACTGATAGGTGCAAATAGGGTTGTGTTTATACAAGTTCGACAAAAAAGGAAATTGCATTGGCTTGAACTGGTAGCATTATAGCTAATGCAACATGAGCTGATAATATCACTCATATGGTGGGGGATAAGATTGAAAATAAGAACTTTGCTTTACAGAAGTTTAGAATGCAAAACTTCTTGATTGGAAGAGGTTATTGGGATTTATGTATTGGAGATGAAGCTCAACCAAGATTGCTCGATAGAAATCCTAATCCTAAGTAGTAGAGAGCTCATAAAAGCAGTGGATAGAAAGAGCTAGTAAAGTTCAACATTGATTTGCCTTATGCATATCAGATACTATGGCTATGAAAATTACTAATTCGTGTACTCCAAAGTATGCATGGGAGATTATGAAAAGATATGGCGATGTCGCTCATGCACGAACAATTTAACTGAAGAAACAATTCAATAACCTATCAAGAAATGGCAAAAGCATACAAGCTTATACCATGGATATTAAAACCATTACAAATTAGCTTGCTTCTATTGGGTTGAAGGTCGAGGATGATGACAAAGGTCGAGGATGAATGGCTTCAGTAAGGAATACAAATCCTTTGACACATCGATTTCTATATGACCAAACCCCTCTAATTGGGATGAGTTACTTGCATTACTGCTACATGAAGAGGTCAAAATTGATTTGAACACAAGTTTTAGTACCTCTCAAAGCGAATATACCATCTTTTACTCTAGTCAAAGAGCTAGAGATGGCAAGGCTTGTAGAGCCTCTCAAGGTTCTAGTGACACTGAAAATGATTATGGACAACACCAACAAAATTCTTGGCAAAATCAAAATACACAAGGTCAAAGAGGATCAAGATCATCTCTAAGCAGGGAGAGATTACCTAGAGATAAAGGTAGTTCTTAGAAGTCTTATGATAAGTCGAATAAAGACAAAGACTACCATCACTATGGTATGGACATATAGAAAAATATTATCATAAAAAGTAGGCTGACATAAAAGTAAAAGGCAAATATCATGGTACCTATGCATCCTCTAGCAATGCTATTGATATTAATCAGTCAGATACACTATTTGATATAATAGATGTATCGAAGGGTATAGTTGAGTAAGGCAAGACTAATGAAAAATGGTACATTGATTCAAGTGCCTCTAATCTTATGACCCCACATGGAGAATGGTTTGATGAGATAATTGTAAGCTCTCATGGCTATGTATGTACTATTGACGATATGCAGGACAACATCAAGCATACAGGTGTTGCACCACTAGCCATGTATGATGGCTTCTATTACTAAAAATTATTGTCTATTGGAAAAATGGTAGAGTAGAATTTACAAGTCAAATTTAATAGCGATGGTTGTTTTATTGAAGAGTATGGAAACGGTTGCAACCTTATTACTAAAGCCAAAAGGGATGGCAAGATGTTTACCTTAGATGCTACTATTCTTGAGTTAAAGGCATCCATTTTTTCTCATAACATTGGAGTAGTTAGAGATGTGGAAATTTGGCATAAGCACATTGGACATGTAAACATACAATGGCTAAAAACCATGCAATAAAAGGAGATTGTACTTGGTTTGGAGTAAGAACATGTATGCTCCGCTTGCTAGTTTGGGAAGCAAGCAAGGTCTATTTGTCAAACATGTAAAAAATACTACTAGACCAATACAATCGGTGCATTCAAATGTATGGGTTTGGACAATGTATATTTCATCCTTCTATAGTGCAATATATTATGTCTTTTTTATTGATGATTTTTGTAGATATGCTTGCCTGTATATTCTAAATCACAAGGATGAAGTGCTAGATTTTTTCAAGAGTTTTAAATACATGTTGAAAAAGAGTTTGGATGTTATATCTCATTCTTGACATCTGATGGAGGTGGCGAGTATGTCTCATGATTTTGACAAGTACTTGGCTACATATGGTATTAAAATGCAACTTACATGCAATTACACACCATAATAGAATGGTGTAGCAAAGAGAAAAAATAGGTTGCTTATGGAAGTTGTAAAAGACATGCTAGATGAGAACCAAATTGTTGTTGAACTTGAAGCACTTGTAGCTACAGTATACATCTTGAACAGAACTCTTACAACTACTAATCATGATCTTACATCCTATGAGAAACTATATGAGCACAAACCAGATATCAACCATATTAAAGTATTTGTATTTGTTGATCAGGTACATGTGCTAGATAAAAAGAGGAACAAGTTAGATCCAAAGGCTACTAAGAGTGTTTTTATTGGCTATGCAGAAGACAGAAAAACCTACAAATGTTATAATCCAACTACCCATGAGAATTGGTTAGCAAGGACGTAGTGTTTGATGAGCTAGCTTCATGGAATGATAGCAAATGTGGTTGTTTCTAATGGAACAAAAGATGATACTTATGCTAGATTTCATACTATGAATAGTATCACTATTAATGGGATTATAGGTAGGAGACACATCCTCTACTACTATTAGTCCATGATGGATAGGTCACTTGCATAGTCATGGTTCTCTATCCATTGACATGGAAATGTTAGCGAGGGGGAGATTACATAAAGAAAAAGGGAATATATCACTAGGCCACTAACTTCTAGTCATGAGTCACCTTGTAGTAATAGTCTTAACAGTGAACTTGATGTATCGTCTCTTACTATGCCTAGAGTTAGGCAAAGTAGATATGTACCACCTCATAAGGAAGAATTGCATAGTGCACTGTAGTTAAGAATATCAGAGAGAGTTAGAAAGCCAATTGATAGGTAGACTTACAGTGGATATTTAGCTAAACAATTTGCTTACATGACTAACTTGATGGGTCACAAAGAGCCTACAAAGTTTAGTAAAGCAGTTTGTGATGAGAATTGATGTACATCCATGGATGAGGAATATGTAGCATTGGCTAAAAATGACACTTTCAGATTTTATCAAATTGCTTAGAGGAAAAATATCCATTGGCCATAAACGGGTTTACAAAGTGAAATGCAAAGTAAATGGATCTCTGAAGAGATACAAAGCACAACTGGCTGCTAAAGTGTATATGCAACAATATGATCTTGATCTGAGGAGACTTTCAACCTAGTTGCAAAAATGATAGCCATGAGAACTTTCTTTGGTAGCATCTAAGGGATCAAAGCTTTCATAGATGGGTGTCAAAAATGTGTTTCAGAATGGAGATTTGATTGAGGAAGTGTATATGGAACAACCTCAGGGTTAGGCACATCCTGATTACCTGAATCATGTGTGTAGGCTAGAAAAATGCACCTTATGGATTAAAATAAACACAGAGAGCATGGAGTCTTCCTTTTCTTCGAGTGAAATTTTGTAGCACGATGTGAAAATCAAGGATCACATGGCAAAGCACATGAGCTAGGGGAAAGTGCAATAGATCTCTCTCTCTCTCACTCACTCACACACACACACACACACACACACTCTCTCTCTCTCTCTCTCTCTCTCTCTCTCTCTCTCTCTCTCTCTCTCTCTCTCTCTCTCTCTCTCTCTCTCTCTCTCCCCCTCCCTCCCTCCCCATATGTGTCTTTGTTTGTGTGTGTGCATGTATCTATGTATGTCTATTAAGCTATTAACATATCTCTAAATTAAGCTATGTATGTCTATTAAGCTATGTATGTCTATTAAGCTATTAACATATCTCTAAATACATCATTCTCAAAATTATAGAAGCAACATCATTCGGTGCAATATTTGTTTAGATACAAACACCATGAAAGGATGTTTCACTAATGGAAATTCCAAAACAAAAGAAAAAAAGTATTTTCTTACAAATATTATTCTTAGAAAAAATTACAAGAATATCAACGAACTTGTTTTGCTCAAATATTCTTCATGATCCATAAAGAATATTCCTCATGATCCATAAAAGAAAGAGACAAGGGCTTCAATATCTTTATCCACCTCACATGGATTCACACTCATCATCCACAAAAATACAATGCCTTCATTGTGGCTTTGAGAAGTCAACATTGAAGTATAGCTCATTAGCCATTATTTTTACCATTGTTTCTGCATGCACAAGCAAATACTTCCAACAATATTGCAAGTCATCATAAAATAAGCACCTTTTATGCCTATCAAGATTTATCTTTATTACTTTATCTCTATAAAAGACAAGGACTAAGCAAAAAATACGAATCTCAAAATGATTTCGGAAACCAATTTGTCCTCGTAAAGTTTCAATATTATAACAAAAAATGATTAAAATTATAGTAACTTGTATCATCACCCTCTCTTCCATGACAACCATAATGACTATATTAATTAAGAAAAATGTGCAAACGTGATCTCCCTATCCCTCTCTATCACCCTATCTCTCTCCACCTCTCATTCTATCAATCCCTATCTCTATCTCTCATCCTCTATCTATCTATCTATCTATCTATCTATCCCTCTCTCTCTCTCTCTATATATATATATATATATATACACACACACACATCTCTCCACCCCTCTCTCTCTCATACACACACACACACAATATCTCTCCCCTTCCACACATATACACATACACACACACACACTCTCTCTCCCTCATTATCTCTATCTCTCTTGCTATCTCCTGTTATCGCCCTCCTTCCTTCCCTCTCTTTCTCCCTATCTATCCAATCCTCTGTCCCTCTCTGCCTCCCTCTCTATCTCTCTTTCTTTGTCTTTTCCTATCTCTCTCTCTTAACGCCCACCTCTATCCCCCTATCTCTATCTCTCTTTCTCTCCATCTCCATCTACTCTTATACACACAAACACATACATATATATACATATGCATATATGTATATATATATATATACATATATACATACATATATATATATATATATATATATATATTCATATATATACATATACATACATATGTACATACATTAATATATATGTGCGTGTGTGTGTATTCCTCTCCCTATGCAGAATGCCTACACTCCTCCTCTAGGGAGGCTATGCTAGTGTGGCCTCCCTATGCATGATTTTGGTACTCTCTCCCTCAAGTCATTAAGCAACTTTGCAATCATGAGTGGTACTACTTCTTGTTTAAGCCACATTTTCAACCCTTAATGTCCTCTTTGAATTTTGAATGTACATAAATGTATGTATGTATGTATGTATGTATGTATGCATGTATGTATGTTCATTTGGTAAAGTGCGATGAGATTTTGCAAGTGGCTATTATCTAGCATGCTATGCATTATATCTTCGATTTTGTGACCTACCAATATTGTGTTGCTTATGCATGTGTTAGATCTGAAGGTCTTTTTTGAAAGAAAACTAGAGAAGAGATCTGTCCATGGCAAAGAATGGATCAAGATGACACCACTATCCTTGTGGTGTGCTTGATCTAAAGTAAGAAGTGTGATGCTTCCATCTCCGATAGTTGCTCTTCTTCATTTACTTTGGTGACAAAAGACATTATAAAATTTTCCATAAATGTATTTGGCCATGACAAGTGAGATATCATTGTCATGTTTGGACTAAAATGTGAAGGGGATTTGTAAAAGTTGAGAAAGAGACTACCTCATCAAAAAAAGCATTTTTTCTATTTGAAAATTTCTCATTCTATTTTGTAGATTCTCAATGGGAGGTATTGAGGATAAAAAACATTGACATGAATTTGATATCAAAGGGTCAAAATGACAACAACATAAGATTGATTGGATGTTCTTACAAAGTGCAAGGTCATGAGTGGGATCAAATTATCAAAGATATATTATAGTGACAACAAGTTTGGCTTCATTCTTACTTTGTTTCACCAACAAGGTATCGTATCCTACCCAAAAAATTGAGGGTTTGTCAGAGAGGTTATAAATCTATGTTAATAATGGCACGTCAAGGAACAGCAAGAGCTTTATGTGAGAAGGGTATTAGTTTAAGAGGGATCTATTTTAATATGGATGGACTTACAAGAAAATTTTAACTTAATATTATTTCCAAATATCTTTTTTTTTGTCCCACCGTTTAAAACAAAATCAACATTAGAGATAATTTTGGTGAAAGTTCAAGCTAATGCGACCAATAAACTTGTCACACATCTACCTTTGTTGATTTTAGAGGTAGTATTTATGTTGATATTATGAGAGTGTGCAACAAAAAGAAAAAAGTGAATAGGGAGAGAAGATGGGGACAAAGGTAGAACCCAAGAGAGAGAGGGAACAATGTGGTCACAATGGTGGATAAAGGTACAAGGTTGCAATAGTCAACCCCAACATGCAGCTCTACACATCAGTGTGGGCACTAAAGGGTAGTAGTAGGGGATGAGAGAATGAGGAGGGAAGGCGAATCATGAAGGATCAATAATGGACAATGAGAGTGGGAGGTCAAGATACCTATATATAGACAAAAAAGTTGCAAAATCCTAAATGAGGTCAAAACCCTAAAAATGGTCAAAAGTACCCAAAAAGAAATGCACTAATGTGCTCTTCATCTAAAGTGTCTAAAACACATAAAAGGATAGAAAATAAAACTTTAGAGCTTCTAATATCCTTTTCTGACTTAGATTGAGGCTCACAAGTAGGAGTGACCGCACAAGACATACATTAATGCTAACGTGCTCTCTTAGATCTTGGATCCAACAAAGGCCAAAGGAGATGCAAATCTGAGGATGGCAAGAATAGTGCCAATGCTAATAAAGTCCACCAATGAAGAAAGCTAGCCAAGGATAAAGATGCCCTCTCCACATAAGAATCTAAGCAAACAAAGGGCAAAGGAAACAAAGAGGCCTCAAACTTATCACTCCCCAAAACTCCAGTAGGAATGGGTGAGCCAAGCCTCTAACCTATCTATGAGATGATAGCAAGGAACTATCAAAGGTGCCAAAAGCTGCATATAAACAATATGGACCAAGGATCAAGCGATAGGGGGTGGTGGGTTGATGAAAAACAAAAGAAGTTTCCACATAAAGTAAAGGGTCAAAGTAGAGTAGAAACCCTGAATAAAATCCTCATGACCATGAGGAAGCCCCTTGCCCCCCTTTGAAACTTAAAGGGCCAGGTAATTCACAGCTATATCACCAAAGTTATGGCCCTCTAAAAGGGATGGGAGGTATGAGGGAACCACTATAGGAGAGGATGGGATGAAACTTGTGGGATAAATTGTGCACAATCGGGAATGAGTGTAATAATAGAAAGCTATAAAGAAGGGCCCTCCACAATGGAAGGGAAATGGAGCATAGATAGCTCCCTCTCCTGCCAATATGTAGGCTATCACAAAAGTGGCTCCTAGAAAAGAATTTGTAAAAAAAAAAGGCCGTCTCAATGAAGACAAGGTTCATCTCAAGGCTAGGATGGTCATGAACTAGGAGAAGAGGGAAGCCCAAGTCCAAAGCATATAGGTCCTAAAAAATGGAGATCATTGGACAATCAGACAATAGAGGCAAGGTTCCCATGCCACTAATAGGTCCTCCAGATATGTCACCATCAGTGAGTTTACACTTTAACAAATGAAGATGCCACAACAAATCACATTCGGGAGTCATATGACTTGGTGCACCATTGTTAGAAGGAGCCAAGGCTACTCAAAAGATGAGACAATAGAAGAAGGCTCATCTACCTAATAAATGTATAGAAACACAAACTCAATGGTAACACTTCTCCTTGGCTGTTTGGTTTTAGCCAAACATATTCTTTGCTATGTTTTATAGTGTTGGGACTATCCTACTGACTAGTTTAACTTCTTTTTTGTGCTAGGTTTTTTGTCAGGCCTAACATAAGGTAGATATATGTTTATTGTAGGGATTGAACTTTTGGGCACTCTTGGTATGATACCAAGGCTACATTTATAGGTTGTAGACTTGTATTCATTTGTATTTACTACTCTCTCTCTTTGCTCTAAATTGAGTCATCTCTCTCACCTTGTCTATCCACATCTGACAAGATGGTTGGGATGAACTACCCTCTATGCTCATGCTGTATGGAGTGTCTCCTTGATGACTGTGACCTTTGGGATTTTGTTATTGTCCTTGTACCTTGACCTACTTGGACCCTCATGATGGTGTGACCATGGATTTGGCAACTTTATGGGATTAGTTGAATGCAAGAGCCCACTCTTTTCTCTTTTTGAGTTGAATAGATTTTGTTCTCATGTATATTAGACGTATCTGTAGTACTATAGAGGTTTGGTAGAGATTGAAATCTCTCTTTCAAGTCTAGAAATTTGGGCATCGATTATCTCTCAAGTTGAAGCTTTGATAGCTTTGTCTATGAGATTCCCCTATGATGAGGGATCACATCCACAAGATGGAGGATGATTATATGTTTTGATTAAGTTACATGAAGGAACACTAGGACTAAAAAGGCGAATTAAGGGAGCTAATTTTATTTGTACAACATAAATGTGTTAGATAATTGCTTAACTAAGACTATCGAACCAAGGGAAGCAGAAGGGCGAGATTCCATTTGAATCTTCCCTAAAGCAGGGTAGTCTAAATAAGTCAAGAGCTTCTCCACATTTTGATGTGTTATAGTATAGGAAACATTGACCACATAGAATATGTCAATACCCTAACTTTGTATAGTTTTAGGGGAACAGAGTGAGACTTTGTCCTACGAGTAGAGGGGTTGACGTGCCCATATTTCACCTTGTTTCTCACTCTCCTTGAACCAAGTGCAATAGAGTTTGAGTGATGTAGCATGAGCAAACGCTTGAAGACCAATGCTAGTTAATTTGATAGGTGACCTTAGTTTAGAAACCAAAATTTAAGTCGATTCTTGCGGGAATGGCAATGAATTTCCATTGTAGAGTGGACTTGAGAAAGTCTAGGCAGTAAACCTAATATTATTTGAAAGAGGACCAAGTAGTGCTACCTAGGAAAACATGGTGTCCATTCAGCTCCAAGCCACAAGAATGCGGGACCCAGATAGCATACTTAGTGCATACATAAGGAAAGTCTTACGTCTTTGTCTTGGCACACCCACAAAAAGTGGAAAGCACAAGCAACAAATCACTAGAGTTAGACACATGATTACATGAATCATGGTGTCCCTTTAGTACCAAGTTGCGAGGACATGGGGCCTAAACACCATGCTTAGTGCAGACATAAGGAAATTCTTGTATATTTGTGTGCCAAGCGAGCTTGCAACACTAACACCAAGTGGAAAACACAAGCTACAAACCACTAAAGTTAGACACATGACACTAATCATGATGCCCCTTTAGCTCCAAGCCATGAGAACATGGGACCTAGATATCATGCTTAGCATCGTCATAAGGAAAACCTTATATCTTTGTGCACCAACAAAGCTTGGGACATCAACACGAAGAGAAAAGCACAAGGTATAAACTAATTAAGTAAGATGCATGGCTACACTAATTATGGTGTCCCTTTAGTGTCAAGGTGTGAGGACATGAGACCTAGACCCATGCTTAGTATATGCATAAGAAAAGCCTTATATCTTTGTGTGCCAAGCAAACCAAAGACATTGATACAAAGTGGAGTATACAAGCTATACAAAAATTAATTTAGGTGTATAACTACACTAATCCATGGTGTCCCTTTAGTGCCAACTATGAGGATATGGAACTTAGACACCATGCTTAGTGCAGGTATAAGGAAAGCCTTGTATCTTTGTGTGCTAAAACAAGTCAAGGATCCCAACAAAAAGTAGAAATTCCAAGACACAAATCATAGATGAAAAATTTAAAACCATAGAAAGAAAAGAAATTAAGTGGGAAGCACACCCTATCTTCTTTAAGTTGTGCCTTGTCAAATGATCTAAAACTGTGGTTGAGAATGTCTCAGACATACACCATAACTCGGAAGGCTTCATATTCTTGAAAAATTGTTATATTTGAAGATACACTTAAAAAGGAATAGGAGCTAGTAGATATGGCTCTTTCAATACTCATGCAAACATTCTCTATATCACCATTAGGACATGGAATGATGATACAAATCAATTAAAAGCACCAGATATAAGAGTAGGTAATATCATTCCAAATATTAGCAATGCCTTTTATTTAGAAGGATAATATTTCACATTAAATTAATTAATTAATTAAATTATACATGAAATAATAAAATGATAATTTAATCAATATAAATAAGGAGAGAATAGAGAGGAGATATATTCAAACAAATAAACCTCTCTCGCTACACTAATCATGGTGTCTATATTCTAATAATTAAAGGTTTTAATTTTGAAAATTAATAATCTAATAATTAAAAAATTAACTAAGATTTTAATCAGTAGTTAAATAACTAACTAATTTAATAAATAAACATATTAAAAATGACCTAAGTTGCATATCATCCATGAACTCCTCAAAGATATCCTCAACTATTTATAGTGTTGCAATTAAAATTTCACAAAACATTTCATTATATCAAGTAGAATGAGGAAATGAGAACCAAGTTACAAGAATAGAAAAACCACATGGAAATCCTCAACTCTATTCTTTATGGTAACACATGCTCGACTTAGCTCTCATTAAGGCATGTAGTCTTAAACCCTTCAATTTCAAGTTCTCTTGCTCTTTCTCTCTCTTAATTGATACACCAATGAGTTTCTATTATGTTTTCCATTCATATAACAATGAACAAGGTAACTCAAGGATCCTATCCTAATATCTCCAACCAACAATCCATCCTTGTACAACAACACATGACCCTTAGGACATCACATTTACAAACCCATCAAGGAGTAACCTTCCCCAATTAAAGTTTCTAGAACATCACACTTATAAACCCATCAAGGAGTAACCTTCCCCAATTTAAATTGTAAGTTTCTAGAATGCCATGGACATGTTCCAAAACACAAGTCTTCAAAGAAAGCACAAGGTGGCTCCTCAATGGTCTTGTTTAGGACTTGGATGTCAATAAAATTGAATTTGTATCATAGGATGACACATGATAAAACCATAAGCATCTCAATCATTATGATGCATTGGAGCCCCCAAATATTATGGTATCATGAAAGCAATCATAGCGTTGTCAAGCATTCTTATGAAAACTGAAAAGCTCTAGTCAAATTGTAGTTAGGTTAGTTTAGTTGTTTGCATGACTGTTTGTTTTGTTGTTTCATAATTGGATTTCTTGTGTTTGTCTAGCTTAGGATTTGTTTCTATCATTTTGTTTGATTTGTTGAGTGTGAAACTTGATAGCCTTGGTCGAGCTTGGTATTTTTTTGGACAGGTTGAAGTTGGAGTTGGCTATTAGCTATAGAACATTGAGGAGCAAGATATATTTTCTTATCGAGACTCTTGCACATCACATGGATTATGGGTTCACGAGCATTCATGTTGCACTTGTTGATGCACTACACTCGGGGGTTGTCTCCTATTCTTATCAAATATTTCTATACCTTGGGTTGGGATTAAGCACGTTTTGCACCATCATTGAGCACTAGCATGGCATGAGGTCCACTACAGCTATATGCAGTACATTTTAGATGCACGGGCACATGAGAGAGTACCTACCATTGAGTACACATATTCCTTGCACAATATTTGGGATGTTCATCACAAAGTTAGGAACCTCTGGTTGAGTGGGTAAGGTGGTTGGGTGAGTAGAGGGTCATGAAGGATGCCACCAATAATGAGATGGGTTGTTTTTATCCGGTCAACATCTTGAGGACCATCATTTCTTGAGTAATTGTGAGATTTAGGATGGGTGGAGAAGAGATTGATATTTTATTGATGAGAGTTGAGAGGTGAGGATAAGGAATTTTAAATTAATAAGGAATTTTGTTTGCATTTTGTATGATGTACGAGCACATGTAGATAGGCTAGGCATGTTCTTCAGTGCATACATTATTTTTGTGTGTAGCATCGATTGATTGGTTGCATATCATGGATCAATTGCATGTTTTTCCAAATCATGAATGATTAGGCACGGAGTTCATTTCAAAAAACCATATTCCTGCTAGGACACACTACATAAAAAATAGGTTCATATCCAGAGAATGTTTATTTTGAAGACTCAAGGATTAAATGAAAAGGTCGTAAGTTTTACATTGTCAGCAAGTATTTCTTGAAGAAAAAAGGACATGTGTGTTGAAAGTGTGTGCAATTACAAGAACAATAGGCCAAGGAAGGGAACAAGTCGTCCAAGATAAAAGATAGAGCAAAATGATGTGATTTATGAAAATCAATATTTTTGCTCAGTTTTGATGGATTTTCGTAATTTTGCCTGCATAGGCTTGTCGACCATATGTGTTTCGATCATTTTGAGTACCCGAACGACTATATTGGGAGTTCAAATGACGAAGTTATGATCCAAACAAGTTGCAAACATGCATAGAGCAAAAAAAACAAAAATAATGAAAAGCAGTAGAAAAGCAAAAGCCAAAAGCTAAAAGAAAAAAGCCTAATGTATGTGAGTGTGGATAGAAAACTATATAAGGAGATGAGAATGGAGAGTTAAGGGCCTTTCTCTCTTGTACAATTGTATTTTGTGAGAGATGTGAGAGGAGGGTCGCATGCTAGAGTGAGCTCTTGTCATGCCAATTTGGAAGTTAGAGCTTTTGGGTATCAAAGCGCCAAGCATCGGCTCAAGGTTGTTAAGGTATGGAAATATATCTCACTTGGTTTGTTTTCGAATTGTTGGTCTTTTCGTTGTGTTGTGGTTGTGTAATGCTCTACCCACATTTGGGTTTTTAGTTGTTTTGAGCTACAAGAGGCATTGTTTATTGTTTTATTTTTCGTGTGTGGTTCGTGTGGTGACTGTCAAAATATTTAAATTTTTGTGTTGTGTTGTGCATCCGACAAAGTCAATTACCCCAACTGATACTCCTTATCATCTTGTTATCAGGTTGTGAGTGAGGCTTGCTCTCGATCACCGCTCGCGTAACATCTCTTTTTTGGTATCCCCACTGAGGAGTGCCAAAATTGACATCGTTGTTGTTTTGAATGTGAGTTTGTTTTGATTTCTTGTGATTTTTGAAAGTGGCTAATGAATTTCTTGAGTTCCATGGTAATCATACTGAAGATCCCGATAGATTTTTAGAAAAAATAGAGCTGTGTTGCTTGATAGGGAGAGTGACCAATCCTAAGGCTAAGCTCCAAATCCTTAGGTATCAATTGCAGGGAGAAGCACCAAATTAGTTGCTCGACTTTGAGATAAACTTGAAATTTAAGAGACAAAATTTGGACTATGAGACTACTAAAAATGCTTTTCTATGTAGGTTTAAAAAAAGAGAAAGTCAATGTGAGATTTGGGCGAAAATAGAAAATTGTGTTCAAAAAGATGCTCACTGTGTTGAGGACTTTGCTAGGGAGTTTGAAAGATTGTGAAATCGATGGATCCTAACATTGTTAGAAGGTGAGATAGCCCTAGTTATGTTGAAGATAATGTATTTTGTAAATGGGTTGAAATTAGAAGATTTTAGAGTGAAATTAGAGGTAAAAAACCCTAAGACTTTTGTGGAAGCGGTGAAGATAGCTCAATATCAAGAGAGGAAGACCAAAAGAAAAAAAGAGTTAGGGTTTGATGAACCAAGGGAACGGTTGAGTTCAAGGCAAGTTGAGAGAAAATTTTTTGAGGAGAAAAAAGTTAGTTATGCCTATCCTGAGAGAGGTATACTATATTCTTTGTTTAGGAGAGATGAGTTGACTTGTGAGAAATCAATTGAAGCCTGTAAGGGAAAACTCCCTAGGGTGGTTTTTTGAGGAGAAAAATACTTGTTTGACTGATTGGAGTGAAGAGTCTAGGAGTGTGAATTCATACCCATTGACCACGGATACGTCTAGTCCAGTGATTAGTGATTTAATTAAAGAAGAGGGATCGACTGATGATACTTTGGAGCTTGAGGACTATAGAGATAAGCTAGAGATGGATCTGAGTTGTAAAGAAGAAAATGAGAGACCATATTGTTTTAAGAACCAAGAGTTTTCATGTTCTTTGGGAGAGGATGAGTCAAAAAAGTTTTGGTATTTCTGATGAGGGAAGCTATGATGAAAATTTTGATAGTCATGGTAGTGTTGAAGAGAGCAAAGACAATTTAGAGAGTGAGCTTGTTTGCCTTGGTGATAGTATAGTTGGATCTGATTGCTTGAAAGATAAAGAGAGAATAGAGGATGAATTTTTGAGTTTGTTAGAAGACCATGAGGGGGAGGGCTTAGAAACGGTAAGTTTTCAAGATGAAGTTAAGGGTTCAAATTTGTTGCCTGATGGTTTTGTTGAGTTTGGTTATGAGTTTGTTAATCAAGAGAGTATTGAGGTTTTGGGTTCCGACTCTTGTTGTGATTCTACTATTGGTATTGTTGACTCTGATGAGTCTTGTGAGTTGGTTGTTGATGGTTTGAGTAGCCATGGAGAGGCTTTTGTTTGTGGTATTGATGATGTGGTTTTGAGTAGACATAACCTCATGATTCTTGATAGTTGTGTAGATAATTGTTTGGTTGATTTAGGCAACAATGTCAAAGAGAAAACTTCATTTGATGGTCTTTTAGTTTCTTTGAGTTCTCCTAAAGGTTTTGATGTTGTTTGTGATGATTCTGATTGGGGTTTTGAGGATATTGAGAGTGACATTGATGAGGATGTGAGAGAGAATTTGAGTAAGGCTTTAAAAAGGATTGAGAATTTGAGGGAAGAGTGGTTTAAAATCAAGAAAATAGAGTTGGAAGAGGTTTGTGAGGAGGTAGCAGTGGGGATTTGGTAGTTAAGGAGTCTTTGGTTGAGGTTTTAAACCCAAAATTGTTGTATTGTGAAGATGTTATTTGTGATGATGTAGAGGTGAAAGTTTCTTCAATTTCTTGTAAGGATACTATGGAAGGTGTTTACCACTCTTTGTGTATGAAAGACTCAATGGAGTCTTGTATTGTTGATGATGAAGTGACCCCATTTGTGGATGTTGTTGGTTCTTGTGGTGTTATGAGTCCGGAGTTGACTACTTTTAATGTTGTGTTTCATTTGGATATTGAGTTGGGAGATCCTTACATAGTGTCTTTAGGAGAAGTTGTAGATGAATGAGTGGATGAATTTGACATTGGCAACAAAGAAAGGGTCAAAAATTTATTCAGAGACTCTAAAAGTAACATGGTTTTTCCTAGGGAGGATGGGTGGGATTTGAAGATTTTTGGATTATGGTTGGGATTTGTGGGATTTGAAAAATTTTGAGTGTAGTTGCGATTTGAGGGATATGAAGATTTTGGATTATGGTTGGGATTTGAATAATTTGGAGGATTATGTATTTTCCTTAGATGCAGAGGATTGTCTCAAGGATTTTGATGAGAATTTCATGGATGAGTTTTGTCTACCTGTAAAGGAGTTAGTTGAGAGAAATGTGCCATTTATGTTTGTTGAGAAGATTGTGGATAGATCATTGGACTTAGACGGACAAGATCATAACTCCGCGCCCAAGGCGAAAAGGTTGAATTCTCAATGGCTCCTAAGAAAGCACAAGGCACAGCCACCGCTGCAGGAGGATCATCTCCTAACATCCACGTGGATATCTCACCACAAGTCCAGGTTTTTCTTCCTAATTTTTATTTACGTCATTATAATTCAGTCATGCGTGAATGATTTTTGGAGATAGGATGAATTTTTTGTCTAAAATACTTTGGTTAATTTAAAAGAATTAACTCACGACAGAAGAGTTCGGTCATTAGTACTTTCAATAAATAAAATAAAATAAAGTGAGTAGAAAATTGATATGCATTTTTAGCAAGTAGTTTTTGTGCATTTCAATGAATTGAACTTAGATTAATGGCCATATTTACAAAACAGAATTAAGATAGTGCACTCTGTTTAGGCATGGGAGTATAAATTGCATGTTGCATTATTAGGATATATCTTCTTCGCAATGAGTCATTATGGAAAGTGCGAATAATCCATAGGAAATTGCAAGGCATGAAATGATTCTTATGTTGCATAACTCTAGTCAATTGGTATAAATATCGTTTTCAACTGTATAATTATTGTTAAAAGGGTGCTTGTTTTAGCATGAATCTTGTTCGCAAGTTATAGAATGAATAATTGGAATTAGGCTATGACCTAACTTAACACAATATTAGTGAGTTTGGGAATCTCACTAATATCCCTCCATGGATTAGAAGTAATTGAGGGAAAGGAGTCAAAGTGTTGTAAGATGCCGGATTGAGAAATCTTCAATGGCATGCTTTAGTGGTCCATCAAGATATTCTCTTTTGAATAATACAAGGTTTCTTTCTCAGGCTCTCTTGAGTCCATGTTCCAATATAAGATCTCAGTCTCTCCCACTAGAATTGACATGAATTCTAGGATTCTAAGTAAACTAAGGTCACATATCAGTTTAAGTAGTGTCGACCTTCACGCATCTCCTAGCCAAACAAATGCCTATGCACTCACCTTGATGAGGAGGAGTAAGAGGAGGAGGGGAAGAAAACAAAAATATGAAGAGTCAAAATATGAGTTTTTTTTTTTTATTTCTCTAGTTGGATATCTAGGGAGGACCAAGAGATAGTGGCAAAGCTAGGAAATTCAACACATGTTGTGTGAATGTAATCGAATCCAAGCATCACTGCCACACTGTAGACCACACTCATACTTAGAACTGACATAGGTGGAGACCAACATCCTAATCTATAGTCAGAATCCAAGGTTCGGAGAGAGACAATCAAAAAAATATGGAGATAGAGAGGATGTACTCAAATAAGAATTTCAAAGTGCATAGTAGTATCTAAATTTGATACAATGGTCGCAAGAGAGATATGTCAAGAAAAGTATGTAATAAATAGCTTAACATGCATCAATTTAGGGGGGAATGATACAACAAAGAGTGGTAGTACTATTTCCAATGATCATGGCTCAAAACACATACATGGACCAACTCTACTACTATCATAGCACTCAAGATTCTAGGGTCAAGTGACTAAATAGACAAACCAATAGAGGTGAACCAAAAAGATGGAGTGATGATCCTCTCTTTCTTGGGTACACCTTTCCCTTTTATAGCTTGTTGGTAGAAGTAACATTATCTCAACCCTCATGCCATGCTCATGGTCATAGTTGTTGTTGCACCCATCTTTCCATCGATGCATGGTTGGCCACCTTGCTTTAAACATCACCAACTATCATTGCCTTTTACACTAGAAGGTGTGGTGGACTTAGAGTCATAGTGTTATTCACTGATGTCGACTTCATCATCGGTAATTGATGCATCTTCTTGTTGATTTTAGTCCTATGGAAAAAATTGGGCAATGGGTGTCAGATGACCTGAAGGAGGGATGGAGGGAAGTAAGGGCTGGGATGGGTTGGGATGTCCTGGAGGCCATAGGCGGGGTGCTACCAGATTGGGTGGTTGGGGCTGCAATAGAGGGAGCACATACTTTGGCCCAGAAGGTGTGATTTGAACGTCTCGGTTCACATCGAGCACTATCAATTTCATGACTTGAATCCACTCCTTTGCCTCAGTGTTTCACTACTCCAATGCTTGGTAGTGTTGCACCATCATCTCCCACTTCAAATTTGGGAATCTAGTGCTATTGAAGAAGTTAAAACATTCTATAGCTAGAGCCTTTGGTGATACATCCTTGTCACTCAGGGTGGTGTCAGGCTCTTCCATAGCAAGCTCCTTCCCATTCCCTAAAGACGAACATGTGGCACACTTTGTTGTTGTCTTGTGATCCCTAGGTGACCCATGTGCAAGGGTTTGAAGAGTGGATAGACTAGTTTTGGGGGCAAGGCCACAATTTTAAACTTGGCAGCAGAGCCAAAAGTAGAGTATAAGTGATATGGGGTGGGACCAGTAAGGGTGCTCTCACCTTGCCATTGGTGGATATGGGGAGTGGTGATGGACAGCAATTGGGCAGGAGAGAAATAATTGGTAGCCATATCCGACTCATGTTGTTTGTTAGGTAGGGATAGAAGATGGGAGTAGGATTTTATGAGAGCTACATGGATTTCATTCTTAAGATTTTTCTAACACAAATTGTTGTAATCCCATTAGATCTCCTCAATAGTCTTTAGGCTGAGTGGAATTGCACAATCAAGATGCTCTACTTTTGTTACATGTGTGTGAAGGAAGACATTTTTCTTCTCCATCTGCTACGCACCAGTGTATATGTCATCTACAAAGGCTATACTTATTGGCATGCCTCTAGCCTTTGTTGATGTTCATAGAGTGTGGCATCCTTCTTCTAGAGTTGTTCAAAGAGGGTGGTGTTGGCCTACTTTAGGTGACTCACTTGGGTTGTAAGCACTTGATGTGGGTATTACTGCTAGGTCAAGAACCTATTGACAAAGTTTAGAGATAGATGCTCTGTTTTCTAGCTAAACTCTAGATGGATGAGAACAAGTCATTAGAAAAGAGTTGTGGAGGATAGGGTGGTAACAGAGGAGGTGCCATCTAGACTTGTGGGTCATGATAGTTAGGCCAGGGCACTTGCTGTCTTGTGAGCATTGTTAGAGCAGGGCAGGCTACTTGTTGACTTACAAAGGTTCCTCCTCTCTTTGGCACTTTTATCCATGAGATTTAAGGAGGCGAGTTTAGCAAAGAGGATGGTGTCAGAGGAGGTGAACTTCTTAGGTAAGTTGGGGAGATGGATTTTCTATTTTTTGAGGATGTGTTCTTCAAGGCTTTGCTTTACTTAGTCTTGATGAGGGTTAGGGCTAGCCTCATGTCTTGGGTTAGCTCACTAGTATATAGATCCTATATATCATGTGCGTTCATGGCATGTTTTATATATTATCCCTATGTAACCTATTTTGTGATATTTTATTGACCCTTCTATGACTTTCTACCATAATTTACAAATCCCTTACTGTAAGTTTTTTTTTCATAAAGGAATTTAACAAATTATTATATAATAGATATAAAACACTAGCTCTATCATAGAATTTATCACAAACTAGTTGAGGCACGAATTCAAGCTATTCTGTGGAAGGGTGCAATTATATTAATGGTTCTCACCACTGAACGTCATGAAGGGCGCATCTAAAGAAGATATGACAAGCATGCACAATGTGCAACCAGATGTTTGCTAAGCTAAAAATGCATTCGAAACTTGATCAGCTCATTAAGAAGAAATTTTTAATAAAAAATAACATATAAGATCCAAAACCTTCTGATCTTCTATTAAAAGGAAAGTAATCCTAGAATGTTTTAATAGATTTTAGCATTGCCTAAAATTCACAAGCTATGCTGTACGTGTGCTAGTAAGCTAGTTGCTCAAGCCTATTTCAAAGTGAGCCACCAGAAGTGAGCTTTGTGGGTCTTTAAACATAAAAATTAAAATAGAAATAGAAGAATATATAGTTTCACCATCATAATACTATCTTTGAGCTCTCATACATTGCGATGTTGATCTTAGTCTTGGCTTTTAGTGATAACATTGGACTATATCATTGCATCTTTTGTATCTAATTCATCTTAAATAACTACAAAGAATATCAATAACAAATGCACACACACACACACAAATTCTAAAGAAAACAAGAAATAAACACTCAAAATATTTCAACTAGTTAATATGAAGTCTTAACAAAAGTCAAAGGATATGAGTTTAACTTGTAGCTGAAAAAGATAGCTATATTGAAGGGAAAAATATATTACCTTTCTATAGTCCACAACTAAATTCGAGAATTATTTGCATGAATATGTAACTAAAAGCACGATGTTTTATATTTGCATCTATACAAAATTTATCTCATTTTCTTTTATAAAGTAGATATGGCTATACAAAAAATGTGTATATACAAAATTTTCATCTACATCATACATTTTACTCAGCACCTCAACATTATTGAAGCTAGAGGTAATTGTCATTTTCATATACGTAGATGCATCATCGTAATCCACTACTTATGTTCCTGAAGTAAAGATAAAAATACAAGAAATTAAAATCAAGGAAAATGCTAAGGATAAGCTTAATGACTTTATTTTTAGTCATTTTATGTAGCAAGCAACATTACAGAATAGAAAAAGTGATGTTGCGTTACCTATCTCAACAGTCCTTTACAAATTCATTTAAGATCTTCCAATCATTTTCATCAAGTTCATATTTATTATTATTAGAATCGTATGTGAGATTTGCAAGGGCAATGATACTTTCAATATCCACCATATCAAGGTTTGTCAAATCATATGTAAAAATCTTTGGCCCCTTCGATTTTTGATACCATCCAAGTTGAACCTCCACCCATGATGGTCTATCTAAGAGACCAAACCCTCTTTTGTACTCCACATAGGCATCACTAACTTTTCAACTCATCTTTTGAACTCATCCCAACTACGACACTTCTTGAATTTGAAGAGCCTGGCTTCGATGACCTTGTGATCTTCCCATTGGTATTCTCTCTCTGGAAGAATACAGCACAATCTAAAAAATAGATTATTGTTTGTCTAAGTTTGATACTTCTCCTCCTTATTGTAATATACTCCTTATTGTACCCTTGTAAGCCTATCTTTGGACAACATGGGATTGCCATTAAGTTGACTTACCAATGTATACTTAAAAAGAAATCTAGTATTCTCAAGCTCCACTGATGGGTTTACTTTATCTTTTTTCTCATCATTTTCATCCAACATAGAATCTATTACATGTCTTATCTCACTTGTAGATGCATCCTCTTCTTAATCCATTCCATCATCTGCGAGAATTGAAGCTTCCTCATCTGTATCAGAATCTTGCATACTTGAATTGGAATAAGCTTGAAAAAAGCCCTCAAACCAAGGCTCCAAACACCATTTCTTATCCTCTTTACCCTTTGGATTCATTTGCAAACCTTCATAAATCTACTATATAATCCCCTTTTCAAGGCATCAATGATATTTTCATCAATTGAAACACATTTATAATCACCTAGATTTGTTTCTTTCATGTTCTCTTTGAGATTTAACTTTTTCCATATATGTTCTTATTTCTTATGGGCCCGTGTAAATTTCACACCATCCTCCTTGCATTCAAAATGTGAAGGCCTATTCAAGATTCCTATGCTATGCAACATGTCCATCAAGTTATAAGTGTGCTCTTGCCCAACCATGCTACGAAATTTACTAAAAAATATTTAAACTGTATCAGATCTACTCAAATGTATAGGAAGTATCTTATTTGGATGGAAGTCTCCAAAATATTCTATGAACAGTACAACAAAGTGGCATGAGAGTTGAACATCTAAGAATGCCACATTACTAATAAAATTCTTTGATAATGTATATGTGGCATGTTGTAAAATCCAAAATCTCTATATTTGGAAGAAGAACTCCACTTTTGTTGTTGATAAATGGACTCTCTCCACCAAGCTCAAGTATGGAGATAAGAAGATATCAATGTAGTTTTCAACAACTTCAAGATAGACTTGTTTTCCAACCATGCTCCACTCCTTTCTATGCTTTCCATTATTTTCTAACTCTCCCAAACACCATTGGACTTGACTGCTACATATCCTCTATGTTGCTTGACTGTAGAGCCCAATTTTGATGATCATCTCATCTGATATCTATTTCCTTAAGCATATGTTCATTAACCGAAAAAGGATAATAAACAATGTTAACATGATTCAAAGTAACCTAGACATCCCCAAGAGCCAATGGACGCTTTGGTCTGTCGAGAATATTGACTAGCTTTTTCCATTGTGTATAAAATCATGATCATGCATGCTCGAAACCTCTCCATTTAATAATTTTCCTAAAAGAGGCCATCCATCCCATGTGATCTCATATCGAGTGCCATGCTTATTAACATAATCAGCTAACATGAATTTTCTTTGTCAACTATCTACATCTAATGCATGTCCAATAATAGGGTCTACTTTTGATTTGAGCTTCTTATCCCAAAATGTCAAAATTTCAATCCACTCTGTCTATGAACAAAACTTGCATCAAATTGATTACATGTATAATGAGCAACCACAACCGAGCGTGGAAGTGCTTCATGAATTGGATTTGTGACAAATACTATTGCATAACTACCAATGATATGAGTCTCAAATGCATCAACAATGATATCATAACCTGTTTTTCATTTTCCAACTTTAATCATGTGTGATGCCTTGCATTCATGGTTTGAAGACTTGTATCCATCAAATCCAACAAGAGTATCATCTTTCGAATTCCACCTACAATGAAAATAGCAAATATTATAAATCTTAAAAATCGATTGATAATATTTTTTGCAAGTCAAAAGAATAAATATTTCAGTATGTTTACCTTATCCACTTCTTTATAGCGGTGTCATCTTCCACCGAGATAAAGGGAACGTTTCCTGTAATGCCATGTTTTTCTTTTGCCTTTTGATATATTTTAGCAATAGCATCAAATATATATCCATGTATCTTGAGGATAAAGTGGGTGGCTTGTATATGGCCTCTCATTGTCATTAAGAGGGAAGGGCCATTTAGGCTAGTAGTGAGGAACTCATGTAACCTTAGTCCACCCCACATCTTTGCAACCTCAAACAAGGCTTTTGTATATTTGTAGTATGTTGTTGAAATTCCTTTGATTGTATAATGTTTGTAGCTATATCTTATAAAACTTCCCATAAAGCAAGCTTTCCACCAAATTTTCCCAATCTATGAGCTTCTATTATATTGTTACAAAATCTATTGACATATTTTCAATTTAGAGATTCCATGTTGGCTTCATGTAAACTCCTTATTTTCACTGAGAGAATTGCAAGCCAAGACTTACTCATCCATAACTTGAGAGTAAGATCTCTTAGATGTTGTTTGGCAACAAGTGTTGTTTGCCTAAGCTCTTATCTAGTGAGGTAGTCCAAGCTTCTACCAAATCATGTTCCCCTATTTCCTCTCTTCTCTTGTACTAGCTTCTCCCTATATATTCTCATTCTAAAGTAATTAAGCTTGGATATACTCTTGCAATGACTACAAGAGAAGTCTTTTTAATGATTGCCCATTGGTTGGAACATGTTGACAATCAACATGACAACGGAAAGCACATATTGGAAAACATGTTCTTCCATAATCCAAACCTGCCCTAGTAAAAGGTTGTAAAGAAGGATTCTTAACCTAGACTGATTTAGCCTAATTCTAGCCTACCAACATGAAACTGACAAGAAATGGACAAGAAATTGTGAAGAAACCATAGCTAGAACTGTCATTAACTATGAAATGAAATGGTTACAAGTGAAGAAACAAACTAAACTTCTTGTTCCAGAATAGCATGATCCCAAATTTAGTGGATGCTCCCCTATTTATAGGTAACCCTAATCTAAACCTAGCATTCTTAAGCTTAATTGATTTAGCCTAATTCTAGCCTACAAACATGAAATTGACTAGAAATGGACAAGAAATTGGCAAGAAACCATAGCTCAAACTGTCATTAACTATGAAATGAAATGGTTACAAGGGAAGAAACAAACCAAACTTCTTGTTCCAAAATAGCATGATCCCAAATTTAGTGGCTGCTCCCCTATTTATAGGTAACCCTAATCTAATCCTAGCAAGCCTTAAAATTCCTACATTACAAACCATCCCTTCCCGAAAAATCTTTGTCCTCAAAGCTTGGTAATATTGAAAGAATTACAATGAAGGTGATGTGATGGCTGTAAACTGCTAAAAACTGTCCAAACAAGGCTGTTGTAGGAGAATGGCCATAACTTTTGAAATACATGTCGGTTTTTAGCATATGAGATGTCATAATGAAGTAGACATCATACATTACCTTCCCTAATCATAAAGCTTGCAAATTGACTGTGATAAGTCAATTTATTTTATGACAAAAAATTTGGACTACAAGCTGCCCTATCTTTGGAATGCACTTTTCCATATGTAGTAGCCATAGGAAAATCATTAAAACTGTAGCACCCATTTATGAGTTACTACCTTGTAGGAAATACTCCAAATAAAGATATCAAGTACCCCCAGGATCAAAAGGAGATCCGTCAAAATAATAGTCACAATCATGGGTACCTGTCCAAGAATCATGCATATCATCTATACCTCCCGAGTCAAATGGAAGAACTCATGATTGCCATCATGAATGCCTGGATCATAGGGAAATGATGCATTCAAATCATATGACATATCAGCAACATATTCAAAATCATATACATGAGAATAGAAACTTCATTAGGTAGCTGTAGTCCTTGATTAACTATGGGCTGATGTAGATCAACCATGGAATCATAAGAATCATAACTAAGGATGGGCTTATGTATCTCATCAACACGATTATCCCAAGGTAGCTGCTCATCATATGGATATGCATTGAACCATCATCACATATCTCTGCATCCTCATGTTCTTCATTATCCATTAAACTCTCTTCTTCATTTTGATCTTCATATTCTTCACTTACTTCATTTTGAAATTCCTGCTCTTGGTCTTCTATTTGATCATTCTCTTGTATATCTTCTTCATTGTCATCATCATCTTGAGTGTTGTCTTCTTCATCAGCTTCTTCATTTTTCTCTATGATGTTAACCTCTTTGGTTTGCATTGTATACATTCTTGCATTAGTTACCATAAGCTGACCATAATGAATTCATGCATTACATGGTTCATGCTGCCCAAAGTCAACTAGATGTTGTTGGAAACAAGATACATGATACTCATTCCTATAAGATTGCTCATGTAAGCATTCAAGACAACTAAATTTAACATTGCAATGTTGCCCATTAACATAAGCATCCCCATAGGTATGATCATTAGCATGCTGTCCAAAGTATTTTGGAGTAGGTTCCAAAGATGAAGCACATTATTTGATCTCTTTGATGTTGGTTTGTTCCACCTACTCAAGGGTTCTTTCTCTGTTGTTTACTGTGGAAATATTTAGAAAATCTATTACAAAATGGGGCATTGACACTCTAAAATTCAATCCAAGACATCTATTTGATGCTAAACATCATAGGCTTCGAACAGAATCATCAAATGCCTTATTTGGTTCTATATCCTTCAAGACATGGCCAAAATAGTGCATAGGGATAATCGGGACAGCATGGTTTTAGTGGAGAGTTTGATCAGAGATGTAAGGGAAATGAATTTGAAGGTTAAAGAGATCATATCCATCATTGATAGGAGCACTGCACAAGTGTCAAATGTTCAACAAGATGCTTATACATATGGTATATCTCATGAAAGAGAGAATGGAACTGATGCTTATGGATGTGTTTCCCATGATGCTCCAGTTAATGGATATAATGACTATGGATCTTATGTCTCTTTTTCTTCAAATGGGCAATGTCTTAGAATTTTCTTTGGGCAGTATGGATGCCATACCTCATGCCAAGATGATCAAGGTGATCCTTATCCAAATGGTTTTGGCCAGCAACAAGGTGGTTTTGTCCATGGCATATTTGATCATGAGAGTATTCATACAAATGCTCATGGCCAATAGCGTTATGCATTTGGGCAGCAGCAAGGATATTTTGGAGTGACGTATGCATATGAATTTGTAAAATGATTGCATTAGCAATGATGCTAAAACAATTGCATAAGCAATGATGTTGGTGAGTTCATCCTCAAATACAGACACCACAATTTCAATGATACCAGCAGAGGAAGAGGAATCCTCTGACCCCTTTTGAGCTATTGCATGGTCTGCTTAAGATACAATAAATGGGGAAGTACAGAGGGACTTTGCAAGTTCCCTTGTAGGTGAGGATAAGGGAGTACTTTCACTCTAGGGCAGAAGATCATTCCCTGGCTAAAATTGATCTGATGGATTTCAGGCCCTTTTATGGATGGATGACAAAGCCTTTTTGAGCTGACACTGATCAGCTTTCACTGTTGTTGCAATTTGAGCTCCAACTCTTTAGAAAGGAGCATACTAGAGTAGCTGCCGTAGGCTTAAATCATGCTTGCTAGTTGGCTGAATCCACGCTGGTAAAAGATGGTTGATCATGCCAATGTCATGCCATAAGAGTGTTGCCTCCTGGAATTCATAACCCCTGCCTGTTGCCTTCATCTTGCTTTGTCAAAAGCCCTGTCAAAGGCTAATAAACCTTGTAGATCTAAGATCATGGCTTCTCTTCCTCTGATAAATGAGGTTGTGATCTAGTTCTATAGCTGCCCTAGTAGCACAGAGATTGCTCCAACTGCTGTTAAGTGTCACGCTCAATATTTCATGGCTAAGTTGATACTTTAAGTAATGAAGGTAGGTAGCAATGCTAAGCTCATACAACTTTGAGTCTTGCTAAAGGAAACAACCTCGTGGCCTATACAAGCTGCATTGATTATTCCAGAAATAAGGCTGTCCACAAATGCCTATACAAGGTGCACAGATGTTCCAGAAATAAGGCTGTACATGAATTGCTTCTTCCACATTAATAATGCTTGTGGAAGGCCATTTGACACCTAAAGCCTTACCAAGGATTACCAAGGTATAAGAAAGTAGATTTGTGGCTTCTGCTCCATGAAAATAGGGTTGTAAATAACACAGGATCAACCTGGAAGAAATAATGTCCACATGGAGAGATAAACAATAACAATGGTATTAGTCATGTTCTTCGTGATGAGTAGGAGCAAGTTCAAGTGTGCATTGTTGCCTCAAGAGCTTAGGAGAAGAGAAAGATGGGAAGAATCCACCATGGAAGCTTCAAAAGAAGCTTGGAAAGTAAAAGGAAAACCCAAACTTGAACCTCAACAATGGGGTATTCTACTAGTTGGAAATGAAGCCAATATTTATTTTCTTCAATTCTTTGAAGCATGAGAAGAGAGGAAGATGAGGCTTTCCACCATAGAAGCTCAAATGGAACTTGAGAAGAAAGAAAGGATCCGTGCTTTGCAAAAATTAGTGAGACTTTTAGTCTCCTCCAGCCTCTTGTAACCTTTTCTTTGTCCAAAAGCTCTCAAAATGGCCTCAAAATGACCACGACCTGCTAAAGTGGCCAAGAAACCTCCATCTTCTTCAAGTTGCGTGTCAAGATCCTCCAAGATATTCACAGTTTTCTTAACAAGAAGCCTATCTTGATGTGATAAGTCTTGTTACCAAGCTTCTAACTACAGTTCTCTGTCTTAGTTCCTGTAACTTGATGGTAACCATGAAAATGACTTCTGACAAGACCTAGCCTATGCTTGAAAATGATCTAATGAGACTGATCTAACCTAATAGCTCTAATACCAATGTAAAGAAAGATTCTGAACCTAAATTGATTTAGCACCTAATTCTAGCCTACGAACATGAAATTGACAAGAAATGGACAATAAATTTGCAATAAATCATAGCTAGAACTGTCACTAACTATGAAATGAAATGGTTACAAGGGAAGAAACAAACCAAACTTCTTGTTCCAAAACAGCATGATCCCAAATTTAGTGGCTGCTCCTCTATTTATAGGTAACCCTAATCTAACCCTAGCAAGCCTTAAAATTCCTACATTACAAAGGTTATGAGAACCAAGTTTACCACCACATTGATCATCTAATAAAGGTTTCACATTTATTTTCTTCTTATTCACTTCAATAATGTGGCTCCAAAGACCCTAGCATAACAAGTTTAAACTTATCAATGGATTTCTATTATCCTCATGGTCATTAGGAGAGGGGGGCAATGAATCACCTTGGGTTGTGGGCTCCCCACCTTTTTTGAAAATAAAAACTTGCTAAAAGATGCTTGCTTTGAATCATTTGTCATTCCCTTTTGACGGCGTCCACGCAAGCCTGTAAGTAATGGCTTGGATTTCTCAACCTCCTTTGAAAATGCCTTAGTGTGCAAGATTGACTTTGTGTGTTCAGTCAAAATAGTATATAAATCGGTCCTTGAAGGGCACAAATGCAACTATGTTTCATCATACTTGCATCTTACATTAGCAAAGCTTTTGTCTTTGAAGTCATGCAATGTAACTACAATGACTTCAAAATCCCAATCTACATGAAAGTTAAACTTATATTATGCAACAAGTTTGGTATTAAAGAATCACATCTAATACACAATCTAACTCTTTAAAAAAACATATTTATAAATTGAAACAAATAAAAAAATAATACCTTCATGTTTCTCCATGTAAGAATTCAACTTCTTTATTGAGGCCTCTATTTCTTTCCTATCATCTGATTCTTGCTCCACGTCTATATGTTTTATATCCATCGTTTTAAGCCTTTAAAACATAATATAATTTCTTTCATGTCGTTTACTTTCCAAAATGTGTGTTCTCATGAAGTTGTAAAGACAAGCATATGCGACATGCTTCTCTTCTAGTGTGCCCTTCCCATACAATGAGCTACATTCATTGCACCAAATTCAAACTCAAGGTTCTCCATTAGCATCTTCATTGTGTAGCTCAAACATGCCATTCCTTGGGATTATTGTTTGTTCTAACTGTAGTCTTACTCTACTACATCCTTGTCTCCAAGTCTCAAGAATGCTTGGACTCAACAATTTACTTATTAGCTTGGATGTGTCATTGCTTGGAGTATCGTTTTCTTCCTCTACAACTTGTTCTAAACATTGTCTCTTATTTGAGAAAGGAAGCTCATTTGTGATATTGGCACTCCTCTTAATATGAACTTGAAAGATTTCACCAACAGTCCACTACTTCTCTTGTCATTGCTTGACAACATAGTTATCCTCGATGAAATCAAAAGATCCGTCTATAAGCTCATCGCCTTCAATTTGCTCATGGATTACTTGAATCTTATGAAAAGATCCCATGAATCCCAAATAATAGATCTATTGCTCAATTGCAAAAGGACTGCATTCAACATTGAGAGGGCTTTACAAGAGGGAGCTAATTAGATTAGAAATACTCATGTTTCTAATTCTTATTTTTAAATAACATATTGTAACAAGCACTCTAAGTCTATGATGAAAATACCAAGATATAATTATTAATATATTTTTTTATGTACTAGGCTAGTCACCGATGTTTCAGATTTACTAAATAGAAAAGACTTACAAATGCTAAGTCTATACCACAATAAAATATACAAGACAATATATTTAGTAATTTTTTATATCTTTGAATAATCTTTCAACCAAGTAATACGTTTTGAGCCACATAAGAACATGGAATCTCGAAATGATTTCTCTTGAAATTAAAACCATGTAACCAACTAAATCTTAAAGCACCAAAAGCATGCTTGAGTATTTCATCTAATGATATTTGATTTAAAAAACCATGACAATCAAAGACAGATTAAAAAATTTATGTTACCTCTAAAAATTAAAATAATGATAGCCCCATTCCAAAAAAACTTGGTTTGCAAAAAAGCTAATAGCATCATTTCTAAATGATCCACGCAAAATAAAGAGCGTATTTTCAACATCTAGAAATGATTTCTCTTGAAAATAAAATCACGTACCCAGCTACTTCTTGAAGCACTAAAAGCATGCTTAAGTATTTCATTTTAAACAACCGAAGTGAGATCAAAAAGTAAAAATTACCTATAAAAATTCAAGTAATGATATTCAAATAAGGCTTGGCTCCATTTCTTCTAAGGGGTGCACAACCACTTCTCCATTCATACCATGGCACTTACAAATATGCTCATTTATCTCATCAAATGAAACTATTTTTGATGAATTTGCCTTCATCATTTGATCTTTGATAACTTATCAGTGTCAAGGATGGGGAGATAACTTTAGTTAAATTAAAGCAATTAGATACATCCTCATAGAAATAGCACATCTCTCGCAGTATCCAACCAAGAGCATAAACATCAGTCTATTGACTATAATAACCCTTCAATGTAGTATCTTGTAATTCAGGGGCTAACCATTTTCTTCGTGCATGGTTTACTTTACATTATTTTGGTTTTTGTGCATATACTTTGTCATCATCAGTACGCTCTCGATGTGGCTTAAAACATGCCTTTATTATCTTTGAGAAATCCAAAGCTCTGCCCCAATCTATAATCCCCACATGAAAAAAATCACCAACAAAATCTAATACAATATTACCAGGGTCTAGATCAGTGTGTAACCATCTCACTTTATGTGAACAGCACATTCTCAAAATTAATGTGTGCATAATGGACATGATTGATGCCAGGAGGCATATTCCACGGTGGATTCCGTGAGGTTTTACGGTGGATTCCGTAAACTTACTTAGATGACCGGGGCTCATACGCAAAGAGGATTCTTTGTGCGAGAAGTTGATGGGGACGCCTGTCCTTTTCGGGCGTTTCATTAATTTAGTGTGTACATGGGTGATTCCATAGCGAGTGATTCCGCAAAATGCATATTAAATTAATAAACGTTTATGAGTTTAGAGTGCGCACTCGTAATAAATTAAGGTTAGGATTTATTTCTAACCAGTTGATTTATTTATGTAGCTGAAGACTGCTAGGTATTCACTTTTGTCGGTTTAATTGTGTTATTTTACTAACGATTGTGAATGCTTCAGTTGATGTGTAGAGATAGCAGCAGTGGCGGAGGAAAGCATTGGAGTCTAGCGGGTTTTCGACCTTTCGACTATATTTTGATAGGCGCCACGCCTATATTTTGATTATGTCTATAGAGACATCGACTATTTATTATTATTTTGTATGCGCTTATGCGCCTAGATATGTTATTTTTATTTGGACATTGAGATTGGGCGTGCCAGACTCTTTGGGCACCGTCCATTAGCTTTATTTTCCTATTTTTGGTAGAAAGCAAACTCAAAAGCTAAAAGCTTGTCATATTTTTGTAATTGGGCTATTTTTGAGCAAAAAGATTGGAAATATATATTAAATACATGCTTTGTGAAGCGCACACACAAGGCATGGGGGAGATTCAACCCAATTTGTCTCTTGTCTCATGTCGTGCTTGTTTTTACATTGGTCTTTGTGCTAAAAAGTAGAGTGCTTTGTTCTTGGGGACCTTTGGGAATTCACTACGTGAGCTACCTGTGTCCGATCTGCGCACCAGTGGTATCAGAGCGGAGCAGAGATCAAGGGCTTCCAATCGCTACCAATCTCGGGCGAAGGCGGAGCTCCAGGAACAAACGGCCTCTACAGTCAATCTCGTCGCGAACCGTCGATACAGGCAGACTTCTGGCGATCAAGAACCCCTGTTTCCACTCTCAGATCGCGAAGGACCACTCTCTGTCGGCGGAGGACCACTCCTACATCCTCACATACAAGTCGTGAAGAAACAGTGAGAAAAATTTCATATCTCTTTTCTCTTTCAAGTTTAAGCTTGACTTAAGCTTTAGAAGAAAGCTTAACCATTTCAAAAATTCATCACGAGGTGTATGAGGGGGTCCGAAAATTCCGCGACGGCATCAAATCCATATTCATGTCCTCCACGAATTGCGCTGTTTTGTGACGGATCTTTCTCCATAATAAGCTTAAGTTATTAAGCTTAAATCCTTAAGCTTTCATCAAGTCTGACAAGACACACAAGTCCACAAACTCCGGGTCCTGCGCATCAGAAGTCAAGTTTCGCAAGTCGACACTAAACAAGTACTGCAAGTCCTGCAAATCGGCTAAGTCCAGCAAGTCAACAACCCTGCAAGTCTATTAAGTCTGCAACTCTGCAAGTCAGACTAAATCAGAAACTGACTAGTGCTTAAAACTCCTAGAAGACTTGTTCGTTTGCAAAAACTCAGAACTGGAAAGTTGTTCGCAGCAAGCTGTTTTACCTATCTGCAAGTTCGTTGAAGTACTTTCAGCAAACGGAGACAGAAATATTTCAGAATTTCTGAAAATTGAAGAAGAAAATACCCAAAAATACATAGCCTTGTAACCCCAAATTTGAGCTACGCTCATCCCGCTAACTGATTTTGAGTGAGAAAGGTTTGTTGAGTTTTACAGGATGACTACCCCACATATGGATGATCCTATGGCTGAAGACGACCTACCCGAGCCTACCATGGAACAAAAGCTGGATCTTATCATGTTGCAATTAGACGAAGAGCGAAGAGCTAGGCAAGCCTTGCAAGCACAATTAACAAAGCTACAAGGAGCGTCCACTGATAAAGAAGAACCTCAAGCTGAAGATTTGATACGCCGTACCATCGACGCCACTCTTGAAGCACAAACCATTCGCAAGGAATCCAAGATAAGTAAACGAAGTTTCAAGTTTCGCACTTTCAATGGCATAAGAGAAGGAAAGACTGTTTTATCATTCATTAGCCAGTTTGATTACTATTTCCATGAGGAAACTTATCCTGAGAAAGATAAAATCAAGTGTGTTACTAATCATCTGATAGATAGAGCATCACTTTGGTGGACTGTCGTCCGCAAGAGCATAGAATGTCCTGCTACATGGGAAGATTTTAAGAAGAAGTTCATGCAAAATTTTCTACCACCGCAATTTCATGAGAAGGCAATCAAGCAATGGGATTTACTCCAACAACGCGACCGTGAGACTATTCCACAGTATACAGAGCGTTTTTGGAATGCACTCTTACAGCTACGCATGCTTGAAGACGTACCAGAGATGACCCATAAGCGGAAGTACATGTCTGGACTTCTTGGACATTACTACGCTGAGGTGAATATGTTCAAGCCTGCTACCCTTGAAGATGCCATCTCCTTAGCTCACGACACTGAAGATAAGTTACGTGGAAGAGATCGACGACCACAGCCATTCCAAGCAAACGGTAATTATGGATCTAAACAATTCAATTCAAATTTCAGAAGGTTTAATCCAGGTCGTTTTTCATCACCATCTTTCCGCAAGAATTGGCCTAAACCACCCGCATTACCATCCACTGTCAATCCAAATCCTAAGCCTATCCAACAAGCAAATCCAAATATACCCAGACTCCCAGCCATTGCAAATAATGTGACCAAAGCCAAGTCCATCGTATGTTACAAGTGTCACCAGCCAGGCCATCTCGCAGCAAATTGTCATTCAAAGAAGCCATCAGCACATATCAACTACCTTGGAGCTATGGACGAAGACGAGCATGAGGATATGCCGGATTTCACTGAAGAAGAAGATGATCCTACTACTACTTCCGACACTTTACCAGGTATGCCTACTTTACATTCATTGTTGACTATGAAATGTATGGTGCATGGAAAAGAAAGAACTGTATTGCATGATGACGGTAGTACGCATGATTTTATTTCAGCAAAATTGGTAAAGGAATTGAAATTGCATACAGTACCTACGCACTATCGCATAAAAGCTGCATTTTTAGGTACTAGGTACAATGGCACACAAGAAGTTCAAGATTTAGAAATTCAAATTGGTCCATATATTGAAAGAAGAAATTTCTTAGTTGTCCCATTACAATCTAGCAACATTATTCTAGGAATGCCATGGAGACACCAACATAATCCCAATATAGATTATTCCACACACACAATGAATATAAATTTTCAAGGAAAATCTATTACATTATTTGGTATGCGTGCATCTCATATGTTTCCACTGCTTTCGCATACTCAAGCAAAACGTGCACTACGCAAGAATACTAAATCATATCTCATTTGGGTAAATGAATTGCACGCAAAAGAAACTCATATGCACCCTAGACATAAGGAATTTCTTGCATATTTTAAGGATTGTTTTGCAGAAGACCTACCACCAGGTTTACCTCCATCACGTCCAGAAGACCATAAGATTGACCTAATACCTGGCACACAACCACCTTGCAAAGCCCCATATAGGCACAATCAAATAGAGCAAAAAGAAATCCAGAGTCAAGTAGAAGAATTACTAAATAGAGGTTTAATTCGACCTAGCAGTTCTCCATTCGGTGCACCTGTGCTCTTAGTCAAGAAAAAGAATAATACTTATCGGATGTGTATTGACTACCGAGCATTAAACAAGATCACTGTAAAGAATAGGTATCCTATACCTAGAGTTGATGACCTTATGGACAAACTGCAAGGATCTTCTATATTTAGTAAAATTGACCTTAAATCTGGATATCATCAGGTGAGGCTAGATAGATCCGACATATTTAAGACTGCATTCAGGACACAGTTTGGCCATTACGAATTCTTAGTTATGCCATTCGGATTAACTAATGCACCTGCTACTTTCAGTAGAATGATGAATCGTATTTTTCTAAAATATCAATATTGTGTGATTGTTTTCTTTGATGATATTTTAGTGTTCAGTCAAAGTGAAAAAGAGCATTATGAGCATTTATCATTAGTTTTTCAATTACTGAAAGAAAATCAATTGTTTGCAAATCCTGACAAGAGTGAATTCTTTAAGACAGAAATAGAATATCTAGGTCATATTGTATCAGAAGAAGGAATAAAAGTTGATCCTAAGAAAATTGACGCAATATTGCATTGGCCTATTCCTAAAAATGTACATGAATTACGCTCATTCCTTGGTCTTGCTAGTTTCTATAGGAAGTTTGTACGTAATTTCTCATTACTTGCTTTACCATTGACCAAACTTCTTAAGAAAGGCATTGTTTATCAATGGACTGACAACCAGCAGAAATCCTTTGATTTACTTAAACGTGCATTGACCAATGCCCCTGTCCTACAATTGCCTGACTTTAAGAGACCATTCTTTTTAGTTGTGACTGATGCTAGCGGATCAGGAATAGGAGCCGTGTTAATGCAAGATAACCATCCAATAGCATATTCTAGTTCTAAGCTGAAACCCTCTGAGCTCAAATATTCCACTTATGACAAGGAACTCTTAGCAGTTGTACAAGCATTGAAACAATGGAAGCATTATTTAATGGGTTCAGAATTTATGATAAAGACCGACCAGCAAAGCATTAGACATCTACTTAGCCAACCTCAAATTTCTGACCGCCATATCAAATGGGCTTCATTCATTCAAAGTTTCCATCCTATCATTCAATACCAACCTGGAAAAGAAAATGTAGTTGCTGATGTATTAAGTAGAAGACCTGCAATTCATAACATTTCTATCATATCTTTTGATTCTTTGATTGCTATGAAAGACACATATCACCAGGATATTACTCTTCATTCTGATTGGCAAAAATTAGTTCAAAATAATTTCATTCCTGTTGATTCATTGTCATATAATGATGGATTCATGTTCTTTGAAAAGAGACTGTGTGTTACTATTCCATTCCGATCTTTTATCTTGAATGAAATTCATTCTCCCATATCAAGGTCATAGAGGTATCATTTCTACATTACGCATGTTAACTGAGGGCGTTTCATTAATTTAGTGTGTACATGGGTGATTCCATAGCGGGTGATTCCGCAAAATGCATATTAAATTAATAAACGTTTATGAGTTTAGAGTGCGCACTCGTAATAAATTAAGGTTAGGATTTATTTCTAACCAGTTGATTTATTTATGTAGCTGAAGACTGCTAGGTATTCACTTTTGTCGGTTTAATTGTGTTATTTTACTAACGATTGTGAATGCTTCAGTTGATGTGTAGAGATAGCAGCAGTGGCGGAGGAAAGCATTGGAGTCTAGCGGGTTTTCGACCTTTCGACTATATTTTGATAGGCGCCACGCCTATATTTTGATTATGTCTATAGAGACATCGACTATTTATTATTATTTTGTATGCGCTTATGCGCCTGGATATGTTATTTTTATTTGGACATTGAGATTGGGCGTGCCAGACTCTTTGGGCACCGTCCATTAGCTTTATTTTCCTATTTTTGGTAGAAAGCAAACTCAAAAGCTAAAAGCTTGTCATATTTTTGTAATTGGGCTATTTTTGAGCAAAAAGATTGGAAATATATATTAAATACATGCTTTGTGAAGCGCACACACAAGGCATGGGGGAGATTCAACCCAATTTGTCTCTTGTCTCATGTCGTGCTTGTTTTTACATTGGTCTTTGTGCTAAAAAGTAGAGTGCTTTGTTCTTGGGGACCTTTGGGAATTCACTACATGAGCTACCTGTGTCCGATCTGCGCACCAATGATACATTTGTAAAATATATTTATTTGCACTATTTCATCACTCCTCAATTGAGTTTCTTCATCATTCTTTCTTTTGCATGCTCCCCAAGGATAGAATAATCTTGTGAATTGCCCATGAGATGGAGGAAGTTGAGTCATGAAATTTAAAAGATTTTCACCATTGAAATATGATGTGATTGTCCACAAGGGTTCTTTTGCAGTGACTGCTCCGATTACCCGTACTACCACTGGATGTCTGATCGGCATCACTATCTCTCTTCTCATTGCTCTACTTGCCTTCTGTAATCTTTTTCTCTATAACATTTTATTGCGGTCAAATCCTGCCACACCTACAATCTTCAATTTGAAAACAACAACATAGGCACATTTTCCCAATTGTTCTCCTGCAATTATCTCAAATCCTACCACACCTACAATCTTCACTTTGAAAACAACAACATAGGCACATTTTCCCAATTTTTCTCCTGCAATTATCTCATATTCACTTTGGTAAGTCATAGAGTATACATGAGACATACGTTCATAATTACTTTGAAGGACCTCTACTTCAAAACCTGTCATTGAAGTGGTAAAATCTCATCCAAGAGCAACGTATGCAGATCACACCTTCTTGTCCCATGATATTGACTTAGTAACAGTTCTATCAAATTTACATTGTGCAACTCATGCTTCTGCATATAATGCATCCCATGCTTGAATTTTCTCAACATCAAAAATCTTGTTGGAAGTTAGGGTGAGCAGCATTCCAACTTTCCAAAAGATTGCCAATCATGCTAGAGATCCATCTGGTGGCAATAGCATCCAAACCCACATCTTCAAGTGAATATGCAGTCTCTTTATTTTCTACATATCTTTTTATTTGTGAAATCACTTTGTATATTAGTATGTCTCTTTTCCAAATGTTCCAATAGGCATCTCTCACCTTCTCCTCTTTCATAGAGCAAATTTATTTAATGAGCTCGTACCTACATCTTTCCAAAAGTATTTTTAAATCTAATTTACACATTTTTCCTTGAGTGCTTGCTTTTCCCTTAGCATTCATAGCTGACAAATTGAACCAATAGAGCATATTAATTTTATTTCTCTTCAATCACACACACACATACACACACACACACACTCCTCTCTCTCTCTCTCTCTCTCTCTCTCTTTGTGTGCATGCAGCTCAAGTGGAAGTGCAAAAGAATTCAAAATTTTTTGTCTATGTCTATCTAGGGGATGGCCAAATCTCTAATAGGAATTGGGTCCTCTTCTCTTACAAGCAAGTAAGCAAGTAAAACTTTCTGTAGATGAGAAATTCTTCTTAGATCTTATGTAAATCATTAATTTTCTAGCAAATCTTCCTGCTGCATGGCTGAGATTTGATGGCACACTACCCAAGATAGCTGTGAAACCCTGGTCACAACTGAAAATAAGTTTAAATACAACAAGTGTTGAAAAGCTTCAGATTTACAGAGATAGGAGAGGAGAACAACAAAGAGAGGGAATGAAATCTTTAGCTCTATAGATTAGAGTCCAACAACACTCATCTGCTACCACCTAGTGCCAAAATCAAAACACCTGTTGTCCTAGAGACCACGAATGACGTTGCCTGTAACCAAGATGTTATCGGATCGGGTCACTTATAGGGAAGTGGTGATCAACAACCTCAAAAACCTCTAGATCAGTTGTCACCTCACTGAGTATGATGTTTTAATGCTATCCAAAACCTTAGACAGCAACCGCCCAACAAAATTGCACTCACTCTCTTTCTCTCTCTTTCCCCTACCCTCCTCGCAAATAAAAAAATACAGCTAGCCTAGAATTTCTCTCCTTAGCTACCCTAAGCCTTTCATGGCCTTGTCTATCTGCATCTGAGAAGCTAGATGGGATGAACTACCCTCTATGGTCATGCCGTATGGAGTGTCTCCTTGATGACTATGACCTTTGAACACAATATTAGTGAGATTGGGAATCTCCAAATTCCCATTTTTTGAATCCTAAAAAGGTGGCACCCGGATAACATACCCATAAGTTTCTCAAAGCCATATGATGTGACCTATCATTGGAAAGCACTTGAAAAATGGAATCTATTGAGCTATAAAGTGCTCAATTTGGAGTTATAGTGTTCAAGTTATGATAAATCCAAAGATTTGACCACGTGTCCCAAACTTATGGGAAATTCCCATATTCCCCAATATGTTGTTTTTAGGCTTTTGTTACTGTCCTTGTACCTTGACCTACTTGGACCCTCATGATGGTGTGATCATGAATTTGGAAACTTTGTGGGATTGGTTGAATGCAAGAGCCCACTCTTTTCTTTTTTTGAGTTGTATAGATTTTCTGCTCATGTGTGTTAGACATATCTACAGTATTGTAGAGGTTTGGTAGAGATTGGCATCTCTCTTTAAAGTCTAGAAATTTGGGCATCGATTATCTTTGAAGTTGAAGCTTTGATAGCTCTGTCAATGAGATTCCCCTATGATGAGGGATCAAATCCATAAGATGGAGGATGATTATATGTTGTGAGAATTAAGCTACATGAAGGAACAATAGGATTAAAAAGGCTAATTAAGGGAGCTAACTTTATTTGTACAACATAAATGTGTTAGATAATTGGTTAACTAAGACTATCTAACCAAGGGAAGCAGAAGGACAAGATTCCCGATGAATCTACCCTAAGGCAGGGTAGTCTAAATAAGTCGAGATCTTCTCCACATTTTGATGTGTTATAGTATAGGAAGCATTGAATACATATTATCTCACTCTCTCTCCCCTCCATATGTAATTTTTGGTATCAAAGCCTCACATGTAGGATTCATCTCGCAATCTTTATAGTGTATCCTTTATACAGTTTCCTTATCTATTGCTTCATGGTAGTAAAGGAATCCATCCTCACAATGCAAACAAATAAAAGGACTTGTCCTTAAAAAACTCTTGTATAGAATATGATCCATTAAATAGCTTATATTTTGAAACATTTACTACTAGAGATATTGATGAATGAATGTTATGCTCATCACTATCCCGTTGATAACTTTCTCATTTCATTTGATGACTCCATGTTTTTTGTAAATTCCAACTATGGATCCCCTATGGATATATACCCACAAATGAGTAATTCACCATAGTTTATATGTATCCTATTTACAAAGAAAGTTGGGGGATGACCTCCCTACTCCTATTTACAATAATAACCCTCTCTGAAGTGATACACACATATAGGCCTAGCTCATAAGGGGTAGAATGATATCCATGAGTTCGATGGAACTCGTCCATCCTTTAGAACCAAGACCTTGGTGGTTACAGCCTCTAAAGAGCTTTCCACAAGAAAAAAACCTTATCTTTTCAATTAGCAAAAGATAAATCTATGTGGTTTCTCCACATATATTTCTCCTCCAAACCACCGTTTAGAAAGGCAGTTTTGACATCCATCTAGGTGAAAAAAAAGTAGTGTGCGGCAAGCACAAGCAACAAATGAAATTATGTCAACTAGAGGGTAGGAGCAAAGGTCTCTTTATAATCAATGCCTTGTGTCTATTGAAATCCTTGCATTATAAGGTGAGGCTTATACTTTCCTAACATTCCATCAACCTTTAGCTTGGTCCTGAAAGTCCACTTCATCCTCCAATGTCTTTCTTGTGGCTGGCTTGGATGATCCACCAAAGTCCAAGACTCATTTTGGTCAATACTCTCTAGCTCCTTTTCCATGGCCTCTTACCATTGGGGGTGTTGAAAAGCCTCCTCCCAACTATCTAGCTCAAAATACGATATGTAATCATCTATAAACAATGATGCAAATGATGAATGAGGTGCAAGTTGGGTAGATCCTCTAGGCTTTTCTCTAGTGGAATTCGGTGAGGTGCAAGTTGGGTAGATCCTCTAGGGATTTCTCTAATGGAATTTGGTGAGGTGCAAGTAGGGTAGATTCTCTAGGGATTTCTCTAGTGGAATTTGGTGGAAGGATCCTCAAATCTCGCATGGTCTATTGATACCAATGAGGTAATGCATCTTGTAGAGGGGGACAAGAAGCAAAAGAATCTCACATGGTCTATTGATACCAACGAGGTAATGCATCTTGTAGTGGGGGACAAGAAGCAAAAGAATCTGTGGGTGGGTTAGGACTGAGTAGTTAGCATATATAATAAATTATTTACATATTAAACATGTAGTGATCCTTTAAAAAAATTATGAGATCAAGAAGGAATAGACTATGATCAACCTATGATAGTTTGTTATACTGTTAATATCAAATAAAAACACATAATAACTTGTTGGGTATTAATAATAATCTCAGTTAATGAATGTCTTTTTTTTTGAAAATTCAAAATTTTATGTCCATATTTTTAGTTCTCCGTGGCACACGCCAATGAAAAGTAGAAGTAGAAAGACATGCTTACAAAACAAGAGCATAAAACTTCAAGTATAAACAATGTCACTAGGAGAATGTAAAAAGAAGACTTTACAACCCACTTTGAGAGCATTGATCTATATGAGATCCTTGTACAATATATAACTAATCAATGATATCAAGAAATATGTGATTGCATTGGCTATGCTAGAATGACCCATTATCCAAACTTGAATTTGAAATGTTTGAGGCTAAATGCATGCTAGAAAACATCAAAAGGGAGAACATACAAAGATAGTGGCCCTATCTTGGTCTAGTTAGCTAGAAAAATAGGTTTTAGAACACATAAGTCAAAGAAGTTGTGCTAGGTTACATGGAGTATTCTCTCATGAGGAATATCTAGAGGAGGACCACAAAGTCCATCCAAACAAACCACTCATATGGAGAGGACAGAAGGACCACATCTTTGGCTAAAGCAATAGGAATTGAAGATCCTTGGTCACATAAACAACTCAATTGGCCTTGCCCAACTATCAAAATTTTGTTTGTGGATTGAATCAAATGTATATTTCATTCTCTACTTGGTCACAAAGAGTTGGCTAAGTGGGGTTTCTAGCTAATACAGGACGAGAGTATCATCTCAGAATTGGAGACCTTGTACTTCTTGCTCACCTAGACCAGCATATACATTTCTTATGAAGATGATGCTACTACTATTAGTGAGATCATGGTTGTTGTGAGTGATGGCCTTACTAAAACAACTAATGGTGGAGATGAAGTATCTAAAGATAGAGAAATGTTGATTGTAGTGGAACCCATTGTCATTTGGCTAGCCAGTGAAGAAGACACTAGATTAACTCATGTGACTAGAGGATCTCTACATGACACTCAAGATAAAAGAGAAAAGTTTTGGCTTGTGTGCTAGATCCCAGCTAGATGAACTTTGTTGGATTTCATCTATATGATTTACCTCAATCTATTGAGCATTTGAGTTGTAAGACTGCCAATATGGGAGTCTCAATCAAAGAATGTGAAATACAACATGTGGACTCCTCCATTCTTCTAAAAGGATGGGTTGTTCCAAGTTTGGTGGCACAAAAATGAGGATTGAATAGAGTCCATAGTTCTGATGGGAAAGAACGCAATAGGAGGAGATGTCAAATTAACACAACAAAAAAGGAGGTTTGGCCTAAGAGATTATGTTGATGGGCAAGGCAGCATGTGCTTGTAAAAAAGCTACCATAGCCATAGCTAGATGTCCTTCCAAGAATCTTATCAACCCTCCATGTATCAGTAGTGAGTTTTTCTCTCCACTATATATGCCTCTAGTTTAAATTTTTATGAAATCATTTTAAAATGGAGCAATATAATAATGCTCAAGATATGGGTGGATGATACACTAGTTCTACACTCACATCATGGTATTATCCAAGGAATCAAAAGAATGTGTCAAAGATCCAATATCATTGTTCCATACTCCCTCACGTACAATGGACAAATTAAGGAGAACATTCACCCACTAATGAGGATATGTGAGAATTAAAGTAGAACGATTAGTGTAAGTTTTACAACTACGTGAATCTCACTCTTAGAGCTAAACACATGTACATGTGCATATGTGAATGAGTGTGTATACACAAATATTTTTTACTATTTGATATTGTGAGGTAAATATGCACACACATACCCTCCCCCCCCCCCCCCCACACACACACACACACATACACAAGTATAATGTTCTTTGTGTTACTCTTTTGCTATAATATGACATGCATGCATGTGCATGTTTACAAGTGCATACCTTGATATTCACTTAGCATTATAAATGTGTGCTAACAAATTTTACCAATCCTTAAAACAACTATAAAGGTGATTACTAATGGAAATCCTATAAATACACTACTCATGTTTATTTTCTAGCTTAAGCTCCCACCCTTGATACTTTGACACATAACATGTATATAGTTTTGGAATAATCTCTTTTTGGGATTCAATAAGCTAATGCCAAATATTTTCTAGTCATGCTATGGCACTAGAATTTCAATGATAATATATGTCCTTGAGTTTAAACTTACTATTTGACTAAGTATTAAGGTTGAGGAAGTACTAATAATAACTAGAGTCATACACACTGATACTCTACCATTTTTCATAAGACCCGATTCTAGAAACATGAACCTTTACATTGGGATAAATGGCCTATCTGATTAATAAGCTTAACTAAGGTTTTCTATATCTTTCCACCTAATGTGCACATGCATGCACATGTTACACACACGCGTTACTTCTAGAAGTGAACTTTCAACTAGTACTCACTCTTAGTACACACATAGGCCTTCTTTCTCTCTCTCTCTTCTCATTGCACATATTAATCATTATATTTTAATGTTTTGATAGACATAATCATTTTTTGATCTACCTTCCACATCAGTGCCTTTTGATCAATCAAGCACCAACACCTCCTTAGTAGATCTCTCTTTTACTAGGTGTTAGAGACATGAGGAAATTCTTGCAATAAGTTGTGGAGACTAATCAAAGTGACAAGCCTTCAAATGTTGATTTCCAACATCTAGCCATACTAACTAATAATTGGGTAATCATAAGCAGTACCATATCTACAAATAATTGGGTAATCATTATAGGCATAATCATGGTAATATTAAGACAGAAACCCTTGTACAATCTCATCCTTGAATGGATGGAGGGCACTTTAACACTTAAACAATGGCCAAAAAATTTATTCCAAGTTATGATGACCAATTGGATTGATGGATGGAGTGAAATATGCCAGATGCAAATTGCTCCATGTGTCTAATAGAGATTGAATTTTTTTGGAAACCATGCTTAAATCAATTCCTGCCAACACTTATTATCGCTCATCCCATTACCTATTTCAATGCATAGTCCTCTATATCTATCACTCCCTCTCTCCCTATCTCTCAAATGACTGCCTCCACCACAATTAGTTATGTTAGTGATGAAGAACATTGCTCTCTCTTGACGATTGCATATGCCATAAGAAATCAAAGTCAGGGAGGCCACGTGGGTGCGGCCTCCTTGCATGATTTTTCATCACAACTAGTGAGTCTTATGCCTACATGCTCTCTAATCTAGTTGGCCTCTCCTCCATTGTGGACTTGGCCATAAGAAATCAAAGCCAAGGAGGCCACATTGGCGTGGCCTCTTTGCAAAGAGTTTTCATCATGGCTAGTAGGAGGCTAAGCATCTCATCTAGCTTGTCGGTGCATGAGGTGCATGGTGGTTGACATGGTCGATGAGAATGTTGGAGGGCTTGTTGTAACAACGTAGTGCAATTGTAAAGGATAGACACTAGGTAAGGGAAACTACAGCCAACTGCCTCAACTCCTTGTTGAGGTCCTCCCAAGTTAATAGTTGCTTCTATGTGCTCAATAGTTCCCTATTCACCAACCTTATAGCATCGTACAGTGCTCTATCTTGTCTACTAGCATATAATGTGTGCGCCTTACTTTCCACCATCTCAACGTTCAAGCTTGAATGCAAAACTATGACCACATGGTGAATTCAATCAATGGAAAACTCATCCAGTTTGTTATTATTATTTATTTTTGGCATGCATATTGAATGAAATGGGTTAGGATAAATAACTTGTTGCCATGTTTGTTTTTTATGATGAGAGACTAGGAAGTGCGGATCAACATCACCAGTGCCCCTTAGAAAATTTTCTTCAATTTAAACAAAACTTGACAGAAAAGATAATAAAACCTAATATGCAATGTGTGAGCCCCATTTCATGGGGCTCGAACCCCATACCATGAGGTGAGTTAGAAAATGCACTACCATAATGGCATGGCCTATTTTCTGAACAAATTGGTTTTTCAAAAAGAATTATTTATTCCATATCTCCCTCAACCTCGCTCTCAAGCTTTTTGTGATTTTCCTATTGATTTGTGTGATTTTCCAAGTAAGCCCAACAAAATAGTTAGCCTCCTTTCTAAGATTCTTATGGTCTGTTTTGTTTCAAGCATTTGTCTTCCTAGAGTATTGATATCCTTCTCTTGCTAACTAGTTGCATTTTGCATGATGATATTGTATGATGCTTATAGCAATTTTGAGGGCTCTAGCTTTGAGGGTGGCCACTTGTACAAAGCCAAGAATTGGTTGTCCATGGGTAAGGCCTCAACCCACAATGTCGCATGAACTACTCATTGTTTAGACCTCTTCTAAATGCTACCACACATGTCTTCAATTTATACATTTTGCATTTTGCATTAATTGACATATATGGCTCTCAAATGTCATGTATCACTTGTTGGTCTTGTATATATTGGTTAATTAGTTAACAAGTGGTGGTAAGGATTTTGGTTGTGGTGATGTCAAGTCCTAAGGGACACCAAAATTTTAACCTTTATTGTTAATACCTTTCCTAAGAAGTGTGGTTCTAGTGATGGTGGCAAAGGGATTGGTAATTTGTTATAGTGCAATTAAGCAACATTGATTCTAGTTGGACCCTTAGAATTAGGTTGTAGTGGTTCATAAACTTGCAAGTATATTTTTGCAAAACATACAATATGACTGCATAAGAAGATGTATGTGCGTACAATGGGTTTATGCGATTGCACAACATGTTTTATGACGCATTGATGATGTGACCATGAAGAATTATACTCACAACAAGACTTGGCTAGGATAGGATTCCATGAGAATTAGATACGACAACATTGGAAACTTATGGCCATGCAAGACATGCTCCATGCAAGACATGAACTTACCCTATGAGTAGGAGTAAATTAAGGACTTGCACCAATTAGGGAAGATGTCTGCAAAAATAAGTAAATAATGGATTGATGACTTAAGGACTAGTAGTGATAAACATCAACTCTCAACTAAAAATATTGATACTATGCATGTTTAGTTAGATGTTTTGAAGAAAAGATTATTACCTTTGCAACACATTTAGTAGTACGTATTGCATAATTTGGATGTCATAGTGACTGGTTTTGTTATCTTTTTTACTAGAAAATAAAATCTAAAAGGTTATTATTATTATTTTAGCTAAAGAAGCATGGAATACAGCGGTGTGCGAGCTTAGTCTTGTAGTTATTAGCCCTCACGATATATATTCAAGGATCTTTTCTATGTGACCTTATGGAAAAACTATTACAAGTAGCTAGGGATGTTAATGTCTTACAAATTTCAAAATTCAAAGAGGAAATTAAGGGTTGAAATTGAAGCTTAAAGAAGAAGTAGTACCACGGATGATTGTCAAGTTGCTTAATGACTTGAGCTCATTGGAAATAGCATCATGACTTATCATTAGATTCTTGGAAGATGGATCATAAAACTTGTATCCCTTAGAAAAAGTTGAGTATCCAATCAAAATAACTTCATGTTGTGAGTGATTAATATTGTGTTGTAAGGTTGAGAATTACATTGCTCAAATATTGTGTGTGTGTGTGTGTGGTGTGAGCTAATCTTATGAGACCTAAAAGAGAATGAACTATAAATTCTATAAAATTTTGTCCAAACTAGGAGTGAAGAGGGTAACAACAAAAAAATTATGAATATTCTCTAATGAGAGACCCAAAATTAAGAGAAGGTTACCACATAGAGATGTTAAGAGTAATTTAGGTCTAGTTGAAAGTAAGACAATATAGTTCATGTTGCTCCAAGATTTATTCAAGGCTATGGATGGGTTGCTCATGCCTTAGGAAAAAGTATTGAAAATCAAGCTCACTAGTGATATTAACACCGATTATAGTTAGTTGTTGCGAGTCATGTGTGGCATAATAATGTCAGTTAGACTTAATTTAAATTGGAGATGTATGGTAAGTTAGTGACCTACTTGCATACACTAAATGTGTGACTTAGAGTTAGAATCTTTTGTGTGTTACAAAATGAATGAATAATGCAAGAAGAGAGAGAGCATACTACTCTCTACTCATGGCTCCCATTGTTTTATGTCTCTCCCCCTCTCTTTGAATATGGTATCAGAGCTTGGCTTTGCGTGAGCTAGAGTTGTGGAGGTGGACTTGACCTTCAATGTGTGAGCCTTCTATTCATGAGAAATCCTATATAACATCCCATTTCTCTGTAGAAACCATGTCTTACTACAAGAATTAATTCTCGAGAAATGGCCTTCTTTCCTAATTGTTTCAACGTGGTCTACAACTTTGTAGAAGAAAATTTGACCAAATTCTACACAAATTTTGAGATATTCAACACATACATGTGCAAGCTAGTTGTTTACTACAGTGGGACATCACTCTCATTTCAACTTGAGATATCAATAAAATAATTGGTGAATGCTTAAGAATACTTATGAATGGTAAACATTGATGGATTGGAGCTTGTGGGTGATTATTTGTTGCTATATCTCACTAGTTGAGGGCTGAAGACATTTATTTATGCTTGACGTCACTGATTGTAGAATTATTCATTACATGCTCCAGATGCTTTCATATTGCAATGTCTAATGTCTTGACATTTTTTGCTCAATCTAGAGTTGGTTTACTACTAGTTATAGTAGGCCTTATATGCTAGTTACTATTATTGGCAATGATCTTCTTTATGTTTGCATGAGTTTATGCATCTACTATTGCTCACATGGATATATCTTAATGTTGAAATGTTGTGGTGCTAAAGATGGTAAGGCTTGTGGAATCTCTCAAGGTTGTGGTGACACTCAAAATGATTATGGACAGTTGCAACAGAATGGTTAACAAAATCAAAATACACAAGGTCAAAGAGGATCAAGATCCTGTAGGCAAGGAGAGATTACCTAGAGATAAAGGTGGTTCTTCGCAATCTTACGATAAGTCAAATAGAGACAAATACTATCACGACTATGGTAATTATGGACATATAGAAAAATATTATCAAAAAAATAGGCTATTATAAAAGTAACAGGCAGACATCATGGTACCTATGCATCCTCTAGCAATGCTTCTGATGATCAATCAGATAGGCTTTTTGCTATAATACATGTATCCAAGGATATACTTGAGCAAGGCATGACTAATGAAAAGTGGTACATTGACTCAAGTGCCTCAAATCATATGACCCCACATGGAGAATTGTTTGATGAGATAACTCCAAGCTCTTATGGCTATGTATGTACTAGTGATGATATGTAGGCTGACTTCAAGCATATAGGTGTTGTACCACTAGTCATGTATGATGGGAAGAAAAAGAGTCTGTATGATGTGTTGCATGTATCTTCTATTACTAAAACTCTATTTTCTATTGGAAAAATGTTAAAGGCATCCATTTTTGCTCATAACACTGGAGTAGTTAGAGATGTGGAAATTTGGCATAAGCACATTGGACATGTAAACATACAATGGTTAAAAATCATGAAATAGAAGGAGATTGTACTTGGTTTGGAGTTAGAACATGTATGCTCCGCTTGCCAGTTTGGGAAGCAAGCAAGATCCGTTTGTCAAACATGTCAAAAATAGTACTAGACCACTCCAATTGGTACTTTCAAATGTATAGGGTTTGGATGATGTATAATGCATCCTTCTATAGTGCAAAATAATATTATGTCTCGTTTATTTATGATTTTAGTAGATATACTTGGCTATATATTCTAAAGCACAAGGATGAAGTGCTAGATGCTATCACAAATTTTAAAATACATGTTGAAAAAGAGTCTGGATGCTATATCTCATGCTTGAGATCTGATGGAGGTAGTGAGTATGTCTCCTGAATTTGGCAAGTACTTTATTGCATATGGTATTAAAAGGCAACTTACATGCAATTACACACCACAATAGAATGGTGTAGCAGAGAGAAAGAATAGGGTGCTTATGGAAGTTACAAAATCCATGCTAAATGAAAACCAAATTTTCATTGAATCTGAAGCACTTGTAGCTACAGTATACATCTTGAGCAGAACCCCTACAACTACTATTCATGATCTTACATCGTATGAGAAACTATATGGGCACAGACCAGATATCCACCATCTTAAAGTCTTTCGATTTATTGCTTATGTACATGTGCTAGATAAGAAGAGGGACCTGTTAGATCCAAAGGCTACTAAGTGTGTTTCTATTGGCTATGCACAAGATAGAAAAGTCTACAAATGCTATAATCCAACTATCCATGAGAATTGGTTAGCAACAAGGATGTAGTGTTTGATGAGCTAGCTTCATGGTATGGCGGTCCAAATGTGGTTGTTTCTAATGGACCAACACATGATACTTATGCTAAATTTTGTACCATGAATAGAACCACTATTAATGGGCCTACAGGTAGGAGACACATCCTCTACTATTAGTCCATGGATAGGTCACTTGCACAGTCATGGTTCTCTATCCTGGCATGGATATGTTAGCGATGGGGCAATTAGACAAAGAAAAAGGGAAGATATTTGAAGATATCACTAGGACACTTACTTCTAGTTATGAGTCACCTAGCAATAATCATCTTAATAGTGAACTTTGTGTACCGTGTGTTACTATGCCTGGAGTTAGGCAAAGTAGGTATGTACCACCTCATGAGGGAGAATTGCATAATGCACTATAGTTAAGAATATCAAAGAGAGTTAGAAATCCTCTTGAAGGCTAACTTACAGTGAATATTTAGCTAAACAATTTGCTTACATGACTAAAATGATGGGTCAGGAAGAGCCTACAAAGTTTAGTAAACCAGTTGGTGATCATGAGAATGTGTGTACAACCATGGATGAGGAATATGTAGCATTGGCTAAAAATGACACTTCAAATTTGGTCAAATTGCCTAAAGGAAAAATATCCATTAGTTGTAAATGGGTTTACAAAGTGAAATGCAATGTAAATGGATCTCTAGAGAGATACAAAGCACAACTAATTTTGTTAGAGTGTATATGCAACCATATGGTCTTGATATGAGGACACTTTCATCCTAGTTGCAAAAATGGCAGCCAAGAGAACTTGCTTTGGCAGTATCTAAGGGATGGAAGCTTTCATAGATGGATGTCAAAAGTGTGTTTCTAAATGGAGATTTGATTGAGGAAGGGTATATGGAACAACATGAGGGTCATATACACCATGATTACATGAATAATGTGTGTAGGAGGCTGGAAAAATGCACCTTATGGATTAAAACAAGCACTGAGAGCATGAAGTCTTCCTTTTCTCTGAGTGAATTTTTTTTAGCAAGATGTGAAAATCGAGCACCACATGGGAAAGCAAATGAGCTAGGGGAAAGTGTAATAGAATTCTCTCTCTCTCTCTCTCTCTCTCTCTCTCTCTCTCTCTCTCTCTCTCCATATGTGTATGTGTTTGTGTGTGTGCGTGTGGCTGTGTATGTTTGTTAAGCTATCAACATATCTCTAAATACATCATTCTCAAAATTATAGAAGTAGCATCATTCAGTGCAATATTTCAAATACAAACACCATGAAAGGATGTTTCAGTAATGGAAATTCCAAAACAAAAGAAAGAAAAGTATTCCCTTACAAATATTATTCTTAGAAAAAATTACAAGAATGTCAACGAACTTGTTTTGCTCAAATGTTATTCATGATCCGTGAAGAATATTCCTCATGATCCATAAAAGAAAGAGATAAGAGCTTTGATGTCTTTATCCATCTCACATGGATTCACATTGATCATCCACAAAAATACAATGCCTTCACTGTTTCTTTGAGAAGTCAACATTAAAATATAGCTCTTTGGATTCACATTGATCATCCACAAAAATACAATGCCTTCACTGTGGCTTTGAGAATTAAACATTGAAATATAGCTCTTTGGCTATTATTTTTGAGATTGCTTCCGCATGCAAAAGTAAATACTTGCATTAATGTTGCAAGCCAGCATAAAATAAGCACCTTTTATGCCTATCAAGATTTATCTTTATTACTCTATCTCTATAAAAGACTAGGACTAAGCAAAAAAGAAACATAGCAAAACAATTGCACAAACCAAATTGCTCTCATAAATTTTCAATATTATAACAAACAATGATCAAAATTATAGTAACTTGTATCATCACCCTCTCTTCCATGACAACCATAATGACTATATTAACTAAGAAAAATGTACAAACATGATCTCCTTATCCCTCTCTATCACCTTGTCTCCCTCCATCTCTCATTCCCTCAATCCCTATCGCTATCTATTGTCCTCTCTCTCTCTCTCTCTCTCTGTGTGTGTGTGTGTGTGTGTGTGTGTGTGTGTGTGTGTGTGTGTGTGTGTGTGTGTGTGTGTGTGTGTGTGTCTCTCTCTCCGTATAAGTTTGTGTTTGTGTGTGTGCATGTGTATATGTATGTCTATTAAGCTATTAACATATCTCTAAATACATCATTCTCAAAGTTATAGAAGTAGCATCATTTGGTGCAATATTTCAAATACAAATACCACGAAAGGATGTTTGACTAATGGAAATTCCAAAAAAAAAGAAAGAAAAGTATTTTCTTACAAAGATTATTCTTAGAAAAAATCATAAGAATATCAACAAACTTGTTTTTCTCAAATATTCTTCATGGTCCATGAATAATATTCCTAATGATCCATAAAAGAAATAGACAAGAGCTTTGATGTCTTTATCCACCTCACATGGATTCACACTGATCATCCACAAAAATACAATGCCTTCATTGTGGCTTTGAGAAGTCAACATTGAAGTATAGCTCATTGGCCATTATTTTTACGATTGCTTCTGCATGCACAAGCAAATACTTCCAACAATATTGCAAGTTAGCATAAAATAAGCAACTTTTATGCCTATCAAGATTTATCTTTATTACTCCATCTCTATAAAAGACTAGGACTAAGAAAAAAATAAGTATCTCAAAACAATTTCACAAACCAAATTGGCCTCATAAATTTTCAATATTTTAACAATCAATGATCAAAATTATAGAAACATGTATCACCACCCTCTCTTCCATGACAACCATAATGACTATATTAACTAAGAAAAATGTTCAAAGATGATCTCCCTATCCCTCTCTATCACCCTACCCCCGACTGCTTGCCTAACCCTAACCAAGGGGGTTGTTGACCGCGCCGGGAAAGTGGACAGAACCCGCCATGAGAGGTCTCTCCGTTGAGCGCTATTTGGAGCAGGAGAACACTTAGGTGCCACGGGGGGCTCTGGCCATAAATCCCTCACCTTCCAGGCTTTGCATAAGAGGCTAATGTGACTCGGGATTGGATCTCAAGGCCCGCATACTACTCTACGGGCAGAAACTTGGATTAGTGATCCCTATGGATTGCTGGATAGCCTTTGGGCGGATTGTGGATAAGCTTACGGGCTAGACTCTTTGAATTTTAAAGATAAATATAATAACCTATTAATAAGGAACTTGTCTGATATTGTTTTTCTATGTCAAGTGATACGATTACGTGAAGGAACCAGTGCCTAACGGGTTAATTAAAGAAGCTGGTTGTTACATGTCCAACTAATGTGTTAGGTAATTAAATAACTAAAACAACTCGAGGAAAGTGCGGAGGATGGGCCAAAGGTCTGTCCTACGGATGGGTAGTCCCGGTTGGCTGGGAACTTTTCTCAAATCACGATGGACAGTAGGAAGATCATCCAAGAACACGAACAACAAAAGCATTGACCTAGAGTTATGATTAAACCCGATTTACGTTGTTTTAGGGGAACGAAATGGGACTATGCCTTATGGTAGAGAGGTTGAGCTTTGCATCCCTCTCGTTGTAAAATATTACACGATGCAGCGAACAGAATCTGAGAAAGAGATAGAGAATACACAACAAATAAGAGGAGAATCAGTAAATTCTTTAACTCCAAACAACTGATACAAAGATGGCTCTGTCCACCCATGCGCTTCCACTGTGTGAAGCTTAGATGGAGATCTAGACAGAAGATAGGTGAAGAGCTTAAGGCTAGCTGGAACAACAACTCTGATTGGGTGAAAGATGAGTGTGAGAGATGGCTGCGAAGGGGTTTAGCTTTTATAGCCTACGAAGGTCGTTAGGTCGGCCTACTGATCGCGACCTACCATATGAGCCTCCACTAGTCAACCAGAGAATATTTTAGGCAATATTCCCTTTACCATCGGGCTGGGGGCGCTGCCCCCGGAACCTCGCCAGGGGGGCCGCTGGCCCCCTTGGGAACCCCAGCCAGGGACCGCTTCCGCGGCCCCCGGACCCCACAATAGGGGTCCCTTTGAACTCCCTTACACTGCAACTCCATGCAATGTGCCTCGAGTTGCTACCAGCTTAACCACTCCATCTAACCCAAAGATTAGACCCACAACAGTCACCTTTTTGCCATCCGGTCATATAGACCTCATCTGATATACAAGTCAGGACTCAACCAATGTCCGGGCTCACATTTGGCTTCTCCTCATAATGGGGGCCTTACAACTTTGAGCACCATGGATCATTGGTAGCACCTAATGAGGGTGGGGCATTGATCATATCTAACATCCCCCCTCAATGTCCACCCATAGGTGAACTATCTCCTCAGCCCAATGCCGAGTCTCTGAAGATGAACTTGAAGCAGATCCTTCGTAAGTGATTTGGTGAAGATATCTGCTCCATTCTCCTCTGTTGGACAGTAGACCAGTTGCACTATCCCATCTTCCATAAAATCACGCACATAGTGATACAGGATCTCTATGTATTTGGTGCGTGCATGAAACACTGGATTTTTGGCAATGGCGATGCAACTCTGATTGTCACATCTTAGCACAATCAGTTCTTCATCCTGCACTCCCATATGCCATAGAATCCTTCTCAACCATACGCCTTCACATGCAGCAAAACAAGCTGCCTTGTACTCTGCTTCGATAGAAGACAATGCCACTATTGGTTGCTTCTTACTAATCCAAGAGAAAATTCCTAAACCCAAAGAGAAACAATAACAAGAAATTGACTTCCTGGAATCAATGTCTCCTTCCCAATCTGAGTCACAGTTCCCCACAAGAGAAGTTCCGAAACTGTATGTGATACCATAGTTAAGAGTTTCCTTCAAGTATCTAAGCACCCGCATCCCAGCCTTCCAATGACTCTCATGAGGTTTGTTTGAGAACCTGCTCAAAACACCAACAACAAAACTAATATCTGGTCTGGTGTTACACAAGTAGATCAGTCGACCAACCTCCTATACCTCCCAATGTTTGCTAGTGCTGATGTATCCTCGACGAATAACTTTGCATTCACCTCCATAGGTGTAGCTATCTCCTTGCACTCGGTCATGCCAAATGCCTTCAAGATCTCCCATGCATACTTCTTCTGAGAGATGAAGATCTTTCCTGGCTCTTGCCAGACTTCAATCCCCAAACAATAGTGCAGCAAGCCTAAGTCTGTCATTTCAAACTCAGAACTCAAAGCCTTTCGAGTTTGGTTGATCATATCTTCATAGTCACCTGTAATAAGAAGGTCGTCCACATATAGGAAAATCACTACAGACTTTTTACCATCCCTGTAAACATACAAGTTAGCATCTGAGGCACATCTTTTGAAGTTTAGGTTTAAAAAGAACCTATCTATACGCTGGTACCATGCTCTGGGGGCTTGTTTCAGCCCATACAATGCCTTCTTCAGCTTACACACTTTGTTCTCAGAATGGGGGGCCTCAAACCCTGGTGGCTAAGCCACGTACACCTCCTCCTTGAGGTCACCATTTAAGAATGCTGACTTAACATCCATTTGGTACACTGGCCACTTCTTGTGGGCAACCACTGCAAGTACCGTGCGAATAGTGGTCATTCTGGCAGCTGGGGAAAATGACTCTTGAAAATCAAACCCTTCAACTTGTGAAAATCCTTGGGCAACCAGTCTAGCTTTGTACTTTTCTAAGGTACCATCAGCCTTGTACTTTACCTTCCAGATCCACTTGGTGCCAATAACCTTCCGCTTTGTTGGTCGATCCACTAGTTCCCAAGTGTCATTCTTCATTATGCTGTCATACTCCGCCTGCATAGTAGCCTTCCATGATGGATCTGCCAGTGCTTCTTCTAAGTCAGTTGGCTCCTTTACTTCTCTCATAATCTCAACCATCAAGGCCATATTGATTATGTGAGCAAAAGCCCTCCTTTGCTCCTCTATTCTCTGAGACCTCCTTGGTCCGTCTGCCTTCTCCTCAACAGATGCAGGCATAGGATTATTGTGGTCATAGAGCTGCTTCACCCAGCACGGCAATGGCTTTTCCAGTGGGGTGATGTCAAGTTGGTGAAATTTTTCCTTATCATCTGAAGATGATGCTTCGTCCTCCTTAAGGATAGGGATAGCTCTCGGGACAGGTTCATAGTGGACTACTTCTTCGCTTGATGTCTCCTCCTCCACTGTATGCGGCTCCTCCTTGAACACCACATCACGGATTGCGATGATCTTCTTTGCCTCTTGGTCATATAATTTGTAAGCCTTCTTCTCATCACTATAACCCAAGAAGATACATTTTCTGCTTTTTGGTTGTAACTTGTTTCTCTTCTCATCTAGAACATGTGCATAACATTCACATCCAAAAATTCTGAAATGTGAGACACATGGTTTCTTACCAGTGTAAGCCTCATGAGGTGTTTTTTCCTTGAGAGCCTTTGTATAGCTCCGATTTAGAATGTAGACTGCAGTATTAACAGCTTCAGCCCAAAAATGGTTAGACAATCCCTTGCCCTTTAGCATGCATCTTGCCATCTCCACAATGGTGTGATTCATGCGTTCCACAACACCGTTCTGCTGAGGTGTGTGAGGTGTCATCAATTGACGCTTGATCCCTTTGCTCTTGCAAAAGCCTTCAAACTCCTTTGAGTTGAACTCACCACCACCATCTGTTCTAAATTTCTTCACACTTTTCCCTGTTTCATTCTCAACAAGTATTAGCCATTCTTTAAACTTACCAAAATCTTGAGCCTTATCACGAAGGAAGTACACCCACATCTTCCTACTGTAGTCGTCGACAATCAACATAAAATAAGAAGATCCCCCCAAGGCCTGTGTAGGCATCTTACCACACAAGTCAACATGCACCAACTCTAGAGGAGCCTGTGCTCTATTCTTGCTTTCTTGTGGAAATGCCTTTCTCTATTGCTTGCCCATCATACAAGCTTCACATGGTTCCTTCAATTCAGTTATTGTAGGTAGGTGAGCAACCATACCTTGCTTTTGCATCTCCTTCAATACTGCAAATCCGATGTGTCCAAACCTTTCATGCCAAAGCTTACTTGTGCCCACTCCAGCGGTGGCTGTAAGAGCACTTAGCGCATACAGGTTGTTCCTTCTTTCTCCTTTGCCGACAATTGTGCCAGCACTATCAATAATTTTTGCACCTGTCTTCTTGAACCTCACTTCATGACCAAGATCAGTTATGGCAGCAATAATAGATTTTTCCTGATTTCGGGAACATACAACACATTTGAAAGCTTTTTGACTTCACCATTTGCAGCAACAAAAGAAATAGTACCTGTGCCCGCAGCAGGGCATTTAGCATCATTTCCAACCGTCATAGCGATGGATTCTTGTAGATGCTGCATAGAACTGTATAGACCTTTCTTGTTGGTCATGTGACGGGAGGCCCCACTATCCAACACCCATGAGTCAGTGGTATATTCTTCTTGCGCTGAGGAGCACACTTCCTCAATGGTCGCCATGAATAATTCTAGCTCTGCTTCAGCCGTATTGGCTGTCTTTTTCCCTTTACTTTTAAGGATACCATTCTTTTCATCAGCCTTCTTGACACGACAATCTGCAATTGCATGTCCTTTCTTCTTGCAGTAGAAGCACTCTCCTTGAAACTTCTTCTTTCCGCCCTTCTTCTTTTTGTCACCATCATTTTTGGTGAAGGAACCACCTTTGCCTTTTGCATTGGCAGAGAATGCAGCATCTCCATTGTTGCTTCCTTCACGGGCTTTCAACCTCAACTCCTCCTCCATTAATAATGCATAAAACTCCTCAAAAGTCAAAGCTTGAGGTCTCACCTGAGTATTAAGGGCAATTACTAGTCCATCAAACTTTTGTGGACAAATCCGAAGACACCTCCGAGCTAGCTCTTCGCTAGTCTTTTGTATCCCAGCGCCAGCCATCTGGTCACGCAGATTCTTAATCCGAGTGATGAATGCTTCAACCGTCTCTCCTTCAGCAAACTTCTTCGCTGCTAGTTGATTCTCCAAGTTTTGAATCCTCATTTGGTTTGGTGTTTCATACTGACTCCTTAGTACATTCCAAGCCTCTGACGCTTTGGTTGTATGCTGAATCAAAGTCAAAACACTGTCAGAACAGCTTGTAACTAAGGCACACAATGCATCTACATTCCTTCGTTTCCAAGCTCGTAGAAGATCTTCATTCAGAGGAATCATCACACTAGGATTTGATGGGTCGGGGGTAGGCTGTGGTTCTGCGTCAGTCCCCAGCACAGTCTCCAGAAGCTCATAAGAATCAAGGATAGTTGTAATTTTGAACTTCCACAAGGTATAGTTTGTACCATCTAACTTGCCTTCGCTGAAGATTGGTGGACGAATCCTCAGTGTTTGAATAGCCGATACAGCAACACCACCTCCTGCACCGCTTCCTGATGCGCCAGAACCGCTTCTGGAAGTCGACATAGTTTCTCTTTGCTATTGAAGCCTTTGCCTCTTGCACACTCTCCGATCTCTAGAGCCCCCTGGGCTCTAATACCATGTAAAATATTGCACGACACAGCGAACAGAATCTGAGAAAGAGATAGAGAGTACATAACAGATAAGAGGAGAATCAGTAAATTCTTTAACTCCAAACAACTGATACAAAGATGGCTCTGTCCACCCGTGCGCTTCCACTGTGTGAAGCTTAGATGGTGATCTAGACAGAAGATAGGTGAAGAGCTTAAGGCTAGCTGGAACAACAACTCTGACTGGGTGAAAGATGAGTGTGAGAGATGGTTGCGAAGGGGTTTAGCTTTTATAGCCCGCGAAGGTCGTTAGGTCTGACCGGCCTGCTGACCGAGCTACCATATGAGCCTCCACTAGTCGGCAGGGAATATTCCAAGGAATATTTTCTTTACCATCGGGCTGGGGGTACTGCCCCCGGACCCTCACCAGGGGGCCGCTAGCCCCTTTGAGACCCCCTAGCCAGGGGCCGCTTCTGCGGCCCCGGAACCCCACAATAGGGGCCCCTTCTAACTCCCTTACACCGCAACTCCATGCAATGCGCCTCGAGTTGCTACCAACTTAACCACTAAGTCTAACCCAAAGATTAGACCCACAACAGTCACCTTTTTGCCATTCGGTCATATAGACCTCATCTGATATACAAGTTAGGACTCAACCAATGTCCGGGCTCACATTTGGCTTCTCCTCATAATGGGGGCCTTACAACTTTGAGCACCATGGATCATTGGTAGCACCTAATGAGGGTGGGGCATTGATCATATCTAACACTCGTTTCCAATTCTCCTTGAACCAAGTGCAGCGTGAATCCGCTTCGGACTTGGCGTTTCTGCGTAAAGTAGTTCGCTTGGGTCCGACGCTAGTTGCCGTTATGAAATTACCAATAAGGAAAACCCTAATTCAAGTCGATCCTAAGTGGGAATGGCCAGAATACTTCCACTATGTGGCAGACGCGGAAAGCCCTAGATCGCAAACCCTGTAACATTCCATGGGAGTGCCGGACGGAGCTTTCTAGACATCCTTTCTGATGGACTGCTAAGACGTGTCCTGAAGATACAAGTGGACACGTTACAAATTGGCATGATGTTGGCTAGCCTTAGTAGGGGATTAATGCCCATCATGATAAATACCTTCCCTCCCCCCTCTTTCTCTCTAGAATAATGGATCATTAACTCCCTCTCCCTATCAAATTTAAAAATCTCTCTCTCTCTCTCTCTCTCTCTCTCTCTCTCTCTCTCTCTCCATGCCATATTCTAAGTGATGATTCCCCTCAACATGGTGCATACACCTACACTCATGAGATCACTATTACTCAATGCCATTACATGTGGGTCACTCAACTTGAGATTCCTCAATCACTCCACATGAGTAATCTCCTTGCATCAAGTAGCCTACACCATTGCTTATGGGTTTCCTATAATCATTTCACATTTCCAAATCTTCATCAACATCAATGCCCTATAAAGCTATTGTCAAGAATGCAATTATTCAAGCTGCACAAGCAAACCAAGCCATTGGATGGACTTTAACAAATATAGTAAGGAATCAATGGCATGTGATCCAACTACTTTTTCTTGTAGGTCTATTCATCTACAAAAAAAAAAATTAACAGCTTGTATATTATGTCTCTTTAGTTTAGTTGCAAAAGAACTTGATTGTGTTAAGGGCAAGCACTAAATATGTGATGATTGTTTATCATGAGACAAAAAATGAACCTTTACCTCAAAATTTGGGTAGACTTTTGAGGGATTATGCCCATACTGGTTGGCTATTACAGAGGGCAAAAATAAACAGTTGGGGGGCTACCAACCACCACGGTTCATCCATAAATAGCTAGTAGATCTAATTGACATTGATGTACATGGCATTGGCATCTCATTCAATTTGATTTCAAATCTTGGCTTTTGATTAGCAAGGGTTCACCAAGCTTTAAAGCTTTAATATTTAGAGAGGATTTAGAAGCTTTGTGTAAAAGCTTTTGAAAAAAACACTCTTGACATCTTTGAGTGCCCTCAAGTGCTAGTTCTAGACCGCTAGTTCACACTCTCCTCCGGATTGTGTAGGCTACCACGCTACCTTGACTCCTAAGCACTAAGAAAGCTATAGCATTGACCCATTTTGTTTCTTTGAGAGAGTTCAAACTTCCACAATGCTAGTGCTTGAGTACTCTCCGTTTCCAAGTTGGTTTTCAAAGTCCATCTTTAAAGAGTTTGATATCTAAGAGATGTCTTTGAGTCTTTTGCCAATCTTTTGATGTATAAGAGACTTAAAGTTCTTTTTGGGTTTAAAGGATCCCATTAACATGTCAGCACTAATCTTGATTTCTTGTATTGAGCTCATCTTTTCTAAGATCTTTAGAGAAGGGGAGATGAAGCATGATTTGAAAACTAGAACACACAAGCTTTGTGGACTAATCACATGACATAGTCTCAGACTAGGTTCTGAAAATTATAATCCACAAGCTTTGTGAACCAAACACATGAAAGGTCAAACTAGTTTGAGTGCACTACTACATGAAGGAAGGCATGCTAGAATGCTAGAGGTACATTGATGAGGTATCAACAAAATGAAGAAATCTTGAAACACACAAGCACCTTTGGAGATTTTCAATAGTGAATAGGAATGTGTGATCGACTTAAAGTGACTACATATCCCATTATGTCATAGACAGTGCTTAAGGACTTTGATTTATTTTTTGAAATACTTGCTATTGATTGATGTGATAATTTCTTCATTTGTGGACATTAAAGTATGGTTTTTGCCTTGTACTAGTGTCCCAGACCTGTCTAGCACACAAAGACATAAAGATTTCCTCTTGCCTATCTTAGGCATGGTGTTTAGGTTCCATATCTTGGTGGCTTGGCACTAGAGGGACAACATGGATTAGTGTGGTCATGCATCTAACCTAAGGGATTTCTAGCTTGGATACACACTATATCACAATAATATAAAGTTGTAGTTCTTCAAACCTAGTCAAATTTGCCTAAATTGGCACAACCAAATATCATACATCATAACAAAGCTCCACTCAAGGTTTCCAATACCCTAAATATATCTCTCACTTAGCTTATGGCTAAGATGCACTCACAACACTCTAGCAACAAAATCCATGTGTTATGCAACAAAGTGCTAGCTAAGTATGCCATATAAAATACACAAAAAGATGTCATAGTTTCAATGATTTTTAAAGAAAACAAAATATATATGTTTATTGGTGTTTGGTTATGCCGTTGTTTGTAGATAACACTGTATTTAGTTATTCTTGACTATGCTTACATGGAGTTACATTAACTAGTTTCTAGATGTATGTTTGCTGCCATTTAACAATAACTACATTAGAATATTTATATGATTTTTTGTGCAAATATGCTTGGGATGACAAAGTATCCTTACTGTCTCATCAATGCAACATTTAGATATTGAAATGACCATAAAACATTGACCATGGTGTCTAGATTCCACATCCTTGTGCTTTGGTACTAGAGGAACATCATGATTAGTGTAGTCATGTGTCTTTGGCTTGCGTGGTTCATAGCTTGTAGTTTCAACTTTGCCTTGGTGTCCCAGCCTCACATGGCACACAAAAGACACAAGGCTTTCCTCATGTCTAAACTAGGCATGGTGTCTAGGTCCTACATCCTCATGGGTTGATACTAGAGGAACACCATAATTAGTACAATCATGCAATTGGCCTAAGTGGTTTTGAGCTTTCTCATTTGAGTGATAGGTGCGCGTGCGCGCACACACACACACCACACACAAAGTTAGTTTTACTTATTTCTATATACTAAATATAACATGTATATGTATCATAGAGAAAACACATAGTATAATGTGTCCACCTGTTATCTTCAGGACACGTCTTAGCAGTCTATCGAAAAGGATGTCTAGAAAGCTCCGCCCGGCACTCCCATGGAATGTCACGGGGGTTGTGATCTAGTACTTTCCATGTCTGCCACGTAGCGGAAGTATTCCGGCTGTTCCCACTTAGGACCGACCTGAAGTAGGGTTTTCCCTATTGGTCATTTCCTAATGGCAACTAGTGTCAAACCCGAGCGAACTACTTTATGCAGAAACACCAAGTCATAAGCGGATTCACGCTGCACTTGGTTCAAGGAGAATGGAAAACGAGAGGGATGCGAAGCTCAATCTCTCTGCCATAAAGCATAGTCCCATTCCGTTCCCCTAAAACAGCGTAAATCGAGATTAGTTATAACTCTAGGTCAATGCACTTGTAGTTCATGTTCTTTGAATGATCTTCCTGCTGTCCATCTTGATTGAGAAAAGTTCCTGGCCAACCGGGACCACCCATCCGTAGCACGGACCTATAGCCACATCCACCGCACTTTCCTCAGCTTGTTTTAGTTATTTAATTACCTAACACATTTAGTTGTACATGTATCAATCAACTTTCTTAATTAGCCTGTTAGGCACTCGTTCCTTCACGTAACCATAGCACTTGACATAGAAAAGTAGTGTCAAACAAGTTTCTTTTTAACAGGTTATCATATTTATCTTTGAAATACATAAAGTCCAGCCCATAGGCTTATCCACAATCCGCCCGAAGGCTATCCAGCAATCCATAGGGATGACTAATCCAAGATTCCACTGGTAGACTAGTATGCGGGCCTCGAGATCCAATCCCAATCACGTTAGCCTCTTGTGCAGGGCCCGGAAGGCGAGGGATTTACGGCCAGAGCCCCCCTGGCACCCAAGCATCCTCCTGCTCCAAGTAATGCTCAACGGAGAGACCTCTCGCTACGGGTTCGGTCCACCTTCTCAGCACAGTTAACAACCCCCTTCGTTAGGGTCAGGCAGGCAGTCAGGGGTAACTGAAGCTGCCTCTCCCTTCAGGCCTTCAACCTCAAGCATTGGATATCCATTTATCCTTTAATTCTTTGAGAAAACAAAGCAAAACAGTGCTCTTAATGCTATTACAAGCACAAACAATTCCATTGGTAGTTATTTTTGGGCAACTGCTAAGGAGCGAATCCTTCTTTCCAAATGCCTCCAGCACTCGATCTGGGATCAATTGCGGTTTGGCAAGATCCCCTATATCCTGAGTTAGGGCGTACCCCTATTAACCCGACTTGATCAATACCTTAAGTTCATATGTTATTCCAATTTATTGGTTGGTCTCTTGCTTTCAAGCAATTATTTTTACCCAAGAAAGATACTATATTAGGATGATTTTTCATCCTCTTGCAAGATAACTTGTGTAAGAGTCTTCCAACCTCATTCCAAGGAATTTGGCCATATTCTTGTGATCAATTCACAAGATCGTGTGACTCTACTACTTGTCGCACAAGTGTCGCATCAAGCTATGGGACTATTTACCCTTCAAATGGAATCACGAAATAATCTATTCATGATTACATTAGGCTAACGTTGTTAGCCCTAGGGTTCCAAGTTCCATCTCTTTTTTAGAGAGAGATTCCTAGGGAAAAACCCTAGATCACATCTCAAGTATGTTCCCATGTCCCTACATTCCGTGAATGTGGGCAAGTCTTTAGGGTATAGGAGTTTTAGCCTTGGCAATACGATCGACTAGGTCACATATTAAATCCTAATCAGTTCTTTGAAATTGAATTAACTCTTCCTAAACGAGTACTCCACGGGTTTAGGTGTTTAGGTTTATGCCAATTTAACCTATCTATTTTTTTGAAGATAATTATGCTATCATTTCCATAACCACATGGCTTATTGTCTACAGGTAAGTTGATTTTCAAATCCTACATAAGTTAGGTTATAGCCTAATTCCAATTAATCATTCTATAACTTGCGAACAAGATTCATGCTAAAACAAGCAGCCTTTTACCAATAATTATGCAGTTGAAAATGATATTTATACCAATTGACTAGAGTTATGCAACATAAGAATCATTTCATGCCTTGCTATTTCCTATGGATTATTAGCACTTTCCATATTGACTCATTGCGAAGAAGATATGTCCTAATAATGTGACATGCAACTTATGCTCCCATGCCTAAACGGAGTGCACTATCTTAATTCCGTTTGGTAAATATGGCCATTAATCTAAGTTCAATTCATTGAAATGCACAAAAACTACTTGCTAGAAATGCATATCAATTTTCTACCCACTTTATTTTATTCGTTTTATTGAAAATACTAATGATGGAGCTCTTTTGTCGTGAGTTAATTCTTTTAAATTAACCAAAGTATTTAAGACAAAAAATGCATCCTATCTCCAAAAATCATTCACGCATGATTGAATTATAATGACGTAAATAAAAATTAGGAAGAAAAACCTGGGCTTGTGGTGAGATGTCCACGTGGATGTTAGGAGACGATCCTCCTGCGGCTGTGCCTTGTGCTTTCTTAGGAGCCATTGTGAATTCAGCCTTTTCGCCTTGGGTGCGGAGTTACGATCTTGTCTGTCTCCTTGGTACGCGAACACCCTTAGTGAATTGGCTTTGGAAGGCCTTAAAACCGGTTAGGAGAGGAAAAATCCACAAGAAGGCTTTAAGGAATTGTGGGAAACCTTACGGGAAGGGATTTGGGTGGAATTTGCACGAAATTGGGTGGAAAAATCCCGAAGGGCAGGGGGTATAAGAACTGTGATAGGGCTTTGGGAAAGGGCCACAAGAAAGGATTTAAGGGCTTTGGATTGCGAGGGTGGGGAAAACCCACGAGAAGGTTTTTTTTAAAAACTCGGGGAGGGGGAATTTATCAAGCCTTTTTGGAAGGCCTTTTGAAGGCCCGCGGGAAAAAGGGGTGGGGAAAGGGTTTAGAAGACCCTTCAGGATATAGGGAGTCCTTTTGTGGGGGGCAAAAAAGGCTTAAAGAGCCCTTAGGAGGGAATTTTGAGAGGGTGGGAGGAAAGGGTATGAGAGGGCCTTTTAAGAAGGAATTTTTGTATGGGGAAAAATAGGGGCTTTAAGGAGTCCATATGAGGGCCCTTCAAGGCAAATATTGGGGGGAAAGAGGTGTAATATGAAGGCTTGAATAGGCCACATGAAGGGGAGCTTAGGAAGCCCACCCTTGGAAGCTTCCAAGGAGCTTCCAAAAGCTTTTAGGGGTTCAAACTCCCACGTGGAAGGAGTTGAATTCAACCCGATCGGCGGCAGCGGCAACATGTCAGCTCCTCCTCTCCCTCTCACGGTGGCATGGTCACTCTTCCCCTCCTTCACGACTGTACTCCTTCATGGCACGGCGGCATGAGACTCTCCTTTTCTCACCACAACAACACTTCCCCCCCTCGACTGACGACGATGTGGGCAGGGGGATCAGACTGTAGTGGCAGCTGCAGTTTGTAAGCTGCAATTTGTGACTGGGCGGCATCCCGTCTTGCTTCATTGCAGCCCTCCCTTGCTCTATGGCAGCGGCGACCACACCCTCTGCTCTCATAACCCTTGATTCAAATAGGTGAGGGGAGGGGGATCCTCCCTCTCTCGCGTGGCATCTTGCATGCCCTCTTCCCCCCTGCAAGCTCCATCGAGGAGCTTGATCATACCTTCTATTCCCCTCCCCCTCCAGCATGATAGTGGGCTGGAGGGATAAGGGGAATAATAATAATAATAATTGTCAATATCCTAACCTTATAGCCTCCTGAGAGGGGATTCATATGCGGAATGCGGGTTTTTATTTTGGAATTGTTACATTCTCTCTCCCTTGGGGAAATCGAGATGACCTCATCTCGAGATAAACTGGGGATATTGATGGTTGAGAATGCCTTCATCTATCCAAGTGGCATCCTCTTGAGGATAATCTTTCCACTGGACGAGGCATTCTCTCAAGGTTCTGGATCTCAATTGTCTCTCCCTAACATCTAAGATCCTGTCAGGCCTTAGTTCAAGGACTCCTTGACTAGGCATTACAACTTGTTGGTCATCAAGTACATGGTTAGGATTAGGTACATACTTTTTCAATAGGATGATATGGAATACATTATGAACCTTTAGGTTCTCAGGGAGTTGCACTCTATAAGCTTTAGGTCCTAGGCACTTGAGGATTTTGTACGGTCCACAATACCTTGGACTTAGCTTTTTGCAATCTCCTAAGGATAGGGAACTCTTCTTTGGACGTATGCAAATGAAGACCATATCTCCTTCCTTGAAGATTCTATCTTGACGCTTCAAATACGCGTATGCCTTCTATCTATCCTTGGCGGCTTGGATGCCCTGTCTTGACTTTATTTGGTCATCCATCTCTTCCAACATCTGCCTTGAAGCTTCAACCCTTAAGGTTGGATCTGAGAAGTTTAGGGGACTTCGACAGTCATGACCATACAATGCTTGGAAAGGGGTCATCTGAATGCTTTGTTAGTAAGAAGCATTGTAGGCAAATTCAACCAAAGGTAAGTATTGAATCCACCTTTTCGGCTCACGACAGCAGTATGCCCTAAGCATATCCTCGATGACTTGATTGACTCGCTCTGTTTGGCCATCCATTTGGGGATGGTAAGCTATGCTAAAACAGAGTTGAGTCCCAATGGCTTCAAAGATGGCTCTCCAGAAGTGTGATGTGAAGAGAGAATCACGATCACTAACGATTCTTCTTGGTAGCCCATGTAGCTTGAATATCTCCTTAATAAACAATATTGCAATGTTTTATGCTCTATAGTTTGTCTTTATAGGTTTAAGGTGTGCAACCTTAGTAAGCATGTCAACCACGATCATGATGGAATTGTATCCTCCCTGAACTTGGGGTAGGCTAACAACAGAATCCATACTAATGAATTCCCGTTTCATTTGGGGAATGTCAAGCGGTTGCAACTTCCCTGGCATTTTGAGATGTTCAGCTTTGATATGTTGACAAGACAAACACTCGGTGACATATTTGAGAATGTCACCTTTAAGACTCTCCCAATGGTAGCTCTTCCTAACTGCATTGAGAGTATTGGCATAGCTAGGATGCCCTAAGAAAGGGGAATCATGAGGTTCCCACAATATCTTCTACTTAAGTGACTGGCTTGCTGGTATACGTAGTCTCATTCTATAGTAGAAAAGTCCACTATTGACAGAAAATTCATGATACTTAGCTTGCAGCTTTTGGTCCTAATCCTTGATAGCCCTAAGCATCCTTTGATAGGCTGGATCATGGCATGCTTCCTCTCTAGCTAACTCAAGTATTGGATTATTTGGCATAGATACCTTTGTGGCTAGAGATCTAGCTGTTGATGGATTTTGCAAGATTAATGAGTTAAGGAATGCCTTGCGATTGAGTGCATCGGCAACTACATTCTCTTTCCCTGGTCGGTACTTGATTTCAAAGTCATACTCCTCCAGCACTTCAATCCATCGTTGTTGCCTCATGTTGAGCTCGTTCTGGGTAAAGATCCACTTGAGACTCTCATGATCAGTCACTAGAGTAAACTTGTTACCCAATAGGTAGTGTCTCCAAAGCTTTAGAGCATGGATGACAGCTAACAATTCTAGATCATGGGTAGCATAATTCTTCTCATGACTCTTTATTTTCCTTGAAGAGTATGCTACCGGATGACTTTCTTGCATGAGTACACATCCTAAGGGAAGTGTGCTAGCATCAGTTACTACCTTGAACTCTTTATTGAGGTCTGGAAGTTTTAGGATAGGTGCCGATACCAAACTTTGCTTCAATCTATCAAAGTTGGTTTGTTCGGGAGTTGACCATGCAATGGATATTTGCTTCTTCAGTAAGTTTGTGAGAGGTGCTGCAATCAAAGTGTAGTTTTTGATGAAGACCCTATATCATCCTTTCAATCCAAGAAAGCTACGTATTTCTTTGATAGATGTTGGTATTGGCCATTCTAGCACATCTTTGACCTTGGCTGGGTCCACTGAGATTCCTTCCACTGATACAATGAATCCCAGATATTCAATCTAACGTTTGAAGAATGCACACTTCTTCATCTTAGCATACAGCTTATGTGCCCTCATTGTCTCAAGGACAATCCGAAGTTGGGGTTCATGATCTTCTTCCTGTTTAATATAGACTAGAGTGTCATCGAAGAAGACGAGCACAAAATCATCAAGATATGGCCTAAAGATATCCTGCATTAACCTGTTGAAGGTGGCAGGCGCATTCGTAAGCCCGAATGACATAACTAGGAACTCAAAGTGCCCATATCTTGTATTGAAGGCCATCTTTGGGATATCTTCTTCCTTGATCCTTATCTGATAGTAACCAGACCTAAGATCAATCTTGGAGAAGATCTTCGCACCCTAAAGACGATCAAGAAGCTCATCTATTCTAGGAATAGGGTACTTGTTCTTGACAGTTGAATGATTCAACCCTCTGTAATCAATACATAGTCGAAGTGTTCCATCTTTCTTTTTTTGGAACAGAACTGGAGCTCCCCATGGTGAACTGCTAGGATGGATGTAGCCTTGATCTGGCAGTTGCTTGAGTTGTTCCTTCAGCTCAATTGCTTCTGGTATAGACATTCTATAAGGTCTCTTTGCAATTGGCGCAACTCCTGGTACTAGCTTGATCTCATGATCCACTTCTCTTTGAGGCAGGAGTTCTGTCAACTCTTCAGGAAATACATCGGCGTATTCCTTTAGCCAAGAAGGTCCTTCACTAAACTCCTGCTTCAGATCTAACTTGTTGAGCTTAATCAAGTAGACATGAAATCCTTTTCTGACTCCCTTTATAATCCGAGATGCTTTGGCCAATTGAGTTTTTAGTACTCTAGCCTCACCTTGAGCTGTGACTAAGTCCCCTGCAGAGTTACGAAAGGAAATTTGGCCCTTCCCACAATGAATGTGGGCGTCATTAGGCTTAAGACAATCCATTCTGAGTAGACACTCATGGATACCTGAATTCATGACTCTTAATTTGACCAAAGTCGTCTTTCCTCCCAAAAAGAATTCCACCTTAGCAGTTGCTTCTACTGTGGCTATTCCTAATCTTTTTGCTCAAGCTGGTGAGATAAAGGAATGTGTACTGCCACAATCAATCAAGGTCTTGAAACTTTTACCTTGATAGTCCAACAGTGTCTGAATCACCGAGAACTGGCAATTCAGGCCTTTCTTGTGTAGAGTGCCGTGGACTATCGCCCTTTCAAATTCTGCTTCCATGGTCAGATCTTCTTCTTCTTCGCACATTTGCCTATTGGAAATGTAGGCGGTTCTTCCTCTATCTCAAGTAGCAGCTCCATGACCACGGCCCGTTCCTTGGAAAGGTGCTTGGCGATGTCCTCCTCCAAGCTTGGGACATTGCCTCTTGAAATGACCAAGCTCATTGCAGTGGAAACAACGGAGGTTTTGGCCATTGCTTTGAGTAGGGACAAAGTTGTTGACGTTATTAGTCCTTGCTTTCTTTCTTTGTCCCTGATTCTGACCTTGAACTCTCTTCATTTGAGGCCTGAATGCTCCTCTATTCGGGTCATTATAAGACCAATGTTTGTTACCTCTTGGTCTAGCTTGCACCTCCTGAATTATAGGGGCAGCTCAAATGAGTGCGTCCTGAAGATCTGATGGGCGCATCGATTCGAGACGGGTACTCACTGGTGGATTTAAACCAGCACAAATTTTTGACACCTGCTGTGTCATGTCCATCTATGGCGCATACTTTAAAAGTGAGACGAATTTGGAGTAGTATGCATCAAGAGTGAGTCCCAGCTGTTTTAGCTCGTAGAACTCATTCATTTTCTGCGTGCGATATGCAGGTGGTAAGTATCTTCCCTGCATGGCTTTCTTTAGCTTCTCCCAGGTAATGAATACTTCCGCGATCCCTTGATCCCTACACCATTGCTTCCACCAAAGCCTGGCTTCGCCGGTGAGCTTCAGCTTGGCGAGCATAGCCTAATTGGCGGGTGCAGTACCACAGCTGCTTCAAAGTAATCCTCCATGGATTCAATCCAAATTTCAGCATCTGCTTGGATGGACCTACCTCTCCCATCAAATTTGGGCGGCTTAATCTTCTTGAGAAGAAACTTCTTCTTCTGGATTACACGAGTACTTGATGTAGGAGGCGAACTGGGATTCGGTACCTGGGGTTGTGCTTGGATAAAGGTTTCTTAACGTTATTAATCGATAATCGTTACGATTTATATTTCATTTCGATTTCAGTTATCAATCAAGCAATCTAACCACTTAACTTCTTATCAATTCTCAATGACAGAAATGACATTGATAAAAAAGAAGTCTTATTGTATTTATATGGGCATACCCCTTCCGGAATACAACATTTCTTGCGTTGATAAGCCAACTCTTTACATTTAGTTTGGGGAGAATAACGTTGTATTACATTTATCTACAGGAACTGTATAATAGTATGGTTTCGGGTCATGGATCTTCAGGAATCGGTAAGTCATTGGAAGTTTAGGGTATCCTTTCCTTTCGAACCCATTCTTCTCATAGTGCCCCAATACTTTAATCCTGTCAGCGGGGATTACACGAGTCACTTCCTCATATACATATGAGTTCAGTTCAACCCTCCAACCTCGAATATGTAAATTTGAATTTACGTGAGCCTCCACAAAAATGAACAGCTTCACAACTTTTAGGTCTTCCAACCACTTGATCCTCTTTAGGTTGGTCTGTAGGTATGCAAACCGGTGGGCAACTATATAGTAGATTCCTGAGGCACCCGTCCATCTTCGTTCCATGTACAAAGGCGATGGATTATAGATTCGCTCAAGGATGTTCATCATCTCAACCCTTTATCGATAATCCGGGGAATGCCTCGCCGTCATAAACATGACGTGGAACACTAATAACCTGTTCCATGCTTTGTAATTATACAAGACAGCATTGAAAGTAAGGAAATGTTTAGACAGCAACATTTGCTTTACTTTATCTTATTAATATTTCATAAAAACAAATCCTTTGTTGGTTCGCTCTGATACCAACTGTAACGTGTCCACCTGTTATCTTCAGGACACGTCTTAGTAGTCCATCGAAAAGGATGTCTAGAAAGCTCCGCCTGGCACTCCCATGGAATGTCACGGGGGTTGCGATCTAGGACTTTCCATGTCTGCCACGTAGCAGAAGTATTCCAGCCGTTCCCACTTAGGACCAACCTGAATTAGGGTTTTTCCTATTGGTCATTTCCTAATGGCAACTAGCGTTGAGCCCGAGCGAACTACTTTACGCAGAAATGCCAGATTCGGTCCACCTTCCTGGCGCGGTTAACAACCCCCTTGGTTAGGGTTAGGCAAGCAGTCGGGAGTAACTGGAGCTGCCTCTCCCTTCAAGCCTTCAACCTGAAGCATTAGATATCCATTTATCCTTTAATTCTTTGAGCAAACAAAGTAAAACAGTGCTCTTAATGCTATTACAAGCACAAACAATTCTATTGGTCGTTATTTTTGGGCAACTGCTAAGGAGTGAATCCTTCTTTCCGAATCCTCAGCAGTCTACATATAGAGCTGAGGATCCTCTTAGTTACTGATTCACGTTGATCTTTGTGGGCTGACATCCACTGCTACTTTGAACGGCGCGCTGTACTTCTTTTTGATAGTGGATGATTATTCTCGATACATGTGGGTGTACTTCCTCAAGTATAAGTCAGATGCTTTCACATATTTTTCTGCTTGGGTGTTGATGTTTCATAACCAAACTGGTCGTCGTGTTGGGTTCATGAGGACTGATAGTGGTGGTATGTTTATCTCCCACGAGTTTTTCGAGTTTCTACAGAAGTATGGCATTTCTCGCTAGCTCACCTCTACCAACTCCCCCTCTCAGAATGGAGTCGTAGAGTGTAGGAACTGCACAGTCATGGAAAATACACGCTCTATGCTGTTCCCAACAGAGCTTCATGAGCGCCTTTGGGTTGAGGTTGTTAACACTTCGGTGTACAAGGATGCAGGACCTAGATACCATGCTTAGTGTAGACATAAGGAAAGTCTTATGTCTTTGTATGCTAAGAAAGCTTGGCACACCCATAGAAAGTGGAAAGCACAAGCAACAAATCACTAGAGTTAGACACATGATTACATGAATCATGGTGTCCCTTAGTACCAAGTTGTAAGGGCATGGGACCTAGACACCATGCTTAGTGCAGACATAAGGAAATCCTTGTATATTTGTGTACCAAGTGATCTTGCAACACTAACACCAAGTGGAAAGCACAAGTTACAAACCACTAAAGTTAGACACATGACTACACTAATCATAATTCCCCTTCAGCTCCAAGCCATGAGAACATGGGACCCATATACCATGCTTAACATAGTCATAAGGAAAACCTTATATCTTTGTGTTCCAACCAATCTTGGGACATCAACACGAAGAGAAAAAGAGGACAAGGTATACACCAATTAAGTAAGATGCATGGATACACTAATTATGGTGTCCCTTTGGTGTCAAGTTGTGAGGACATGAGACCTAGACCCATGCTTAGTATATACATAAGAAAATCCTTGTATCTTTGTGTGCCAAGCGAGCCAAAGACACTAATCAAAAGTGGAGTATACAAGATATACGACACTTAATTTAGGTGTGGTGTCCCTTTAGTGCCAACTATGAGGACATGGGACTTAGACACCATGCTTAGTACATGTATAAGGAAAGCCTTGTATCTTTGTGTGCTAAAACAAGACAAGGACCCCAACAAAAAGTAGAAAGCACAAGACACAAATCATAGATGACAACATTATTCAATCTATCTTCATTTTGTGTTTTTTATCTTTTTTAGTTTTGCATTAGTGTTTGAGTTTGATGTTTCAGTTGTGGTGGTACACTCTGTGTTTTCCTTTGCAAACCCTAGCGTATCTCCTCAGAGTGGGCCTGTTTGCCACAAGAAGGCATGGTTCACTCCAACTTCTGTTTAATAGAAATAAGCATTGGAGCACATTGTTATATCACTTTAACATCAAATCCCATGTCCCAGACAGTTTGCACCATCTCCACCCATCAAAAACTCAAATGCACAGTTTAGAAAGAAAAGAAATTAAGAGGGAAGCACACTATATCTTCTTTAAGTTGTGCCCTATCAAATTATCTAAAAATGAGTGGTTGGAGAATGTTTCAAACATACACCATAACTGGGATGGCTTCATATTCTTGAACAATTGCTATATTTGAAGATACACTTAAAAAGGAATAGGAGCTAGTAGATCCGGCTCTTTCAATACCCATGCAAACATTCTCTATATCATAATTAGGACATGGAATGATCATACAAATCAATTAAACGCACTAGATATAAGAGCATGTAATATCACTCCAAATATTAACAATGCCTTTTATTTTCAAAGGATAATATTTCACATTAAGTTAACTAATAAATGAAATTATACATGAAATAATTAAATAATCATTTAATCAATATAAACAAGGAGAGATATTGAAATAAATAAACCTCTATCTCTACACTAATCATGGTGTCTATATTCTAATAATAATAGGTTTTAATTTTTAAAATTAATAATCTAATCATTAAACAATTAACTAAGATTTTAATAAGTAACTAAATAATTAACTAATTGAATAATTAAACATATTAAAAATGACCTAAGTTGCATATCATCCATGAACTCCTCAAAGATATCCTCAACTATTTAGTGTTACAATTAAAATTTCACAAAACATTTCATTATATCAAGTAGAATGAAGAAATGAGAACCAAGTTACAAGAATAGAAAAATCACATGAAAATCCTCAAATCTATTCTTTATGGTGACACATGCTTGACTTAGCTCTCATTAAGGCATGTAGTCAAGTTCTCTTGCTCTTTCTCTCTCTTAATTGATACACTAATGAGTTTCCTATTATGTTTGCCATTCATATGACAATGAACAAGGTAACTCAAAGATCCTATCCTAATATCTCCAACCAACCATCCATCGTTGCACAACAACACATGACCCTTAGGACATCACATTTACAAACCCATCAAGGAGTAACCTTCCCCAATTTAAATCTCTAGAACATCACATTTATAAACCCATCAACGAGTAACCTTCCCCAATTTAAATTGTAAATTTCTAGAATGCCATGGACATGACCCCAAACACAAGTCTCAAAAGGAAGCACAAGGTGGCTCCTCAATGGTCTTGTTTGGCACTTGGATGTCAATAAAATTGAGCTTGTATCATAGGATGACAAATGATAAACCCATAAGGATATCAATCATTATGGTGCATTGGAGCACCCAAATATTATTGTATCATGAAAGCAAGCATTTCTCTCAAACATCATAGGGAGATCAAAAGAAGCCACGAGAGATAATTAAACCTAGTACAAAACCCTTGCTTCTAAACCTCTATCCATAGCTTGCAACTCCATTAACCTTCTTTTCAAAGTTAGCTAAATTAAGTACTTGGCAAGCCTTCAATGTGTGTGATCATAAGTATAATATAGTTCACCTCAAAAGACTTGAGCAAACGTGAGAAAACATAGAAACACTAGCTCATTGACAGTGAAAATGTAAATGCCAAGTAGTTCCTTTTCAATCATGGTTTCATCATCATAAGAACATAGTCCCTCAAGAGCATGAGCCAACATGAACATTTGGCCAGATGTGTTTATTACAAAAAATGCATTTCCATGTAATACAACATAGGCAAGAGAACATTCATTAAAATTCATGTGTTAGAAAACAAATGCATGAAGACAATTGTTGCCAATATACATGATTTCATAAAAATTTAAACTAGAGGCATATATAGTGGAGAGAACAACTCACTACTTATATATGGAGGGTTGATAAGGTTCTTGGAAGGACATCTAGCTATGGCTACAGTAGCCTTTGTCCAAGCACATGTTGCTTTGCCCATCAACATAATCTCTTAGGCCAAACCTCCTTTTTGGTAGTGTCAATTTGACTTCTCCACCTATTGCCTTCTTTCCCATCAAAACTATGGCCTCCTTTCAATCCGCATTTTTGTGCCACCAAAATTGGAGCAACCCATCCTTTTAGAAGAATGGAGGAGTTCACATGTTGTATTTCACATTCTTTGATTGAGACTCCCATATTAGCAGTCTTATAAATCAAATTCTCAATCAATTGAGGTAAATCACAGTCTCTCGATATCTTCTCTCTCTCTCTCTCTCTCTCTCTCTCTCTCTCTCTCTCTCTCTCTCTCTCTCTCTCTCTCTCTCTCTCTCTCTCTCCTCTCTAGCTCCCTTTGGCAGCCACTCGGGGGGGGTATCCTTCTACCTCTCTCTCTCTATCTCCCTCTCGCACCCTCTGAGAATCTCCTTGTGCCTCTCTACAAACTGAGTAGAGGGCATGCCTTTATATAGGCAAAAGGGAGTGCTTGGTGCCTCTCCCCTCCCCTTTCTTTCCGCTCTCTTTGTGCAAAGACAGATCCTCCACTCAGGGTGGGTAGCTTCTTTCTCTTTTTTTTTTTTTTGAAGATCCTCTTGCGGCGGGTTCGGTCCACATTCCCGGCGCGGATTCATAACCCCCTTGGTTAGGGTTTGGCGGTTTGAGGGGGGGTATCTGGTGCCATCCTTCCTTAATTATCCCTTTAGGAAATCATCCACAGCTGAAGCAACTAGCCTAACAACATTTACTAGGAAAAACATCCCTTTTGTTCCCATGGCAATTTATCCTTACAGTTCCTACCATGAAAATATAGTCACTTGGATATTCATCCAAAACCACAACCAATCCTTAAGTATCCTTTTGGAAACAATCAAGCTGAAATAACCAGCCTAACATCCTTTAACTAGGAAAACATCCTTTCCTAATCTAGCAAGTAACCACTGTGCCTAGCAATCACTTTTTCCATCTTTAACAAGATCAACCTTCGTTAAAACCATTTCAACAATTCCAACCAACATGCTTAGCATAAATCAACTACCATAAAGTTTGCTCTCCCCCTTGGGTTAGGGCTTCGCAAGGTCAATTTAACAAATTCCTTCTAGATCCATTAAATGATCTAAGTGGTCTTCCCCTTGATCCTGATTTGATCAAGGCTAACATTGTCCTATTGTCTCAAACATAGACATGTTTGGTGGTTTGTACAACATTTCTGTTAAGGTGAAGTTCCTTTCCTGAGAATACCCTCAGCATTCTTCCTTAGGTCGATTGTAACCCACAAGATCCGATACCTTGGGAATTGGGGTTTTCCCTAAGTTCACTTTTGCTTGTAAGAAACAAGAATCTACATAGTCAAATGCCAATTCAACTCGTGCTTTTCGAGTTATGGACTTGTAATCCACCCTTTCCAATGACATTAGCATCGACTAGGTCCTCATAGGAAATTTTCCCTAGATAGTTTACCTATCTAACTCCTAAATGTTGTTGCGCATTGAGTCCACTAGGATGTCCTTACCCTAGTGTGTAAGTCTCCCCTTCCTGTGTAATATTCATGCTGAAAAATATTATGTACACGCGTGAGTCTCAGGCAATGACACTGCCGGCATCGAATATATGGATGATGCAATTGTACAATCTCCATTGGCATAAACAAGACCAAAGAAAAAGAAACCGAATATCCTCGTATGAACCTTCTCTTGGGAGGAGGTCAAGAGGATAAGGATATATTTTATGGAAAATTTTTCTTTAATTATCCCTTCTTCCTCCAGCCAAAGGCCGTGCTGGAGGAGAGGGGTATGGCACTGATGACTAAGTATACGACGTGGGGGGGGATAGGCCATGCATTAGGCCGTGTGGGGGGAGGGGAGGTCCCTCTTCCTAGCCTATTAAAAAACCCCCCTGTGGGGGGAGAGGAGGGGTAAAGGAGAAAGGGAGGAGCGTAACACTATGGCTGAGAAGGAGAGAGGGAGCTGAGGTCGGACGCCGCCAGGCTGAGTGAGAGAGGGAAGCAATATTGCCTCCGAGTGCGTCGTGAGGAGAGAGGAAGTCCGCAGAGAGCCACCAACTACTGCCGCGCTGCCATCGTTCGACTTCTGGCCGCCATCAATTGTTATCGAATATCGTCTCCTCTTCCACCACATGGGGGATTTTGTGGGTCACAAAAGCTTCCAAGAAGCTTCTTGGGAAGCTTCTAAGGGCCGTTAGGAAGCCCCCCTTCCTGTGGGTTTTTTTTAAAGCCTTCTCTAAGTGGGTTTTATACCCCCTGGGATTTAAGCACCCATTCCCTTGAAATTTCCACCCAAGTCCCCTTTCTCATTGCAAATTCCACCCAAGCCCCTTTCCTATTGCAAATTCCACGAAAGTTCATTCTAACCCCCGGGTCCCTTAGAAAGCCCTTTTTTTTCTATTACCCTGGGTTTTAAGCACCTTTTTTTTTTCCCCTTGCACACAATAGCCGGGTTCTCCAAAACCCTTCCCTTAGCATTTCCACAAAGTCATTCCCGTGGATTTTTCCCCCCACAAGTTCCTTTATAGCCTTCCTGTGGACTTTTATAAGCCCTTCCTAAGGGGTCTTTATAACCCCTAGAATTAAGGTCTTTCCCGCCCTTGCATCCTCATGAATTAAGCCTTTTCCTTCCCTTGCATTCCACAAAGCTATTTTTAAACCCTTTCCCATTTCAACTCCCACAAGCCTATAAGGCCTTCTAAAGCCCGATTCCGAAAGACGATGCAATCGGTCAAGGAAGCCGAATCTCAAAGGGAGTTTTGTGTGCGAAGGAGACAGGCCAAGATCGTAAGTCTGTGGCCAAGGCAAGAAGGTCGAATTCACGATGGCCCCTAAAAAGGCACAAGGCGCAACCGCAGGAGGATCATCTCCTAACATCCATGTGGACATTTCACCACAAGTCCAGGTTTTCTTCCTAATTTTGATTTAAATATTAATATTACAACTGTGCATGGATCATTCATGGATTTAGGATATACTTTTTCGATTGAAATACTTTGGCTAATAGCTCACGATTGAAGAATTCGGTCATTGGTATTTTTCAATGAATCGAACAAAAAAAGAAAGTATCAGATCTCTATGCATTCTTAGCAAATGGTTTTTATGCATTGCAAAGTAACGAATTTAGATCATCTTTACAAGTCAAAATTATGATAGTACACTTCGATTATTGCATGGAAAGAATAAATCGCATGACGCAATATTAGACATCTTTTCTTCGAAATGATTCTTTAAAGAAGGTTGTTAATAGCCGTAGGAATTTGCAAGGCCTGGAAATGATTCTAGGGCTGCATGAAATAGATTAATCTCTAGGAAATTGGCATAAATCTCAATCAATTACATAAGTAGTTACAAAAGGTTGTGTAGATTCAGCATACGAATAATTCATTCAGAAATGAAATTACGAAAAGGTTGCATGGTTCACATAAAACCCTAAAGCTTAGTAGCATGAATCTTGATTGCATGTTATAAAAGGATCAATAGGAATTATGCTATAACCTAATATACACTTTGATTTTAACTAGAAAAGTTAGGGATTGTAAATCTAATCATACGTATGCAAATCAATCATGTGATTACGAGAAAGGTATCGTAAATATCTTCAAGAATAGACAAGTAAATTGGGTTACCCTAAACACCTAAACCGCGAGGGACTTGCTTAGGAGTGGTTAAATCGATGCAACATATCCTTAAGTGCTAACTAGGGTTTACCATGTTGGGGAGGTGACCTAATCGCACTTATTGTCAAGTTGAAACTTTCATAACCTAAAGACATGTCCACATTCATAGAATGTAGGGACATTAGGACATATTTGTAAGAATCGATCTAGGGTTTCTACCCTAAGGATTGCTCGCTAAAAGGATGAAACTAAGTTTGAATTGGAACCCTAGGATCGACAATGTCAGCCTAGTGCAATTAGGAACGGATTGTTATGAAGACACCCTGACCCTGTTTCCTATCTAATCATGATGCCGTGATTAGAAGACGTCGTTTGATGGGTAAAATAGTCCCATGGATAAGATGCGACACTGGTGCAACATGTTGCAGAGTTGCATGATCTTGTGATTTGATCACAAGGGAATGGCCAAATCCTCGGAATGAAATTGGCAGATTCTTGCGCAAGTTTATCTTGCAAGAGGATGAGTAGTCATCCTAATATAATACTTTTCTTGGAAAAAGTGACCAAGATAAGGAGATTAGATATTTGCTTGGAAGCAATGGACAAATCAATCATTTGGAGCAACAAATTTACTGTTGATAGAACTTAAGGTATTGGTTAAGTTGGGTTGATAGCGTATGGACCTAGCCCAAGGACATACGAGTTAACAAACAAACCCTTGGGGATCTTTCCGAGTCGCAATTGATCCTGGATCGGATGCTGAATGCATTTGGAAAGAAGGATTCACTCCTTAGCAGTTCGCCAAAATAACGACCATTGGAAATGATTGTGTTTGTAACAGTTTAGAGAGCACTATTTGCCTTGTGTGCTCAAAGAATTAAAGGATGAGAAGATATCTAATACTTCAGGTTGAAGGCCTGAAGGGAGAGGCAGCCTCAGTTACCCCCGAGTGTCTGCCTGACCCTAACCAAGGGGGTTGTTAACCGCGCCGGGAAGGTGGACCAAACCCGCCACGAGAGGTATCTTCGTTGAGCGCTACTTGGAGCAAGAGGACACTTGGGTGCTAGGGGGGGCTCTGGCCGTAAATCCCTTGCCTTCCGGGCCCTGCACAAGAGGCCAATGTGACTCGAGATTGGATCTCGAGGCCCGCATACTAGTCTATGGGTAGAATCTTGGATTAATAATCCCTCTAGATTGCTAAATAAACTTCGGGCGGATTATGGATAAGCCTACAGGCTGGACTTTATAAATGTATTTCAAAGGTAAATATGATAACCTGTTGAAAAGAAACTTGTTTGACATTGCTTTTCTATGTCAAGTGCTATGATTACGTGAAGGAACCAGTGCCTAACGGGCTAATTAAGGAAGTTGATTGATGCATGTCCAACTAAACATGGTAGGTAATTAGATAACTAAATCAACTTGAGGAAAGTGCGGTGGATGTGGCCATGGGTCCGTCCTACAAATAAGTGGTCCTAGTTGGCCGGGAAATTTTCTCAATCATAAATGACAGCAAGAAGATCATTTCAAAGGACATGAACAGCAAGGGCGGTCACCTAGAGTCTAAGTTATAATAATCCCGATTTACGCTGTTTTAGGGGAATAGAATGGGGCTATGCCTTATAGTAGAGAGGTTGAGCTTTGCATCCCTCTCATTTCCCATTCTCCTTGAACCAAGTGCAGCGTGAATCCGTTTCAGCCCTAGCATTTCTGCGTAAAGTAGTTTGCTTGGGATTTGATGCTAGTTGCTGTCGTTTAGGAAATGACCATTAGGGAAAACCCTGATTCAGGTTGGTCCTAAGTGGGAATGGCCAGAATACTTCCACTACGTGGCAGATGCGGAAAGTCCTAGATCGCAAACCCCGTGATATTCCATGGGAGTGCCGGGCGGAGTTTTCTAGACATCCTTTCCAATGGATTGCTAAGATGTGTCCTAAAGATAACAAGTCGACACTTTACATCCTGGAAGAACAAGAGAAATTTTCCATCCCAAGTTGTGTTGCACAACTTTGGAACCACAATTGCAAATTGGCAATTGACGATCTGCTTAAATCGGAATTGGTCGAAATCTTAATTCCCTTATTTTGGTATAGTGTGCCCTAATTGGTAGGACAATAGAATTGAGAAGAACTTCTATTGGTCCAATCTAAGTTGCCCCAAAAAAAATAAAGACGAATATTTAATCTCCTTGTGCAAGACGTATGGTGTTGGAACCCCTAGGGTCTAACCCTATTGTGAATTCAAAACCCTAACCTTAATTTTGTAGGCACTTATGCATAGAACACGTATGAACTATCATGCACTACAATATGTCAGATGATGTGTCATATGAAGAGGGTTCCATCAGGAGCCATAAGGATGACTCACCTATGTTTTTTTTAAATGGAGCAAAGTAAAGCTACTGCTTGTGCGAATCCCTAAATCTGATCTGATGATACATGCGATTTAAATAACATAAATCTATGGTGTGCATTTTAATTGATTTAACCAATTTGTATTATCATAGTTGGATAATCTATTTTTTGGCAAACAAAATAGATTTCCTAAACTACAATATCTATTAAATCTTTCCTATGCGTATGTTGGCAAACAATGAATTTTTGTATGCAATTCTTTCATGAATTTTGCAATATACACTTTCCTACAAAACTGAATACCTAGAATGATTCATGAATATTTTTGGCTATTGATCCATCAAGAGAATGTGTAAAAAGCAGGATGCAATAACCTATTCCTTTCCATGCATTGAGTGTGACAAAATTTACGACTTTGATCAATGCAACCTTCCTTGAACTTATTATTATTATTGTCATTTAAATCGATGCAATCTACTCTTGCAACTAATATTTTTACATGTTAAAGGCATATTACGAAGTCAAATTACGAACTTAAATTCAGCGAGAAGATATGAGTCTGGGACCTGGTTCCCATCGGTTGAGATCCCATTAGTGGCGATGGCCCCGTCTGGATCGAACTTACTCGTATGGTTGCCTGACGCGCGCCTCTTGGGTGCCATATTTCGCAGGAAATTAGCAGCTATACACGAGGTAAAATTTGCTAAAATAGCAGCTGTAAATGAGGTAAAATTCTCCTTGGCTTCGCGGAAAATTCCAAAAGCTCCTACGGCCTGCAGCACCTTCGGCAATCCAAATTGCAAATCTCGGGAAGGAGAGGAAAACTCCCTCTAAGCTAGGGACGCTTGGAACTAGGAACCTTCCAAAGCTCTCTCTCTCTCTTCTGAAACGTTTTTCTTTTTCTTCTTTCTCCCCACGAATTGCAGATGATGGAACCACAGGGGATGATGATGATGACGCTGTTGCTGATTGCCAAGGAGGGGAGGAGGAGGATGACGAAGATAGTGGTGATGAAGGAGGGGAGGCGACGACTGTCGCAGCCTTGGGGGGGAGGGGGTGCCTTTATAAGGCGAGGAGGGGGAAGGCTATATGTCAGGTGGAGGGGCGGGCAGCCATGCCACCCCCCACTTGGCTACCATGGGGAGGGGGGAGGCCTTTGGGGAGGGGCCACATGGCTCCCTCTCCCACACAGGTGGTGCACCCGTTCTCTCTCTCTCTCTCTCTCTCTCTCTTATCTAGTTGACGGGGAGAGAGTGAGGTAAAAAACTTTGCATTCATTTTCAAAAAAAAAAATTGCCTTTGAGAGCAGGGTTCATGTGCCAAGAAGCGGGTAGGCATGGGGAGGCTATTTTAATGATTGAAATGTTACATTTTTTGATTGGTTGATCGAACAATATCCTAAGTTATTTTACATTCAAGTGGCTACTATTTTGTTGTTTGGATGATTGTTCCAAGTGCTTATTATTTGTGCTAAATGCATGGCAAGGGTCTGTGATCACAAGTTGCCATGGGGATTAAGGAATGTTTTCTTGGAAAATGATATTAGGGCTGAATGGCTTGTTGTGCTGGATTCCTAAAGGATTTAATTAAGAAAGGATATTTTGAGCAGGTGGATCACCTCCATGATCGCACCGCGGACTAACCCAAAGAGGGCATTGCTCCACTCATGGGCTGAAGGTCGAGTGGTGAAAAGGCCAACCATGGCTTGCGGGTCAGGTGGAGCTCTGGACACCCCTTGCTAGGTCTAGAATGGAGTTGAAGGCCTTTGTGGCCCCCAACATCTAGGCATATTGGGAGATCCTATTCTAGATAAAGGATTGAATTTGTGGTGCCACCATGTGATTTGGACAAGTTACTTCTTCAAGCAAAAGGGATACTTCTGTTGCACAGAAGGGATACATAATCTCTCTTGTATGGGTGGGAAACAAAGATTAACTTGAAGATAAGTTAAGGAACTTGTTTAAACTTTTTTGTTAATAGATTGCTTGCTCTCCTTTCGTGTCTATCATGTAAGTTACGTGAACGAACCCTGTTACCTAAAAGGCTTAATTTATGAAGCTAATTTTAAGTGTCGCACATACATGTGCTAGGACCTAATTAGAACACTAAAGCTATCGAGGAAAGCGGGTGGACGGAACCCTGAACAGGTCTATCCTACACGACAAGGTGGTCCTAGAGAACTGTGAGGCTTCTCACAAAGTTTCACCATCTTTGATCGTAGAAATTGTTAGGATAGAATCCCGATTCATATCGTTTTGAGGGACCTGAATCGAACTATGCCCTACGAGCAGAGATGTCGAGCAGTGCATCCCTCTTGTCTTCTAGTCTCCTTGAACCAAGTGTGGTATGGGTTAGCTTCAACTTGGGTATCTTTGCGTAAAGTAGGATGTCCAGGACCCAATGCTAGAATGCTGTCAGGAGACCCTGTCTATTAGGAGCCCGGATTTTAGGTCGATCCTACTGGGTCCGATCGTGAACGCTCCGTTGTGAGGTGCATTTGGGAAACCCTAGGCGAAAAACCTCAGAACATTCCATGGGACGTTTCTCGATAGACCGCTAAAAGAGTACCTAGATAGCCGATAGGCTAGCACACTACAATTGGTATCAAAGAGAAACTTCGTAATGACGTGTGATTGATTAATGTATGGTTCATAGACATATCCTAAATGTAATGACCTAAAATGGTATAGCTTGATTGTCAGGCACCTGCTGCACCCACAAATTTTGACATGCAAGAGAAGAAATTTCTTCTCAAGCAAACTAAGGCACCTGAGTTGATGGAGAATGAATAAACGTCCCACCAGAGGTGGAGATATAGATTGAGTCTATGGATGATTATTTCTCTACTTTGAGAACTGTACTACCAAAGAAGCAATAATAGCCAAACTTAAGCTAACTGACCAGACTCGAATATATCAAATACAATAGGTTGTTGTTTTGAAAGACCGCATGCTTATGAGTGATCGGAGTAGCACAAAGAAAGTGTGGTCGGCCCATAACCCATAGGTTCCAAAATGATATTTTCTCAAGATGAGGATATCTCGATTTCTCTAAGGGGAGGAGGACGTAATATTTTCACACAATAAAATTTGTTGGTTAATTTGAAAGTTAGCTAGTTAATTAATAATTTAGTAAGATTACTAACTGAATACTAATTGAAGTAGAAAGCTAACTAATGTTAATAATCGAGGATTTTTATTTGTGAAAAATATATGTTTAAAAAATCGAGAGTCGTAAATCCGATATTTTTTTGAGATTGACAAGGACCATAGCCACCCATCACTAAAGTTACAACGTGAACAAGACTTATGAGCTATATTAATCACTAGTATTAATGTGTATAGTTTGGATGGTCCAAAAATATTAGATTTTGGGCAAAACCAGCATATTTTAGATATTTTAGATGTTATCCTAAAAAGACATAAAGATTCTTAGAATTGGATGTCATTTAAAAGAAAAGACAAGTGATGTTTTAGTTAGACTTGGAGATTTTATTTAAAAAATATTTAAAAAAAGAGATTTGCAAAATTGCACTCGCTTCGAACATAGAAAAGAAGGAGTGAAGTGAGAGCTTTCTAATCAAGTGTCTTCGAGTTTTACCCCCCTTTCAAAGCTAATGGAATCATTAGATTTATGATCTGAGCATCAGATCACTTATCTTTTTAAGATTCCCCTCCATAAAGAGCTCATCTTCTCAGCCACAAGCCTCTTCTCTAATTCACTATAAATATGAGGCATGGGGAGGCACAAGAAGCAAAAGGACACCCCAAGAGGCTGCGAGAGAGAGGTAGAGAAAGAGAGGTAGAAGGATACCCCTTCAAAAGGTTGTGAGAAGAAGCTTGAGAGAGAGAGAAAGAGAGAGAGAGAGAGAGAGAGAGAGAGAGAGAGAGAGGAGTTATTGTGAGAGGCTGCAAGGGGGAGAGTTGGCTTAATATTTCCATATCTCGGTCTTTGACACGAAGCCATCTTCTCTTACGCTCCCATTTTAAATCTATTCCACCTTCTTTATCTCTTAAATCTACTTGCGGAAAATGGCCCCCAAGCAAAGAATGTCATGTGCAGATGGCAATCCCATTACCAACAACAAAGCTTTAGACGATGGCATCAGCGTCAATCCAATTGCGGTACCGGTCATAAGTAATGTATTTCCAAATTGATAGATGGTTGTTTTGATCCTCGTATGAGATACATTACGACCCATACTATGATGCATGAGTATAGGTCATTTCATCTCACGTATTCAAAATATCGAGTTTGCAAAGTGTATGTATCAAGGGAAGTTAATTGCACCTTTTATTCGTTGATAGAGCAATTACAAGGAAGAATTGGTTAGGTGATATGAATGGCATAATCATGATATTAAAATTTGTGCATACAAGTGTTAAGTAAATTTTACATAGAATCGCTCTTTCGTCCCAAGGGGGACAGTAGACATGCAATAGAAATGTTATCACAACTATTCTTGCATTGTTTGGGAAGAATATAGTTAGTTTTTTGATTGGTTGATCAAACAATATCCTAAATGTTTTTACATTCAACTGGCTACTATTTTGTTGTTTGGATGATTGTTCCAAGTGCTTGTGATTTATGCTAAATGAATGGCAAGGGTTTCTGATCACAAGTTGCCATGGGGATAAATGATTTTTTTCTTGGAAAATGATACTAGGCCTGAATGGCTGGTTGTACTGGATTCCTAAAGGATTTAATTGAGGAAGGATATTTTTCACAGGTGGATCACCTCCATGATTGCAATGCGGATTACTCCAAAGAGGGCACTGCTCGATTCATACGCCGAAGGTTGAGTGGTGAAAAGGCCAACCACGGGAATGATGTTTTCTTGCTAGACAGCTTGCGGGTCAGGTGGAGCTCTTGACACCCCTTGCTAGGTCTAGAATGGAGTTGAAGACCTCCATGGCCCCCGACATCTTGGCATGTAGGGAGATCCTATTCTAGATAAAGGATTGAATTTGTGGTGCCATGCGATTTAGACAAGTTACTTCTGTAGGGAAAAAGGGATACTTCTGTTGGACAGAAGGGATACATAATTTCTCTTATATAGGCGCGAGAGAAAGATTAACTTGAAGATAAGTTAAAGAACTTGTTTTAACTTGTTTATTGATAGATTTCTTGCTCTATTTTTGTGTCTTTGATGTAAGTTACGTGAACAAACCTTGTTCTCTAAAAGTCTAAATTAATGAAGCTAATTTTAAGTGTCGCACACAAATGTGGTGGGACATAATTAGAAAAATAAAGCTATTGAGGGAAGCGGGTGGGTGGAACCTGGGACGGGTGTGTCTTACATAGCACGATGGTCACAGACAAGTGCACGACTTCTATCAAGGTTTCACCATCTTTGACCTTAGAAATTGTTAGGATAGAATCCCAATTCATATCGTTTTGAGGGACCCGAATGGGACTATGCCCTACGTGCAGAGGGGTCGAGCAGTGCATCCCTCTCGTTTTCCATTCTCAATGAACCAAGTGCTATATAGGTCACCTTCGGCTTGGATATCTTTGTGTAAAGTAGGATGTCCAAGACCGATTCTAGAATGCTCTCAGGACAGCTTGGCTACTAGGAGCCTAGATTTCAGGTCGATCCTAGTGGGTCTCACCGTGAATGCTTCATTGTGAGGTGGATTCGGGAAACCCTAGGCGATAAAACTCGGAACATTCCATGGAAGTGCGGTGTAGCGACGCTTAGAATCATTTTCTCGATAGATCGCTAAAAGCGTACCTAGATAGCCAATAGGCCAGCACCTTACAGTTGGTATCACAGAGAAACGTCGTAATGACGTGTGATTGATTAATGTATGGTTCATAGACATATCCTAAACGGAATGACCTAAATGGTATGGCTTGATTGTCAGGCAGCTGTGGCAGCCACAAATGCTGATATGCAAGAGAATAAATTTCTTCTCAAGCAAACTAAGGCACCCGAGTTGATGGAGAACGAATAGACGTTGCAGTAGAGGCGGAGATATAGATTGAGTCTATGGATGATTATTTGTCTACTTCGAGAACTGTTACTACCAAACAAGCAATAATAGCCAAACTTAACTTAATTGACCATACTCGGATATATAAAATACAATTAGGTTGTTGTTTCAAAAGACCGCATGCTTATGAGTGATCGTAGTAGCATAGAGAAAGTGTGGTGAACCCATAACCCATAGGCTCCAAAATGATACCCCCAATTTCTTTCAAGATGAGGACATCTCAATTTTTCTAAGGGGAGGAGGATGTAATATTTTGACACAATAAAAGTTAGTTAGTTTTATCGAAAGTTAGCTACTCAATTAATAATTTAGTTAGATTACTAACTAGATACTGACTGAAGTAGAAAGCTAACTAATGTTAATAGTCAAGGATTTTTATTTAATGAAAAATATATGTTTAAAAAATCAAGAGTCATAAATGAGATATTTTTTTGAGATTGACAAGGACCGTAGCCACCCTTCACTAAAGTTACAACATGAACCAGACTTATGGGCTATATTAATCACTAGTATTAATGTGTATAGTTTGGATGGTCCGAAAATATTAGACTTTGGGCAAAACTAGCATATTCTAGATATTTTAGATATTATCTTAAAAAGATATGGAGATTCCTAGAACTGGATGTTATTTAAAAGAAAAGACAAGTGATGTTTTAGTTAGTCTTGAGATTTTATAAAAAGAAAAAAATAAAGAGAGGGATTTGCAAAATTGCATGCGCTTCGAACAGAGAAAATGAGTGAATTGAGAGCTTTCTAATTAAATGTCTTGGAGTTTTACCCCCCTTTCAGAGCTAATGGAACCAATAGATTTATGATCTGAGCATTAGATCACTTATCTTTCTAAGATTCCCCTCCATAAAGAGCTCATCTTCTCAGCCACAAGCCTCTTCTCTAATTCACTATAAATATAAAGCATGGCGAGGCACAAGAAGAAAAAGGACACCTCAGGAGGCTGCGAGAGAGAGGTAGAGAAAGAGAGGTAGAAGGATACCCCTTCAAGAGGCTACGAGAAGAAGCTTGAGAGAGAGAGAGAGAAAGAAAGAGAGAGTGAGAGAGAGGAGTTCTCCTGAGAGGCTACAAGGGAGAGAGTTAGCTTAATATTTCCATATCTCGGTCCTTGATACTAAGCTATCTTCTCTTATGCTCCCATTTTGAATCTATTCCACCTTCTTTATCTCTTAAATCTACTTGCCGAAAATGGTCCCCAAGCGAAGAACGTCATGTGCAGATGGCAATCCCATAACCAGCAACAAAGCTTCAGACGAAGGCATCACCAGGAGGCTGCGAGAGAGAGGTAGAGACAGAGAGGTAGAAGGATACCCCTTCAAGAGGCTACGAGAAGAAGCTTGAGAGAGAGAGAGAGAGAAAGAAAGAGAGAGTGAGAGAGAGGAGTTCTCCTGAGAGGCTACAAGGGTGAGAGTTAGCTTAATATTTCCATATCTCGGTCCTTGACACTAAGCTATCTTCTCTTACGCTCCCATTTTGAATCTGTTCCACCTTCTTTATCTCTTAAATCTACTTGCCGAAAATGGTCCCCAAGCGAAGAACATCATGGGCAGATGGCAATCCCATAACTAACAACAAAGCTTCAGACGAAGGCATCACCATCAATCCAATTGCGGTACCGGTTGTAAGTAATGTATTTCCAAATTGATAGATGGTTGTTTTGATCCTCGTATGAGATACATTAGGACCCAAACTATAATGCATGAGTATAGGTCATTTCATCTCACGTATTCAAAAGATCAAGTTTGCAAAGTGTATGTATCAAGGGAAGTTAATTGCACCTAGTTGCATATGGCTTATTCATTGATAGAGCAATTACAAGGAAGAATTGGTTAGGTGTTATGAATGGCATAATCATAACATTAAAATTTATGCATACAAGTGTTAAGTAAATTTTACATAGAATCGATCTTTCATCCCAAGGGGGAGAGTAGATATGCAATAGAAATGTTATCACAACTATTCTTGCATTGTTTGGCAAGAATACATTTAGTTGTTTGATTGGTTGATCAAAGAATATCCTAAATGCTTTTACATTCAACTGGCTGCTAGTTTGTTGTTTGGATGATTGTTCGAAGTGCTTGTGATTTATGCTAAATGCATGGCAAGGGTCTGTGATCACAAGTTGCCATGGGAATAAAGGAATGGTTTCATTGGAAAATGATATTAGGGCTAAATGGCTTGTTGTGCTGGATTCCTAAAGGATTTAATTAATGAAGGATATTTCTCACGGGTGGATCACCTCCATGATCGCAACGCGGATTAACCCAAAGAGGGCCGAAGGTCGAGTGGTGAAAAGGCCAACCACACAAATGATGTTTTCTTGCTAGATAGCTTGCAGGTCAAGTGGAGCTCTGGACACCCCTTGCTAGGTCTAGAATGAAGTTCAAGACCTCTATTGCCCCCAATGTGTGGGTATAACATGACATCCCTGTCACGATTGTGGGAGAGAAGGAAGGAGTCTCACTTGTAGCTTTCTTGCTTGCACAATGGGGGAATACACACAAGGGTGGAGGCTAAAAACAGTTTTCCTCTTCTTAGTTGTGTAAGCCAAAAGAACTCACATACAAAGAAATAGAAGAACCCTATATATGGGTCTCAACCAAACTCAACTAACTAAAGTGGCATACTAACTGAGCCACGAACTAGAGTAGATAAGGATAGCTGTCATCTAGCTATTATTCATGGGCGGTGTACCAACCGCATCTACAACTGACAAGTCAGTGACATAAATACACAACGGTCACCCTGGCGTATCACGAGTGGAGCTCGATATCTCAACACTCCCCCTCGAACTCAATCCCAATTCCTGCACACCAAGCAGGTCTCTGAACTTGCGCAGCTTCTCTGCGCCCAATGCCTTCGTGAATATGTCAGCTACCTGATCCTCTGTGCTGGCATAAACTAGATCAATAAGACCTAGTAAAACCCTCTCTCGCACATAGTGATAATGCACCTCAATGTGCTTTGTTCTAGCATGATAGACTGGGTTATTTGCCAAGTGTATACTGCTCATGTTGTCACAATAAATGACAACTGGCCCATCTGTAGACTGATGCATATCATAAAGCAGCTTATGCAACCAAGCTACCTCACATGCAGCCATTGCTGCACCCCTATACTCAGCCTCTGTGCTCGACAAGGCAACTGTAGGATGTTTCTTGCTGCTCCAAGTGACTGCAGCACTTCCAAAAGAGAACACATATCCACTGGTAGATCGTCTATCAGAAATACTACCAGCCCAATCAGCATCAGTGTATCCATGCAACTGTATCTGAACCCCAGTCTCATAAAATAGTCCATACTGCAATGTGGACTTCACATACCTGAGTATGCATCTAGCCGCATCCAAATGTGGTTTCCTTGGAGCCTGTATAAACTGACTTACCAATCCAACAGCATAGCTCAAATCTGGCCTGGTAATAGTCATATAAATCAAACTTCCTACTATGCGTCTGTACATAGTAGGGTCTTCTAGAAGCTCACCTGCATCTGTGCTTAGCTTCACATTCTGCTCCAAAGGAACTGAAATAGGCTTACAGCCTGTCATCCCATATTTGGACAGCATGTCCAATCCATACTACCTCTGCAAGAGCTGTATCCCACTTGGTGATCTAATCACCTCAATGCCCAAGAAATAACGCAGCTCTCCCAAATCCTTCATCTCAAACTTCTGCTTCAATAGCATTTTCACATGAAGGATATCTTCATCACTGCCACCTGTCATAATCAAATCATCAACATAAATGACAAGTAGCATAATATCTTTCTCTGTTTTTCTCACATAAAGTGAGAAATCTGCCTTGGAAATCTGAAAGCCAATAGTGACAAGATACTGCCCTATCTTGTCAGACCATGCTCTAGGTGCTTGCTTCAAGCCGTACAAGGCTTTCTTCAACCTGCAAACAAACTCAGGATGAATAGCATGCACATAACCTGGTGGCTGCTCCATATAGACCTCTTCTTGCAAATCACCATGCAAGAAGGCATTCTTTATATCCATCTGATATAAAGACCATCCCTTTGATGGAGCCATAGCAATGACTGCTCTTACGGTTGCCATCCTTGCAACCAGACTGAATGTTTCTTCATAGTCAATGCCATATGTTTGTGCATACCCCTTGACTACTAATCTTGCCTTGTATCTATTCACAGAACCATCTGCATTATGCTTCACCTTATAAACCCACTTACAACCAATTGCATTCTTACCTTTAGGCAAAGGTACCAATTCCCATGTAGCATTTGCTTCCAAGGTATCCATTTCTTCATCCATGGCTTTCTCCCATTTTTCTTTTTCCATGGCTTGCTCAAAAGAAGTGGGTTCTGATTCCTGTATCACTTTAACCATATATGCATAGCATAGTGAATGGCTGTAAATCCATCATATTTCAGCCTATCCACAGGATACCTAGCTCTCTAGACCTGCGCAAAATAGGTTCACTCCCAGGTGCTCTCAAAACATCCCTGGTCTTCCTTACTCCAGGTGTAACAATAGAAGGAATACCCAACTCATCATCAATGCTCTGTTCTGAGCCACTAGATTCACCATCCACATAAGAGTGACCTGCATTCACATCAAACATGGGCTGAACAACCTTCTCTTTTCCTTTTCGTGATAACTGCATACCACTATCTGCATTGCTTTGAGAAGATTCTCCTGATCTCAATCTGCCTATCCATGGCGAAGAATGTGAACCACTGCTAGAGGACGCTCCAGGTCCATTAATATTTTGTGACTGCTGCTGTGAATTCTATGCAGCATTACCATTTTGTGCATCTACATCATCAATCACATTTACTGGTTTATACCAGCTACTCATCTCATCAAAAACAACATCTCTGCTCACTGTAAACTTACGAGTAGAAGGGTTATAGCATCTATACTCTTTTTGTTGCAGAGAGTAACCAATAAAGATGCACTTCTCAGCTTTTGGATCCAACTTGGATCTCAGCTCATCTGGCACATGTACATAGGCAATGCAACCAAAAATTTTCAAATGAGAAATATCTGGTTTCCTACCAGTATACCTCTCCTCTGGAGTCATCCCATGTATTGCTGCAGTGGGAGTCCTGTTCATTATATAGACTGCTGTAGCAAGTGCTTCAGCCCAATAAAAATCTGGCAGGTCTTTTTCATTGAGCATGGCACGAGATACCTCTCCAATATGCCTGTTTTTCCTTTCTGTAATTCCATTTTGTTGTGGGGTATGACTGCATGAATATTGCTGCTTTATGCCATGCTCCTGCAAGAACTTTGCAAACTCATTTGAGAGGTACTCTCCCCCTCCATCTGACCTTAGGCATTTTATCTGCAGGCCTGTTTCTTTTTCAACCATAGCTTTAAGAGTTTTGAAATGCCCAAAAACTTCACTTTTCTTTTTCATAAAATACACCCAAACTTTTCTGCTATAGTCATCAATAAAAGTGACAAAATAATGACAGCCTCCAAGAGATGCAGCTTTAGTAGTCCACACATCAGAGTGGATTAATTTCAATGGCTTCTCACTCTCTTGAACATGTCTAGGAAATGGTTTCCTTGCCTGTTTTCCAAACTGACAGGCTTCACATACCTTATGTATTTCTGCAACCTTGAATTTTGGCAATCCTGCAACAACATTTTGGGCCTGCATTGATTTAAGTCGCTGTACATTAACATGACCAATGCGTTTATGCCAGATATCAATATCTGCAACTACACTAGTCCCATGTGCAAACATTGCTACACTCAATTCAGGCATGTCTGCATCCAATGTAAATTCTGCCCTTCTTCTTTCCTTTTGCTATCAAGCGACCTTTATTTTTCATATCCTCAATAAAGCATCCATGAGGATTAAATCTGACCTGCAAGCCCTGCTCAACCATTTGACCAACAGAAACCAGATTCTTGGTGATATTCGGGACATGAAATACATCGGACAGGTATTTCTTTTTCCCATCCTGCATAGACAAATGAATTTTTCCAATCTGCACAATAGGATGTGCAGTATCATCACCAATTTCCACAAATCCTGGTTTTTCCATTTTCCTTGCATCCTCCATCTATTCTGCATGACCTGTCATGTGGTTTGATGCACCTGAGTCAACATACCACACATCGTTGCTTTCTTCTGCACTTGTTACAGAATTGTTCATGTGCTGCACCATAAACAAATGCTCATTTCTGTCATCACCCTGTCTACTAGAAGATGCATAATTTCCTTGTTGCAGCTTTCCATTCATGATGTCATTCTGCTTTTTATAGCAGTCCTTAGCCATATGACCCATTTTACCATAGTAGTAGCATTCAACATTACTGTTTGCATTTTGGCCTCTTTGCCATCCACCACGACCTCTTTGGCTCCCCCTGCCTCTAGAGTTACCATATCCTCCTCCATAGGACTGGTTTTCTTGAGTTTGCTGCATATTCTGATTTCTACCACAGCCTCCAAATCGGCCTCCTCTACCTCTGCCTCTACCTCTTCCAGCATTTGAGTAGAAGACAGCTTCCTTTGAAGTTCCTCCTGAAGAAGATGCACCACCATTTCTCTGCTCCTCAGAAACTAGAAGAGCAATCAACTCCTCAAAATCAGAAAATCTTTCACGAACTGAAATGGATGTCCGAAACTGTGCATAATCCTTTCCTAGACCATTCAAGATCACAGAAACTAAATCATCATCTTCCACTGGCGATCCAATGGAAGCAAGTGCATCTGCAATCTTCTTCACCTTCATGTGGTAGTCATTGATGCTCATATTTTCTCTTTGCACATTATGCAACTCTTGCTTGAGTTGCATTTTTCTGGCTTGCGTATTTGTGCTATACATTTTTGACAAAGTATCCCATGCCTCCTTTGGCGTACTTGCATCCTGAATATGCACAATCATAGAGTCTGAAATACTGATAGACAGCCAGTACATAACTTTCCTGGCTCTCTCATGCCATGCTTTGAATGCCTGCATTTGCTGCTGATTGGGAACATCAGGAAGAACTGGTTCTTCTTCATTTCCTGCAACAAATTCCCAATATCCTTTTCCCATAAGGAAATTCGTCATTCTAAACTTCCATGCCTGGAAGTTGTTCTTGTCAAGCTTTTCAGTGACAATCTGTGAAAGAGAATCAGACGCCATTACAGAATACTGCAAAAAATTCTGTCACTGCAAAAAACACAGCTTCACCCTCACAAGGGCAAATTTGCAAAACTGACGAAAGTGGTATTTGACCACACAGTCACTTTCTAGTGACGATTTTGCATAAACAGGAACCAAGGATGATTCTGAAACTCCCAATGTCTCTGTGCACAAGCATACGATGCAATTTCTACAGTAACTTTTCACCGACCTGTAGAACAGTGGTCGCACAGCATAAAATAGGGTCTTTTCCTAAGTGCGTGCAGAAAACTTCCGCCTCCAGAATAGGCCTCGAAATGGCCTCAAATCAAAAAACAGGGTCGCCAAGGGCTAAATCCCTCTCCCACAGCATATACTGCCCTCTTCCTTCACCGCGAAGGGCGTCTCAACCTGAGACAATGCACTCTTGCAATTTCCGACTGTGCTACCTACAGAGATCTGCTCCCAAAACAGAAAATGAAAGCAACACTGCTCCTCTTACCAGAACGCCGCGAGCTTGGCTTGCTTTCTTGAGCTCCTTACCACGAACAAGGCTCTGATACCATGTCACGATTGTGGGAGAGAAGGAAGGAGTCTCACTTGTAGCTTTCTTGCTTGCACAATGGGGGAATACACACAAGGGTGGAGGCTGAAAACAGTTTTCCTCTTCTTAGTTGTGTAAGCCAAAAGAACTCACATACAAAGAAATAGAAGAACCCTATATATGGGTCTCAACCAAACTCAACTAACTAAAGTGGCATACTAACTGAGCCATGAACTAGAGTAGATAAGGATAGCTGTCATCTAGCTATTATTCATGGGCGGTGTACCAACTGCATCTACAACTGACAAGTCGGTGACATAAATACACAACGGTCACCCTGGCGTATCACGAGTGGAGCTCGATATCTCAACAATCCCCCCCTCCCCCCCCATGACACGACACGATGCAACGCGCCCCACTCCCCCTCCCCAACATGACATGACATCCCCCCCCATGACACGATGCGATGTGACACGCCTCCTCCCCAACATAACATGACATCCCCCCATGATACGACAGGACATGACATGACGCGACGCGATGCGATGCGCCCCCCTCCCCTTCCCCCTCCCCAATATAACATGACATCCCCCCCATGACACGACGCGACGCGCCCCCCGCCGTCCCCCTCCCCGACATAACGTGACATCCCCCCCCATGACACGACACGATGCGACGTGCCCCCCTCCCCCTCCCCAACATGACATGACATTCCCTCCCCCATGACACGATGCGATGCGACGCACCCCCCTTCCCAACATAACATGACATCCCCCCCTTCCCCCCCCCATGACATGACATGACGCGACGCACCCCCCTCCCCAACATAACATGACATCCCACCCCTCATGACATGACACAATGCGCCCCCCACCCCCTCCCCAACATAACATGGCATCCCCCCCCTCTCCCCATGACAGGACACGACGCGCCGCGCCCCCCTCCCCAACATGACATGACATCCCCCCCCCTCCCCCCCCCCATGACATGACACGACGCGACGTGCCCCCCTCCCCTCAACACACACACCCACCCACCATGATGCGACGCCCCCCCTCCAAAATTCGCCTCCCCCCTTCCCCCCTCAACACACACCACGCCATGTCGCGACGCGCCCCCCCCCTCCCTTTCCCCCCTTCAACACACACCACACCATGTCACGACGTGCCCCCCCTCCAAAATTCACCCCACTCCCCCTTCAACAAACACCATACCATGTCGTGACGTGCCCTCCCCCCCTCCAAAATTCGGCCCGCCTCCCTTCCCCCCTCAATACACACCACGCCATGTCGCGATGCACCCTCCCCCCCTCCAAAATTCGCCCCCCCCCCTTCCCCCCTCAACACACACCATGCCATGTCGCAACGCGCCCCCCCCCCCCCCCAAAAGAAATTTCGGGCTTTGTAGGTATGCCTTGCCGTTGGAGCCGATTGCACCTATGAGGGTAGTGGTGCTTGCTCCATCGAAACACTCCTTGGAGATCCAAGGGAGGGTGAGGTGAGGCGTATGGTCCCTGCATCCGTCTTGTCCGCAAGGAGTGTCTCGTGAGCAAATGCCATTTACCCCCCACCGGACGGTTAGGCTCAAGCGACTTGTGGTGATCCTTGCGAGGACATCGCATCGTGGCGGTCAACATGTGCCCACTAGGTGGTGAGGAGCAAAGTGCGGTGCCTTGAACACGTGTCTCGTTGGTGGCGAGATTGTGTTCGAGCTCCATGGTTTTCAATGCTAACAACTAATCTCGTCGTGAATATTGTGCGGGTTGTATCGATATGGATGGACCGAAACCGATGGAATGATGTGATCGAGGTGCTTCTTCGTCGGTATGTTGACAGATTCTATACTTCTATAGGGTAGAAGGGATACTTTTGTTGGATAGAAGAGATACATAATTTCTCTTGTATGGGCGAGAGAGAAAGATTAACTGGAAGATAAGTTAAGGAACTTGTTTATGATAGATTTCTTGCTCTATTTTTGTGTCTGTGGTGTAAGTTATGCGAACGAACCTTGTTCTCTAAAAGGCTTAATTAATGAAGCTAATTTTAAGTGTCGCACACAAATGTGGTAGGACGTAATTCAAAAACTAAAGCTATTGAGGAAAGCAGGTGGGTGGAACCCTGGACGGGTCTGTCCTATAAGGCACGATGGTCCCAGAGAATTGCAGGGCTTCTATTAAGGTTTCACAATCTTTGACCTTAGAAATTGTTAGGGTAGAATCCAAATTCATATCATTTTGAGGGACCCGAATGGGACTATGCCCTACGTGCAAAGGGGTCGAGTAGCGCATCCCTCTCATTTTCCATTCTCAATGAACCAAGTGATGTATGGGTCAACTTCAGCTTGGGTATCTTTGCATAAAGTAGGATGTCCAGGACCCAATGCTAGAATGCTCTCAGGAGAGCTTGCTACTGGGAGTCTAGATTTCAGGTCGATATTTCACGTCGATCATAGTGGGTCTCGCCGTGAACGCTCCATTGTGAGGCGGATTTGTGAAACCCTAGGTGACAAACCTCGGAACATTCCATGGGAGTGTGGTGCAATGACGCTTAGAATCATTTTCTCAATAGACCGCTAAAAGCGTACCTAGGTAGCCGATAGGCGAGCACATTACAGTTGGTATCACAGAGAAACTTCGTAATGACGTGTGATTTATTAATGTATGGTTCATAGACATATCCTAAATGGAATGACCTAAATGGTATGGCTTGATTGTCAGGCACTTGTTGCAACCACAAATGCTGACATGCAAGAGAATAAATTTCTTCTCAAGCAAACTAAGGCACCCGAGTTGATGGAGAATGAATAGATGTTGCAGCAGAAGCGAAGATATAGATTGAGTCTATGGATGATTATTTCTCTACTTCGAGAAGTGCTACTACCAAACAAACAATAATAGCCAAACTTAAGTTAGTTGACCATACTCAGATATATCAAACACAAAAGGTTGTTGTTTCAAAAGACCGCATGCTTATGAGTGATCGTAGTAGCACAGAGAAAGTATGGTGGGCCCATAACCCATAGGTTACAAAATGATACCCCTGGTTTCTCTCGAGATGAGGACATATCAATTTCTCTAAGGGGAGGAGGATGTAGTATTTTCACACAATAAAAGTTAGTTCGTTAGTTCGAAAGCTAGCTACTCAATTAGTACTTTAGTAAGATTACTAACTAAATACTAACTGAAATATAAAGCTAACTAATGTTAATAATCAAGGATTTTTATTTAATGAAAAATATATGTCTAATAAATAAAGAGTCATCAATCATATATATTTTTGAGATTGACAAGGACCGTAGCGACCCTTCACTAAAGTTACAACATGAACGAGACTTATGAGCTATATTAATCACTAGTATTAATGTGTATAGTTTGGATAGTCCGAAAATATTAGACTTTGGGCAAAACTAGCATATTCTAGATATTTTAGATGTTATCCTAAAAATATATGGAGATTCCTAGAACTCGATGTCATTTAAAAGAAAAGACAAGTGATGTTTTAGTTAGTCTTGGAGATTTTATAAAAATAAAAAAATAAAGAGAGGGATTTGCAAAATTGCACGCTCTTCGAACAGAGAAAAGAAGGAGTGAACTAAGAGCTTTCTAATCAAGTGTCTTGGAGTTTTACCCTCCTTTCAGAGCTAATGAAACCATTAGATTTATGATCTGAGCATCAGATTACTTATCTTTCTAAGATTCCCCTCCATAAAGAGCTCATCTTCTCAGCTGTAAGCCTCTTCTCTAATTCACTATAAATATGAGGTATGGGGAGGCACAAGAAGCAAAAGGAGACCCCAAGAGGCTGCCAGAGAGAGGTAGAGAAAGAGAGGTAGAATGATACCCCTTCAAGAGGCTGCGAGAAGAAGCTTGAGAGACAGAGACAGAGAGAGGAGTTATCCTCAGAGGCTACAAGGGAGAGAGTTAGCTTAATATTTCCATATCTTGGTCTTTGACACTAAGCCATATTCTCTTATGCTCCCATTTTGAATCTATTTGACATTCCTTATCACTTGAATCTACTTGCGGACAATGGTCCCCAAGCGAAAAATGTCATGTGCAGATGGCAATCCCATAACCAACAACAAATCTTAAGACGAAGGCATCACCGTCAACCCAATTGCGGTACCGGTCGTAAGTAATGTATTTCCAAATTGATAGATGGTTGTTTTGATCCTCGTATGAGATACGTTACAATCCATACTATGATGCATGAGTATAGGTCATTTCATCTCACGTATTCAAAATATCAAGTTTGCAAAGTGTATGTATCAAGCGAAGTTAATTGCACCTAGTTGCATATGGCTTATTCATTGATAGAGCAATTACAAGGAAGAATTGGTTAGGTGTTATGAATGGCATAATCATGACATTAAAATTTGTGCATACAATTGTTAACTAAGTTTTACATAGAATCGCTCTTTCATCCCAAGGGGGAGAGCAAATATGCAATGGAAATGTTATCACAACTATTCTTGCATTGTTTGGGAAGAATACAATTGGTTTTTTGATTGGTTGATCCAACAATATCCTAAATGCTTTTACATTCAATTGGCTGCTAGTTTGTTGTTTGGATGATTGTTCCAAGTGCTTGTGATTTATGCTAAATGCATGGCAAGGGTCTGTGATCACAAGTTGCCATGGGGATAAAGGAATGTTTTCTTGGAAAATGATATTAGGACTGAATGGCTTGTTGTGCTGGATTCCTAAAGGATTTAATTAAGGAAGGATATTTTGCACCAGTGGATCACCTCCATGATCGTATAGTGGATTAACCCAAAGAGAGCCGAAGGTTGAGTGGTGAAAAGGCCAACCACGTGAATGATGTTTTCTTGCTAGACAGCTTGCGGGTCAAGTGGAGCTCTGGACAGTCCTTGCTAGGTCTAGAATGGAGTTGGAAGACCTTTGTTGCCCCCAACGTGTGGGTATGTTGATAGATCCTGTACTAGATAGAGGATTGATTTTGTGCTGCCATGTGATTTGGACAAGTTACTTTTGTAGGGCAGAAGGGATACTTCTATTGGACAGAAGGGATACATAATTTCTCCTGTATGGGCGACAGACAAAGATTAACTTGAAGATAAGTTAAGGAACTTGTTTAAACTTATTTTTTAATAGATTTCTTGATCTGTTTTCATATTTGTGATGTAAGTTATGCGAACAAACCGTGTTCCCTAAAAGGCTCAATTAATGAAGTTAATTTTAACTGTCGCACATAAATGTGGTAGGACCTAATTAGAAAACTAAAGCTATTGAGGGAAGCGGAAGGGCGGAACCCTGGACGGGTCTGTCCTACACAGCAAGATGGTCCTAGAGAACTTCGAGTCTTCTCACAAGGTTTCACTGTCTTTGACCTTAGAAATTGTTAGGATAGAATCTCGATTCATATCGTTTTGAGGGACTTGAATGGGACTATATCCTACAGGCAAAGAGGTCGAGCAGTGCATCCCTCTCGTTTCCCATTCTCCTTGAACCAAGTGCGATATGGGTCAGCTTTGGCTTGGGTATCTTTGCGTAAAGTAGGATGTCCAGGACTCGATGCTAGAATGCTTTCAGGAGACCTTGGCTACTAGGAGCCCGGATTTCAGGTCGATCCTAGTGGGTCCGTGAATGCTCCCTTGAGAGGCGGATTTGAAAAACCCTAGGTGACAAACCTCGAAACATTCCATGGGAGTGTCGTGTCGCGACACTTAGAATCGTTTCTCGATAGACCACTAAAAGTGTACCTAGATAGCCAATAGGCGAGCACATTACAGTTGGTATCACGTGGGAGAAGTAGATTGCGAGTTTGGAGGTACACGTGTAGGTTGAAAAGAAAACGAACCTCCTCGAGTAGAGTTAGGAGCTCGTGAAGAGCTTGGTTGATTAGAAGGTTGGAACACAGGGCTCTCATAATGAAGGCGGGTAAAGGGGTTGCGAGGAACTCTTGAGGTAGTGGTATGTTCAATAGGACTAAAGTTATGATGCAAAGGAATATTTGGTGTGGAGAGGCTTGCTGTAGGGGACAAGAGAACAGGGGAAATCACTTCTCGAGGAGTTGATGTTATAGGTTGAGGACCAAGAGGAGGAATCACAAGGGGTGGAGGAGGTGGAGGAAGAGCAAGTACATCTCGTATAGGTATAGTGGACATCTCAAGGACTCCTGAAGAAGGACCACGATCCATGGAAGTGGTGGATGATGGAGGAAAGTTTAGAGGAGTGGAGCTTGATGAAGGGTCAGTAATGGAAGGGGTCACAAGTAGCAAATGCTCTTGAAAGAAGAGGTCACGACTAAAGGAGAAGGTATGAATTGTAGGATGGTAGACCCAATATCCTTTGATACCAAATCGATCACCATAACCAACGAGAATGTCACGCTTAGCATGAGATGAGAGTTTGTCGTGCTTATCTGCTAGAATAAAAGTGTTGCAAGGTGACCCAAAGATGCGTAAATGAGAGATGTTTGGTTTCTCACCAGTCCATAGTTCATAGGGAGTTTTATTTGGAAGAGTGCGTGTAGGGAGCCGATTTTGTACAGAGCAAGCTGTAGCAGTAGCTTCTTCCCAAAAGGATTGGGAGACACTAGCAGTAAGGAGCATGGCAAGCACAACATTCAACGGGGTGCGATTTTTTCTTTTAGCCACTCCATTTTGTTGGGGAGAGTAGGGAACTGTGAGCTGATGTAAAATGCCCTCTTGATTGCAATATGCCTTGAAGGCATTGGAAATATACTCACCACCATTATCCGTGCGGAGGCAACGAAGGGGCTTGTTCAGTTGGTGCTCCACAAATGTCTTGTAGTGCTGAAAATGAGTAAGCACCTCAGATTTGTGCTTGAGAAAGTATAACACCGTGTACTTGGACCAATCATTAATAAAGGTGAGTATGTAAGAGGAACCTGTAAGAGAGACAGTAGGCATTGGGCCACAAAGGTCTGAGTGGATCAGCTCTAAGAGATCTTTGGTTTTGCTCTTGGACTTAGGGAATTTGGTGCGTGTCATCTTGCGAAAGATACACGCTTCGCATAAGAAAATGCGGCTCAAGTTAGGTGTAAATCCTGTAGCCATCCTATGAGTCTGGATAGTACGCATCGCTTGGACATGAGGATGTCCCAAGCGGTAATGCCACAATAAGGTCTCCTCGTCATTTGAGCCATGGGCAGAATAAAGCTCCATGCTGGGGTCTATCACCTCAAGTCCAAGAGGGTACAACTTGCCTTGTTTAGAACAGATTAAGTGGGTAGGAACACCAGAAGTACCAAGCATCTTGATGACACAGTAATTGTATTGGAATTCCACACTAGTGCCATGTTTGGTTAGCTCATCAACAGAGAGAAGGTTTTTTGTTAGGCCAGGGACATAATAAATGTCAGGGACTATAGTAGTGGTGCCATTGGGTAGCCACAAGTGTAGAGATCCTTTATTAGCAGCTTTATAGAGAGAGTCATCACCAAGTCAAAACTCAAATGAAGAGGATACAGGGTAGCAATCATGGAGCCAAGATTGGGTTCCCGTCATATGATGCATAGCTCCAGTATCAAGATACCAATCATCAACATGAGAGTTGGAGGTAGCAATGGCAGCATAGAGATGCATAGTGGTTACTTCATCACTCAAGTCATCAGCCCCATAGGCTAGGTTTGCATTCATGCGAGAGTTGGAAGGGTGAAGTTGACACCTCTTTGTGCGGCATTGGCGCTCAGTATGACCTCTACGATGACAGAAGTTACAGATAAGGACAGTGTGAGTGGAGGTAGAAGCACCTTGATTATTACGAAAGCGAGGAGTCGAAGAGAAGTGCATGAATGGCTGGCATGATTATCTAGAGGAGAAGGGTTTTTAAAGGTGAATTAGGTTGGGAAAGCAATTGAGATTGGCGGGAGTTAAATTGTCTAGGGCGAAATCAAGAGAGTGTATGAGAACCACCAGCAAGCATGGCTAAAGGTATAGTGGGAGAGGTGGTTGAGGAGGCGGGTGGAGTTCTTCCCCGATTGCAGATTTGATCTTCCTGTCTTATGTTAGCCAACAAAGTTGTGAGTTTTAAATTAGGTGTGTTAGAATGTTGTGAGACAAATGATTGCCATGTATCAGGTAAAGCTACAAGAAGTATGTTTACTTGAACCTCCTCCGGGAGGTGTAGGCCTACAATTAGTAGGTTGTCATTTGCAGATTGCCAAGCTTCGAGGAATGCTTTAGTTGTAGGATAATTCATCATCTGAATCTCATTTAGTTGCTTGTGAAGGAGGACACGTGAAACAACATTGGTTAGTTGATACTGAGTTTTCAGGAGGTCCCACATTTCTTGAGCGGTTTCTAACGTCCGAACGAGTTGTAGTTGACGATCACCAAGATGCAAGATGATTTCAATTCGGGCTTCCAAATCTTTCTTCTTCCAAGCAGCTTTCTCAGCATTAGTGGGGCACTTGGGCACCAGGTGCAACAGGTTGCTTGGCGGGATCAAGTTTGGAACCATCAGTAACGCCCCCATTACCAGCGTTTTCAAGGAGCATCTTTATATGCAGGCTCCATGGAAGGTAATTGCTACCTTGCAGCTTTTCGATTTGATAAAACTTTGATAGGGATGAAGATGATGATGCCGCAGCCATGGCTTCTTGAAGAGTCCGGATCAGATCAGGAAGTAGCGCCTGCAGCAGGAAGCGTGAGAGCACTAAAACGCAAAAGAGTTAGTAGTCGTCAACACAAGTGATACCATGTAGACAACTACATACAGAACTGTGTATATACATAGAGAGAGAGAGATGGTACGCAGGAGCATGAACAACAGGAATGAACAATTATGTTTTTTCATTGCATTGATTCGGTTATACAAGGCGATGATCTCTCGGCCATTGCGTCTGTTCAGTTATTTTTTTTAGTCATTGGTTATTACGTAGGTACATAAAAGTACGTATTTGTTTAATACACCAATAGTTTGATGTAATAATCAATTTCATAGCTCCTTGCTTATTGACTCATTCTACGAATGCTCCAGTAAGCTCACGGCTAAGCCCCGATTTTCATCACCACTAGGACAATCTCTCAATGATAATCTATTCTTTCCCCCCCACTCACGACGGCCACCTTGTCTTCTATACCTCCCGGCTTGTTCTGCATTTTTCGTTTTTTAAAGAAGCTTTTTCTTAGATCTAAAGATCAATAGCCTTAGCTTTTGAGAAATCCAAACTATCTCACACACTACTTCTCCAACATTTTCTTTCCAATTATCATAAACTTTTTTAAATTGTGATTAGTTTTCTTTTCAAAACACAATGACTTATGACTTTGAGCATGCACTGATGTTCAACTTCCTTTGAGATGCCAGTATATATCTCTATCATATCCCTCCCTTCAAGATTTTTCTGTTGTCCAACATTTTATGCCTTCCAAATTATGACCATCATATTCCAAAATTATTCTCATGCCTGCTAAAGCTCTTAAGCCATGCCAATGCACACTGACATCATTGACTAGGGGAAGTTTTCTAACTTGTTCAAGGTGGACAGAGTTTTCACGAAAACACTTAACAACAGAAGTTATCGTTGGGCATCTAGTATCAAAGAACGTGAAAATTTTATCCTTATAGACTTTGCGATGAGAAGTCAAGTAGAAAACAAGTCATCATGGAAAAGGGCAAGCTTTATAAAAACCAAGGTTTGCTTAATTCAACCACATGAAATCTAGAGTTATTGAACAACACATTGTGAAGATGGGTCTAAGTGTTTGGGATACACGGTGTAAATAAGGTCTAGTGGCATTGCTCCAAAGAGTAAGACACGAGTTTTGACTAGCCATGTGGGAATAAGGTATTAATTCATACTCTCAATGATAAGGCTTCAGGTTTTCATAAGTGTAAATAAGGTATTAATTCATACTCTTAATGATAAGGCTTAAGGTTTTCATAAGTGTAAATAAGGTTTGAAACTTTCTGAGAGTAAAATAGAGAAAGGTAAGAAGAAATTTCGAGTAGATGGTGATGGTGTGTGTGAAGATATGCTAGGGTTTGCATTGAGGAAACATACCATGTATACGACCAAGACTAAAACACACAGACTCAAACAGAGACAAGTAAAACTAAAACCCTACACAAAAAACTGAAACTCACTGACAAACACAAAGAGAAGAAACTCTGAAGTGAATGGATGATGTAAATGAATGTAAGAGTGTACACATGCCCAAGGAAAAAGCGATGCAATGTCGTAGAGTGACATCCACGACCAAAGATGAATTCCAAGTGCTGTGACCACTAATTGGAGTGTTGAAGTGCAAGAAACACCAAAAGATGATCACCAAAGTTTCAAGGAACTGAGGTGACAACATAAGAGGTTTTTGTAGATGTAAATGGCCTACTAGACATAAGGACATAGATACTACAGAGCAGTTGCCTGGTGGGATATGCTAATAGCTATCACCTGGCACTCGATGGTAAACATGCAAGCAAATCAGGTGCTATGATGATGCAACATATAGATACCATCAAACAGCACGGTGATTGGCTGAAAACATGTTAATACTCATGCGCCGCCACGTCGATGGTGATTAAACAATAGATGGTAGGTGGTTAATGGCTGAATTTTGCATGGTAGAGTGAGAAACTTGCACAAAAGGATGAGGCTGAATGGTGGATAGCTTGCCTATTTGTATATGTTGAAGGGTGTCCCAAAAAAGTAGGGTTTTGGGAGACCACTGAAACTCTCCCAAACTCTGCATCAAATTTACATTTTTCATTAATTAAGCATATTTTGGGGCCATTAAAAAAATGCTAATGAGTTGTTGTAAAGTGTGTTCTAGCTCAACACCCCCTCTCAATCCCAAAAACAAGCCTAAAAGGGAAGGCTTGCAATGTTTAAGAGGTGGAGAGAATGGAGAGTAGGTAGATGGTGGAAGGAAGAATGAAAAGATGTTAACACTAGTAAAGATGGAAGATCCAACCCCTAGTGTTGCTTTGCACAGAAGTGGAATGTAATCCAAGATTTTGGAATGAAGATGTGAGTAGATTATAGTATGGAGAAGATACTGGTGGGATGGGAGGGAGTGAGAAGTGTGGTTTACTTGTTGAAATGAAACAAATGGTAGAGATATACCTGATGAAGGGTATTTTCTTTGAGATCCTCCTCTATTAAAGTTAACATACTAGAAATTAGTTGGATCTTGCATACCAAAAGGAGAAACAAAAGAGGGTCTTGGCTCATATGACTCAAAAGCATTATAGGAACTTGATACAAGGCTTGGCATAGATAAAAAAGATGGATTTTTAGATGTGGCAAATGTCATAATCCCTCCAAGATTAGGGGATGGCCAATCTCACCAATTCTTCAACTGGAGTAGTAGCACTCATTGCATGAGTATCAACCAAACTATACATGATTAGTAAGCACTCCTCAAACTCTTCATCTATAAGATGATCAAAATGAGAAGAAGAAGATGGTAAAGGTGAAGGTGTGTCTACCTCCTCCTAAAGACCATAATGCCTTCTTAGAGCCTCCAATGATGGAGAAGCCTGGTAGGGAATCAAAGGGTCCAAAGAGGAAGCTGCCTGAGACATTATGAGTCACATGCAAGTCTCACACAAAGACTAGCCTCCACAATCACTATAAGATATTCTTTAGAAAAGCATCATTTCTAATAGCATGTAAAGATATACTAGTGTTTGCACTAGTTTCCGAAGGAGACATGAACACTTGTGGGCATCGACAACCAATTTTTGGTAGCTCAAGTTGCTACTCTATAGCAATAGCCTCTCTACTGCATCCACTAGCCATCGATATGGTAGAACCTCACATCACTTTGACCATTCTCTATCCCCTCCACAACATGTTGTACTCTCCCTACACCCCATGACACCCCAACATATCTTTTGACTTAATATTCTCATACCTCACACTAACGAGAGCTCTTATGCCCCAAATAACTAGAGTATCTCCACCACAATACTCACTCACTCCTCTAACACCACCCCCTAGGCATGTGACCTGTCTGTCCACTTTATATCTCATTGGTCTCCTACATTTCCCCATTCATGGCCTCACTCAAGATCCCTAACCTATCCCAACACATGCCCAAAGAACAATTTGATGGATTTTTTCCACCCAACCAATGTTGCTTCTACACACTTGAGAATCTCTATGCTAGCATCGCTTTCTACATAGTCCTTAGCTTGGAAGATAAAGAAGAAGAATGGATCTCCTAATACATGTTGGATGAAAAGCACACACCATCAACTTCATGATGTGTTGGCCTTCAATGAACCCTCACATTGGCATGCTACTATATAAGTAGAATTGGAAGCCCATATATTGGCCAACATGTAGGAGATAGTACCACATCCCTCCATTATGTAAAGGATTTTCTCTTATTGGATACTTTACTGCAAGAAAATATGTCACAACTATCAGGGGTGGGATGGTATGATTGGTGACCAAAAATAACATTCATGGGATGACTACTAAAAGAGGCCATCAATTCTGATGACAATGATCTAGTAATAGAAGGTGGCATATTAGCCAAAATTATGGCAAAAGGACTTTATGACAACACAAGGATCAAAAGCTATAAAAGGATCAGGGAAGAAATGATGCGGTCTTCTCGTGCTCAAGTTGTCTCTATTGGACTCTTTCATAGTTAGCTCTTACTCGTCCCTCTCCTGTTGACTTTACATCCTTCCTTCTGCCACTTTACTTTCTCCATTGACCTAATGTTTGTCACAAATTGGTTGATGGGGGACTTGCTTGAGTTGTTGCATTAAACACACACCATACACACAAGAGTAAGCTCACTCAAGAACACAAGAAGAGAGATGGAGGCCAAATATATTTTCTTGTTGATTTCTTCTTCTTCTTTTCTAAACACAATACAATATAAGTATAGATAAGATATAATGTAACAGAAAGTGGTCTACTAAGTCAGATAGTGGATAACTAACTATACTAGTCAATAGGTGCTATAACTATGCCCGTTGTAGATAGGTGTGACAACCCAATATAATAAGTGATAAGTCAGTGGCCATGTGAGGATCATAATGACCACCGATGTTCTAAGTGTAGATGTGTGGATCCATCTAACAAAGCTATCCATCATTAATGTTTTCATGTGTTAAGTTTTTCATCTCAACACTTCCCCTCAAGCTCAACTATATCTTTGCAACTCCAAGTAAGCTTTGAAACTTTTGAAGCTTCTCTGCACCTAATGCCTTTGTGAAAATGTTAGCTACCTAAGCTTGTGTTCTGACACCCCCTGCCCCAAGACACGGCACATCCCCCCCACCCCACCTCACCCCCCCACGACACGGCGCATCCCCCCCCACCCCACCTCAAAAAACCCCACTCCATCCACACCACCCCACCACACCTCAAAAAACCCTACTCAACCCACCCCATCTCACCTCACCCCCCCCATGACATGGCACACCCCCGCCCCACGACATGGCGCACCTCCCCCACCCCACCTCACCCCCCCACAACACGGCGCATCCCCCACCCCCCCACCCTACCTCAAAAAATCCCACTCCATCCACACCACCCCACCTCACCTCAAAAAACCCCGCTCAATCCACCCCACCTCACCTCACCTCCCCATGACATGGCACACCCCCCCACCCCACCTCACCCCCCCATGACATGGCACATCCGTGCCCCCCGGCCCAGCCCAAAAAACCCTGCTCAAGCCACCCCACCTCACCCCCCCACGACACGGTGCATCCCCCCTAAAAAAAACCCCACTCCACCCTACCCGCCCCCCTTCTCCCAAGGACATGGCACACCCCCCCATGATAGGCATGCCCCACACTCCACCGAACCGTGCCCCTCCTCCCTTCCCCAAAAAACCCTGCTCCACAACAACATGGCACACGTCCCACTGCACAAAACCCCCTCCTACGACATGGAACCACCCCTCCACGACATGGCACACCCTCCCTCCTTAGAAACCCTGCTCCACAATGACATGGCACACACACCCCACTTCACACAACCCCCTCCCCTAAAATGGAACCACCCACCCCCCTGGTGGACTTCCTCAAAAACCCCCCCCACCACATGGCACCACCCAACCCCCCCGCGACATGGCACACCCTCCCTCCTAAAAAAACCCCGCTCCAGCAACCCCCCCGCACAACATGGCACACCCTCCCTCCTCGGAAAACCCCGCTCCACCAAACCTCCCCACGACATGGCACACCCTCCCTCCTCAAAAACCATGATCCACAATGACACTGCACATGCCCCACTACACACAACCCCCTCCCACGACATGGAACCACCCACCCCCCGGTGGACGTCCTCAAAAAACCCCCCCACAACATGGCACCACCCAACCCCCCTGCGACATGGCACACCCTCCCTCCTTAGAAAATCCACTCCAGTAAACCCCGTGCACAACATGGCACACCCTCCCTCCTCGGAAAACCCCACTCCACCAAACCCCCTCACAACATGGCAAACCCTCCGCTCCCAAAAAACCTCGCATCGTGAGGAGGGGGTGTCGTGTGAAAGCGAGGTAGAGGGAGGGACCGTGCACGACGTACGCAAAGACAATTGCGAGGAGGGGGTATCATGTGAAAGCAAGGTAGAGGGAGGGACCGTGCACGACGTACGCAAAGACAATCGCAACGAGGAGAGAAGGCATCATGTCATGGCAAGGCGAGGGGGTTTCCTGCCACGATGCCAGCGTTGGAGAGTTAAGATGTGATCCGAGGGGATTGCCATGCCATGGTCTCAAAACAAGGATGCAAAAGGGTGTAGCACTAGGACTTCTCAGGAGGTCACCCATCCTAGTACTATTCTGGCCCAAGAGCGCTTAACTACAGAGTTCTGATGGGATCCGATGTATTAGCACTGGTATGACCGCACCATGAACACAAAGGAATTTCAAAGAGCTCTTGTATACTCACAAAGTGGCACGAGAGAGCTCAAGAGCAAGGCATGGCGGCATGCCATGCCGTTCATGCCACGGAGGACGCGACTCAACGCGAACCCTAAACCCCGCACACATGGAGGCAATGCACAAAAGATTGAATGCCACCGTCGCGTGCCATTTCTAACATGAAGGTGTAACGTGTTCCCTAGTATCATCCAGGACACATCTTAGCAGTCCATCGGAAAGGATGTCTAGAAAAATCCGCCTGACACTCCCATCGAATGTTACGGGTTTTGCGATCCAGGTCTTTCCGCGTCTGCCACGTAGCGGAAGTATCCTGGCCGTTCCCCACTTAGGATCGATCGGAATTAGGGTTTTCCTGATTGGTCATTAGTTAGCAGCAACTAGCGTCAGACCCGAACGAACTACTTTACGCAGAAACGCCAGGTCTGAAGCGGATTCACGCTACACTTGGTTCAAGGAGAATGGGAAACGAGAGGGACGCAAGGCTCAACCTCTCAGCCATAAGGCATAGTCCCATTCCATTCCCCTAAAACAGCGTAAATTGGGTAAGATGTAACTCTAGGTCATCGCTTTCATTATTCGTTTTGATGATCATCCCGCTGTTCTTTGGGATTTTTGAGAAAAATTCCCAGCTAACCGGGACCACCCAATCGTAGGACGGACCCATGGTCTATCCTCCACACTTTCCTCGGTTTGTTTTAGTTATGTAATTATCTAATACATTAATTTGACATATAACAATCAGCTTCTTTAATTAATCCTGTTAAGCACTGGTTCCTTCACGTAATCTTATCACGTGACATAGAAAAACAATATCAAGCAAGTTATTTTTTAACATTTTATCTTTGAAATACAAGGAGTTCTGCCCGTAGGCTTGTCCATAATCCGCTCGAAGGCTATCCAGTAATCCCCAGGGATCACTATTTCAAGCTTCCGCCCGTAAACTAGTATGCGGGCCTTGAGATCCAATCCCGAGTCACGTTAGCCTCTTGTGCAGGACCCGGAAGGCGAGGGATTTACGGCCAGAGCCCCCCTGGCACCCAAGCGTCCTCCTACTCCAAGTAGAGCTCAACGGAGAGACCTCTCGCGGTGGGTTTGGTCCACGTTCCCGGCGCGGTGAACAACCCCCTTGGTTAGGGTTAGGCAGGTAGTCGGGGGTAACTAAAACTGCCTCTTCCTTCAGGCCTTTAACCTGAAGTATAGGTACTCATTTAATTTGTAATTCATAATTCAAACAGAACCCTAAAATCTCTAGCAAGCATAAACATTTCCATTAATCAACCGTGTTGTTTGGCAAACTGCTAAGGAAGTGTTCTTTCCTTTTGAGTGTATCAACACTCGTTCCCAAGGTGTCTTGTAAATTGGCAAGATCCTTTATATTCCGGTGTAGGGCATACCTTATTAACCCAACTTGGTCAACCCTAAAGTCCCTTAGATATGCTAGTTTCAGGTTTACAACTTTCCTTATTTAGAAGGATATCCAAAAATACGTCCTTTTGTAAGATAACTTGCGTAGGGATCTGCCATCCTTGATGAGGGTTTTTACCCTTTCTCCTTGTGAATCAATCACAAGACTAAATGATTTCGTACTTGCTGCGCAAGTCCTGCGATGGAATAATCCGTTTTAGATCTTTTAAGCTGACGTATGACGGGCCTAGAGTTTCTTTTTTTAAGAACCTTAGGGACAAACCCTAGTTCTTTATCTTTACGAATTCATTGACCCTACAATAAGGAAAGTAGTCAAGTGCTTAGGGTATGAATATTTCTATGTTTAGATTGGTTTAGTTAACTTTTGGAAGGTAATATTAATCATCTTGTCACGGTTTTGCTATCCTTGTGACAATTTACTTTTCAGTCAATACAGTTCAATTTAAACTTCCTTTTTCCTTGCAGATGAACTCATGCCAAATAACAAATATTTCCCTTGCTACGATGTGCAATTAGCAATGATAACTTCCTAGTAATTTGAGCAATGAAAGAAACCTTTCATGAATTTAATCATTTACAATGATTCGTTGCGAAAGGAATAAGACTAATGGTGCAAGATATAATTTCTATACCTTTAGGATTTAACTAAAATATACTACTATAGTTAATGGATAATCTTGCTCGTAATTTATAATGCTTGATGCAATTCGAAGGAAACTAAGTTCTATACATTATCATTCATTCAAATAAACTAAACTCCTTCATTACAAATAACTCAGACAAATATATCCTGTCCCTAACAATTTCTCTTTGCATGATTGACTTATAACCGAATTAAAGCCAAGAAGAAAAACCTGGTTTTGGGGTGAGATATCCACATGGATACCGGGAGATGATCCTCCCGCGGCTACGCCTTGGACTTTCTTAGGAGGCATCGCAAATGTGGTCTGTCGAACATGGAAGCAACTTTACAACTCCTCCTTAGAATTCCACCGTCGCTCCCTTTCACCGTTCGTCAAAAGTAGTTTTTGGAAGGCTCCCTCCTTGAATTCGGGAATTCGAAAGGGTGTTTTAGAAACTTTTACAACTAAGACCCATTGAAGCCATGGGGAAGGCTTAATGGCCTTTGTAAGCTCGCACGAATGGGAATAACAAGGTGTGGAAAAGACACAAGGTGTAGGAGAGCTTTAAGGGAAAATAATAATTGTAAAGGTTATAAGTAAGGGTCTAAGGACCCTTAGGCAATTTAGGAGAAAAGGGGGCTTATGAGGGTTTACACATGTAGGGGGGGAAATGATTCCGAGGCCAATGAGGAAGGCTAAAGGAAAATTTAAAAAAAATACGGGGGTTGGGTTCCAACTATGGGAAGGGTATATAATGCTTTAAACACGGGGGATAATAAAAAGGGTTTTGTAAGGCACATGAAGGGGGTGAAAGGGTTTTTGAATCCCGTAAGAAAGGGCTTAAAGGTTAAATCAGAGGGGGGGGTGGGTTCGAAGCTAGGGGAAAGGGGCTTTTAGGGATTATACACAGGGGGAAAAGTAATAAGACCCTTAAGGCCTTTTTGCTCTTAGGGGGAGTGACACCAAAGTAAAGGGAAGGGGTTTTTTTGCACGAGGGTGAAAGGGCCTTAAGGTGTTTTTTAAAAACCCAGGGAGGGGGGAGGGGAAATAGTAGGGAGAATTTGGGGGGAAAAGGGCTTATAGAGCCCTAAGGGGTGTTGAGACTCAAGCTCATTTGTCTTCTGTCAGTTGTTTACCTTAGTGAATAAGGTTAAGTCACACTGACTTAACCATGATTAGATTTAGGTCAGTTTATCTTTGAGTGTGGATTGTACATACAGTTGACTGTGAGTGACTGTGTGTGGATAATGGAGAATGAACTGAAGGGAACTGTCTGCTACCCTTGGGCCTGAGCCTTTGTCTTCATCTCTTTTTTTCTCAAAACATTAATATGGTATCAGAGCAGGCTGTTGATGTTCAGAACCTGCTATGCTCCAAGAATTCAACGGCGTGCAATAGAGCTCAACAAATGAGCTGTATGACCAGCATACTCTGAAGAGCAGCAAACTGGACGAGATCCACGCTGTGTGACCATCATACTCTGAAGAGCAGCCAAATACGTTTGGGTCCGCGAGACTGGAACTGGACGAGATCCACGCCGCCATCCACAAGGCCTGCCTAGAGTGGGGATGGGTAGTACACACACACACACTCTCACTGTCTCTCTCTCTCTCTCTCAGAGTCTCAAAATGCCAGTGTGCGAACAAGGAGCTATAGAGAACATCTGTGCAGGGTGCTTGAATGAATAGCTCCAATCAAAGAGCTCTAATCGACCAACAAGAGAGCTTCTTCTTGAAGACTAGCTCCTTCTCAACAAATTGCAATGATAAGTAGGCAAGCAAAGCAATACGATGAAGGCGAAGATGATCTTTTAGAGTCCATATCCCTCATAACAACATACGAGACACTGACACACTGCGAGAGATTCTGAAGTGATAAGATGGACTGACAGATGCGCCACTGAGCATGACCACAATCTGCAGTAGCATCTTGTTGGCATTGTGCTCTTTTTGGTACATTTGAACAAGAACTATATATTATTTTCACTTGTGCAAAAGGAATTGGTAGATGAGTTTTCTGGTGAGGTCACATATGATGAAAGCATGTTGATCTCCCCTATGATGTAAGCCCTATGAAATATTTACATTTTGTAAGCTTAGATAAGAATACTCCCACATGAATAAAATTATCTCCTATATTCTTTCTCATCATAGATATCTTTGTTTGGAACCCCCCTAGATTCTCCAATTGGTATTAGAGCATTGGCTAGTACCCATCGCACCCCCACTACATACACATGTTCACCAAGAAATAACTAGATAAAAATAAAGAGAGCTAGTTTGGACCTTTAATAAGGAAAGAGAGATGAAAGATAACTTTTTTAAAGAAAGATATGGCATTTTGACATTACCCAAACTCCCACATATACTATCAATACATCATCGTCTTCTCAATATAGCACCATACATTCCCACTATATGCCTAATTCATACCTTGCATCTTATGCTAGAGCCAAGACAAGTAGCTTTGCACCTCCCAAATGGTGTGGTTTTGTCTATCTCAATCCTAGTATTTGACATGATTGATTGGTTGCCCAACTTCATATGCAACAAATTTCTAGATTCTTGTTAAAGTTTCTCCCAAGCTTAGATACTTATAATGGAACATAGATGGTAGTTGTATTCCTTTAAGAGCTTATTGCCTGATTGGTTCTATACATCTCACTTAGGTGTAAGAATTTACCAATTCTAGGCAGTGCCCAATGTATGAATATGCCAAAGTCAGTATTGCCAGAGTTATTTTGATTTTAGTTGAGTAAAATATAGGTCTAACTTACCTAAGTCCTATTGTACTTTTCATTTCTTCATTCTAGTACTTGCAACATTCAATGTTGAACTATTTTCACTCCTCCACATTGTCTTGTGTTCATTATATCACTCTCTCTCCCCTCCATATGTAATTGTTGGTATCAAAGCCTCACATGTAGGATTCATCTTGCAATCTATATAGTGTATCCTTTATACAGTTTCCTTATCTATTGCTTCATGGTAATAAAGCAATCCATCCTCACAATGCAAAAAAATCAAAGAACTTGTCCTTAAAAAACTCTTGTATAGAATATGATCCATGAAATAACTTATATTTTGAAACATTTACTACTAGAGATATTGATGAATGAATGTTATGCTCATTACTAACCCGTTGATAACTTTCTCATTTCATTTTATGATTCCATGTTTTTTTGTAAATTCCAACTATGGATCCCCTATGGATATATACCCACAAATGACTAATTCACCATAGTTTATATATATCCTATTTACAAAGAAAGTCAAGGGATGACCTCCCTACTCCTTACTTCAAGATCAATTGTAGGGATGAGCTAAATGGTGCTCCATGGTAGGGTAATGAAGTGGTTTAGCTCTCTAGGGAGTCAATCCAAGGTTGTACTTTGGAAATAGTATTTAGGCTAGGAGGGAAAACCTCCTCAATTGTTGGGAATTGGAACATAGCCATGATGGAAGTGAGAAGCAAGAAGGTGGATACACAAAGAACCTAGAAGAAGTGAAAGAAGATTGGTGAGGTAAGGCAATGACTCAAGGGGATCACCCTTGAATATATAAATGTCTCACATGAGTTCAAAATGAGAGGTTCAAAAAATACTAACTTTTATATATTTCTCACATATAGAAGGGTGTCATATAAAGGGGTTACTTACAGATTAAATAAGAAAGGATTGTGTTTTATTGAAAAAAAATTCATAGATAAGGATATTTATAAATAGGCCTTGAATGCACGTGATATACATGATAACATATAGTGAACCCTCCCGCAAGGGTAATGATCAAAAGTGTAAGATAATAAATAAGGGTAATGAGAGTAAGTACTTTTCTTAGAAGGCCATTGAGTTAATGCGAATGTGCATTGGCCAATGTATGTTTGCCACATCAATAAAATCAGCCATAGGCATGATGTAAATGAGCTTTTCAAGTTCTCATGCCACCATTAGAGGTATCATCAAATAGTGGGATTCATAAATGAAGACCATGTCACTATGACTAGTGACTATTAGATCTAAGTTGATCGATGGAATGAAATGTGTGGAATTCGATAGTGAAGGTGGAGGGGATTCTAGGTCAATTGAAAATGGGCATTGGAAGCAATCTGCATGATAATGGAGTAGTTGGAATCCATTGACAAGTTTTGGTAGTAGCTTTCCCAGCAAGTCAATCAAGTAGAAAGAGTTAGTACTAGAATCATGGAACACCTTAAAGGGATGACTCTACATCTAAATTTTAGCTTGCTTGGGAGCTTGCCCATCTAGGTCTTGAAGAGCAAGATGAGTTGGCGCTTCTAGAAGAGTTGTTTCTTTAGAAAGGCTATCAACTTGATGCTTTTGCTAGGCTTGGACTTTGGATAATATATAAGCATTGTGGATCCGTGAGGGCTTCCATTCAAAAGGGAAGAGATTCCTCCAAGATGAGCCATCTTTGTATCGTGGCCTATAGACTGGGCACTATATACTCTAGAGATGTGATGTCTTTTAGGCTGAATGCCAATTTTTAAGATGTCATACTGGCAATGGCCTTGAAAGAAGTAGGGTAGGCTCATAATGCAGTTGGAAGCTTAGTATCCGGTCTTTTTGATTTTGATGTGCAAATTGAGTTAAAATTTTATGGAGCACTTTGTTTGTGGATTCTTCTAAGCCATTACCTTGCAGATAATATAGTGATGACTTCTTGTGCATGATGAGAAAAAAAGAAGCATGTTTCTTGATTACCTTATCAACAAAATGTCTACCTGGATCACTAGTCAATTCAATCGGAGTACCATACTGGATGAAAGAATTTGGCAACCGATTTGGTAGTGTTATCTTGGAGATCCCATGCTTCCACCCATTTGGTATAGTAATTAGTTTTTTCTTTCAGAATGTACTTACTTTTAGCGTATGTGATTGTCGGGGAGATGGGACCAACAAAGTTGAGACCCCCTTTTTTGAAAGGGTTCCAAGGGGAGGATTGGTTTGAAGCGGTGAGTGATCTATGGTGTCGGTTTATTGACCTAGCCTTTACTAAGTATCACATTGATGGAAAAACTTACATGCATAATCATGCATGGTAGACCACTTTAAGTTGGCCTGCTGGATTTTTTGAATGGTCACATCACCGGTGAAATGGCCAATCGAAACCCCTGTTTTTTGATGAGCTTTCTCTAGAACCATAGAATGCTCTATTGTTAATACTATTCTTTGTAGCACTTTAGGTAGGGTGTTGTCATAAAATTGGCCATGATGGCCTCAAAACATTGGCTCTAGAGAGCCAATCATTTTTGTTGATTCTTCTAGAGATGGGCCAAAGGCACACTAGTCTCCAGGAAGGTCAATATTTTCTCATACTAAATCCGTGGTGGACTAGGTCATTCAAGCTTAGATTCATTTGCTTTTGCTACAAATAAGTGGACATCCAAGAAATTATCATTGACACCTATTGGTTTTTCTTGAGAATCTAGGTAGGAAATCTAGGTAGGAAAGAAAGTCAATAATCACATGTTGAGTTCCTAGTCGATGTATCACTTTGCACTCAAATTCTTGTAGCAATAGAGTCCACCTTGCTAATATTCAGGGGACATTTTGTTTCTTAACTAGATAAACCAAGATTGAGTGATCCACATTGAAAATAAAAGCATGCCCTAGTAAATAATTCCAAAATTTCTTGATAGAATAGATCATGCCTAGGCTTTGTCTTTCAATAATGGAGTAACTCTTCTCTGTATCAAATAATCTTTGACTAGCATAGTAGATTAGGTGAAACCACCCATTGGAATCTTCCTCCATAAGAAAATTTCCAATAGCCATATCAAAAGCATCAATGAAGACATGAAACAGTTTTTTTCAATCTTGGGGAATCATTAGGAGCTTAGGATAATAACAGCTTGAGGTGTCAAAATGTTAGATTTGCCTCCTCATTCCACTAAAAAAAAGATTTTGCCATATGTGCCAACTGATTCAAGGGAACAACCAAATGAGCTAAGAGTCATAGGTGACACCCATGCCACTGAATTTGTCCCAAGAATCAAAGAACTAGAGATGGTGAATTTGGTATAGTACCCTACATGATGGTTGCCACCTTTGTGGGGTCGACAACAATGGCATCATTGGAAATAAACTTACCTCTCGGGGGTTAGTTCTCTTCCTCTTTCTTTGGAGGTTTATTTGGCTAACTCTATTGTTGCACATATTTCTCACTGATCTACAAAACATTAACGATGCCCCATGGTTGTAGAGCTCAAGTGTACTCTAGAAAATTCTCTTTCTCATCATCACTTAATCCTTCCACCATGTTGGCCATTTTTGCCATAGCTGGGCCTACATTGTGGTGAGGGAGGGGTAACATATTGCAAGAACAGAATAATATTGTGTTGATTGTGGCAGATAGTGAGTTTGTCTTGACCCCCAATTGTGAGTAACCTTCCCTGGTGGAGCCAATGCCTTCCTAACAAGACGCAGAAATCCTTGCATGCAGGATCCATATTCAAAGCAACAAAATGAAACCAAGAAGGGAGTAAGAAGGAAATGGTAGCAACTTTGGTAGTAACTTTGGTGATACCATTGGGTTGTGAACCCTCCTTTGCAACTTGCTAGTTTTTATCTTGCTGTGGGGATGGTATACCCTAGATATTCTCCTCTGCTTGAGCTTAGAATTCATAGTTTTTGGGTCTATGGCAGTTCTTTGGTTGTGAAAATTCCATCCTAAACTTGGGTGTGGACTTATCTTCACACTTGTTTGTGATCCATGAACCTACGAAGTTTGTGCCTCTTGATGCTAGCTATATTGCTAAGAGTGTATCACAGTGCAACTCCCATTCATTCCTTTCAAGGATTTATCATCTTGACCACCATTGTGCTATGGAGGAGTCTTCCTCACACCTGAATTTCTTGACCAAGCTTTTGGGTTGAATATCTAGACCAAAACTCAATAGCATATATTTCATTTGTAGTCGATTCCTCCTCTATTGTCCATCTTTGTACTCGGTGGCAAACTCTCTCTTGTTTTTCCCACAAAGAACCTATGGGTTTTATTCTTGTTTCCTTGTAATTTTTTCTAGATTGGGTTACTACATTGACCTTTGAATCCGATAGCTCTTTGATTTCAACTATGTTGGCTCTATGCATGGTTGTTGGGGCTTGCCCTTGTTGTCTCTAGGTATCATATACTTAGGCTTCTAGACACTCCGATCACTAGAATCCTTTCTATATAATGAAGAAATAATGTTTAGAAAATGGCTAAAAATATACTAGGCCTCTAATTCCTCCCCTACTATATATGCCATGGGTGGCCACCAGCGAGTTGTTAATACTCCTAATTTGTGTAAACTATTGTAGGCATCCACACTTGATTGGCAGACATAGGATTCCATTGGCTAGACTTGGATGCCTGAGTACCTTGCTATCCTCTAGGGTGGACCATCTAATAGTCGCTATTATATTGGTAGTAGTCTGTGTTTTGAGTGGCCATATTACAAATGTTACACCACTACTAATTCAAGTTGCATTCAACCTGGACATGGCCTGAATTATTGCATTGTGTACACCATAGATTTTTCGCCTCATTTTTTTGAGTGCCCTTTCTAGATTTCTTTTCATTTTCTTTCTTCTTGGATTTGATGGGCTTTTTTCCCTCCTCATCCTTTGAGTCATCTTCCTCATTCTACCTCTAGATCTGAATTAGAGTCCAAAACACTGGTGTCATTATCCTAGTTCTTTTAAACTAGCTTTGTGAAAATTTTTCCTTTTCCAAATTTTTATTTGGCCAAGAATTGTTCCAATCTAAAGCTTTCTTGTAAAATAGATCTGTGCTATTGCTAGATAACTCATGAAAGGCAAAGCTTTTCAAATTGGCTTATTAAATCCTTGGACATAGAGTGTATTTAATATTTTATCCTCGAGTTAGGTGTTTGGGTCAATTCTACTTAATAGATTTGCCAACTTGGCCATGTAAGCTTGGAATGATTTATCTCCTTGCTTGAGGTTGTGGAGCCATTCAAGCTTCTATGCGTCTATTTGGTTGGGTTGAAATCTATTGTGGGATGTGGATAGTGTGACATTCTAGGTGGGCCATCCATGTTCTATCACTACCCATGTCACGACTCTTTCTTGCATCAAAGATTCAAATATGATGACTTTGTGAGGCGTATTGATCTCAACAGGAAAGTTGATAGTGTAAGCGACATTAAATTTGTGGATGAATGTATCTAGATCCTCTTGAGAAGATCCAAAGAATTTTGGGAATTGTTGGTCTGGTGGTGGGCCATTCTATTAAGAACTAAAATTTAGAAAGGAGGTATTGGTGGGCTCTTTGGTGGAATAACAACTAGATAAGCAAAATCAAATAAACGACCTATTAGCTTCAATGGAGTAGTAAGAGCAATTGGCAGGTTTGTAGATTTAATCCCATTTCTAGAAGCAGAGTAGGAATGAAACTTTCATAGCAATCAAGGAGACTATGATGTGTGGAACACATCATCCTTGAGGATAGAAGGAGCCTCAATAGTGTAGAAATTACATGACATAGTATTGGATAGAATTTGAGCAAGGAGTAGAGAACACACATCAAATATGAGAAGAATAGAGATTTCTTTAATTTCAAATGAACAACTAAAAATATGGCATTGTCCACCCATGCATTTCCACTATGAAGCTTAGATGGCGATTTAGACATATGATAGGTGAAGAACTTAAGGGTAGTTGGAAGAACTTTGATTGGTGGTGAAAGATAGATTGATGATGGATTTGGATGTGTCTTCCTTTCTTAACCTAGGAAGGCAGTCTGGTCGGGCTATGCAACCATATTATAAACCTTCCCGCTACCCCAAACCCCAAAATAGGGGTGCCTCATAGCTCCCACACCCTATACCTCAATGCTACCTTGAGTTGCTACTACTAGCATACCTACTCTATCTAACCCAAAGGCTAGATCCACAAATATCAACTTTTTTCCATCCGATTACATAGACCACTGTGCTTAGCCCAAAGCCAAAACTACATCGAGCCAACCTTGTGAATATGAATGCATTTAGCCTAGTGCATAGAGGAATGTTCATGATGGTTTCCATGTATAATTGGGTCCTAGTATTATTGCCACAATGCAAAGTGTTGTCATACTCACAACCAATACATGTGGATAACAACATCCTAATCTATACTCAACGTTTGAGGTGCGGAGATAGACATAGTGAAAACAATATGGAGGGACCAATTCTGTTACTAACATAGAAATCTAGATGCCAATTAAAGAATGGGTCAAGTGACCCAATAGAAAAAGTACTAGGGATGAACCAAAAAGTTATATTGATGATCCTATCTTGCTTGGGTACACCTTTCCCTTTTATAGCTTACTACAAACTACAATATTCTCTCAACCCTCATGCTGTGACCATGGCCATAACCGTTGTTGCACTGGTTTTCTCATCAATGCACTACTAGTCACCTTGCTTTAAATGAACCTAATTGCCATGCATCCTTATTGACAATGAGACTCCACTTTCTAAGATCACAATTTTTTGCATTCCTTGGACTATATGCTTAATATTTGTATGAATGATGCTATAATTTTTTAAAAGACAAACAAATGAGTAAAGCAGAAGATAGTTGTGATTCATTGTAGTGTTAACTTGATGGACATAGGGTCCTATGTCCATTAAGTTAATAGTACAAAGAGTATGTCTTATTAACATTTGGTGGAAAGCTAATGGCAATAGGTAGGAGTCTCTTTGCCTTCATCAAGTGTGTTGCTATACTACCCCTGGCTAAAAGTTAGTGCAGTAAGAGTTGTAATATTCTCAGAACCATAAGACCCCCCCTTTTATTATCAAATTAAATTAATATGATGACGTGGAGGGGTGATGGAGCTGATAAGGGTAAGCAATGAATAGGTGATGGAATCGATGGGGGGGAGGGGCACACGTGTGCCACCTCCAAACCTCCCCCAATACTCCTTCTTTTCCCTTAATAAGCTGCATAGTGATGGGCCATCTTGGGGTCTTGTGAAGTTAAGGACCCTTATCATAGCATCCCCCCCCCCAATTAATACCCATCTTCCCCCTATAAATACCCCTCCATTAAGCAAAGAGTACACATTAATTTCTTCTCCCCCTGCTGCAAATTGTAGAAGGTTGAAAGAGAGAGAGAGAGAGAGAGAGAGAGAGAGAGAGAGAGAGAGAGAAGGAGGGAGAGCGAAGAGCCTCAAGGGAAATTCCTCTCTTGGAAGGAGTTTTGAGTACCCTCTCTCCCCATCGCATTTCCTAGATCTCTCTATCAATTGTCCTCTAGTTGACAAAAGGTTGCGGAAGTCAAGGCAAAGTGTAGGAAACTCCGGCACAAAGGAGTGCTCCGAGATAAGAGAAGGCCCACATTCCAAGCTCTAAGATGGCCCAAAAGCACAAACTCTCCCAAGTAACCGAAAAGGCCAAAACCACCGAAGGAGGATCGGGCAAAGATGCCACCGCTAACATAATGGGTTATTGAGAATAAATGCTACTTCGACACTCCCAAACTAGGTTCCGTTACGGTGTCTAGCCCTATGAACAGAACAATAACGCATAATCATCGTAGAAAGAAATTGTACTTTTGCATTGCGGCAATCGCATAACTAGAAAGGTAGTTATAAAGGCTTGATGATCATGATTTTCCACGAATCAATTAAGCATCTATGGGTTGTTGCAATATTAAGCTGATTATTAGGCACAAGTTTTTGCGAGTGCATCTTAGGTTACAAATATATAAATATGCAAGACCGTGTAAGATGATGGCATCCTATAAACCATTAGAGAGTCTTGGCTTGCATTTATAGTAAGCATGACCAATTCATGTACCTTGCATAAAGAAAAATATGTGTCACAATTTATGATTTCCATAAGTTCATTGAAATGAATTTCCAAGAATAGATTAGGAAAGACTTGCATCTAGATTTGCATGGCATCGTGGACACTTTTGGTTGCATTACATGATAGGGATTCATCTTAAAAGATAGATTTAGGATGCGCATGTAAATTATTAAACTTAATTGCAAGAGGCAATTTGATACATGAAACCCTAGATGATAAGTAAGGCTAGGGTTTGATTGTAGAACTAATGCTACAATCATAGATTGACGTAGAATCAAATAAATATGCTAATGGGTCTCTATCTTAGCAACTAGCTGCGATAAGTTTGATAACACCTTTAGGGGTATCATTTTTTTAAACCATGATACAACTCGATATCAATACAAGAAAACTCAAGTTTCATATCCACATGAAGGTATGACCATTTTCCACATGTCATGTGATGCTCATGACGGTTGAAGGATTGCAAAGGGGTTAGTTTGCTCTTAGCTTGCCGGAGAAATGAACAAAAGTTTATGTTACGAATTCTTAAGGGAGTGAAACCCTAGGGTAAACTTAGAAACCCCAATAAGGTTTTAAGGAGAGAAATGGCTAGCAAATAACCAATTAAATATCCTAGCTTGAATTATTTAAGACCTTGATTCCAAGACAAGTACCGTGGACTAAAGGCTAGCAAATTAGGGCAACTACCATCCGAAAACGGTTAAATATAAACCCAATAGCCTAATTTCTCGCTCCTAGCACATAAGAATGAGGGTTGGAATAAGGGTATTCTCTATCCCTCACAAGGTCATGGAAATCGATGCCAAGGCAAGAAAGACCCCAAAAGGGTGAACACTAAGCATTCAAAAAGAAAAAATAGGAACACCACCTTAGTAGATGTCCTAAACACTCGCCTTCATTGTTGTTTGTGCTTGTAAATTTAGAAATACCATCTGTGAATGGATTGTATAACCCATACTCACAAAAGAAATTGGAATAATGAATTAGGTTAAATTCATGGAGGGCACACCAAACCACCCCTAGCTAGTCACCAACCCTATCTAAGGGGGTTCTAAATAACCGTGACGGGAACATGGACCGAACCCGGAACGAGAGGTCTCTCCCTAGATTAGTTTGAACCTAGGAGGACGCTTGGATACTTGGGGGGCTCTGGATGTAAATTCCCTACCTTTAGGTCCTATTCAAATGATCTACGTAACTTGAGACAAATTCTCAAGGCCATGTTACTAGTGCAAGGGCAGAAACTTGGAGGAAATAAGACGCATCCTCATGGATTGCGGGAATTAGGCTTTTTAGAAAAGATTTGTATCTTAGTTAAAATGCTAATATAAAGTTTACTTCCAAGGAACTTGTTTGAATTGTTTTCGTGTGAATGCCATAAGTTACGCAAATGAACCTTGTTCCCTAAAAGGCTCAATTAAGAAAGCTGATTTTAAATGTCAAACACAAATGTGATAAAACCTAATTAGAAAACTAATGAATGCCTATTAGGAAAGTGGGTGGGCAAAACCCCGACGGGTCCGTCCTACAGCAGGATGGTCCTAGAGAACTAGGAGGCTTCTCACCAGGTTTTACCAACTTTAGCAATTGTTAGGTTAGAACCGGATTCATGTCATTTTAGGGGACTGAATTGGGACTATGCTCTACGGGCAAAGAGGTTGAGCGGCGCATCCCTCTTATTTCCCATTCTCTTTGAAGCAAGTGCAGTATGGATCTTCTTCGACTTGGGTATCTTTGCGTAAAGTAGGATGGCCAAAACCCGCCGATGCTAGAGTTCTGTCGTGAGACCTTGACCACTAGGAATCCCAATTTCAGGTCAATCCTAGTGAGTTGAGTTACAAACGTTCGCTTGGAACGTGGACTCAGGAAACCCTAGGTGACAAACTCGTAACATTTCATGGGAGTGTTGAGTGGCATCGCTTATATTCGTCTCTTAATGGACCGCTAAAAACGTGGTAGGGAAACCGATAGGCGGGCACATTACAACTGGTATCAGAGGGAACCAATGAATAAAACAATCAAGATAGGAATAAATTGGGAAGAGTGAAGTGATATTTTTACTAGAAAACATTTTTTCTTCCACTCACTTATCGATTGTTGCTACTTCCAGACCTACGAGGCATGTAGCAAGGTCCTGGTATTTCATATCATGTTTAGGATGGCTATGAACTCTTTAAGTTATCACAAACGACAATCCGATATGATGGGGATCCTGGATGGACTCTAAAACCCCTCACCATTGGATGCGGAAACGCATTGGACTTGGAGTGCGGGTTACTACTACATAGATGCCAATCGACTTGCCTATATTCAAAACAATCTGAAGAGGCTAAAACGGTTGGAGGACTTGAAGATCATCAAGGTATTCCTCTTCCATGAGGCACGTGTGAACTCGATCCTACACATCGATTGCCAGCAAGTAGAACACAATCGCTATATCTATGACGAGGTGGTCAAAGTCTTGCTATTAGAGATAATTAAAGTAATGGGACAAAAAAAACATCATGGCTATCAAAAATGGGGATTTCTTGAACTTTCCATGACTTACCGCTTCTTGAGAATCCACAATGAACACTAAGTTGGAATCAATGTGTCCTGTCCCTCAAATTTACCAGATGCATTGAGAAGGGCGGGATCTATTGCCCAAGATGTCCATCCAAAGTCTAGGAATAATAAACCCTAGTCTCACAAAGACCAGAATCCAAGAATGTTGAAATCTCAATTTAAAAGGGCACAAGGATAGAGTCAAGGCCAACGGAAGAAGTCGAGGGCGAATGCAATCAATGACTTTGTCCCCACTCAAAGAAGTGACCAAAGCCTACGATGTTTTCACTACAATGAACCTGGGCACTTCAAAAGGGAATGTCCCAAACTTGGCGAAGATTGTCGTCAAGATAAACTCACTGGCCAAGCCAAGGCTACCCATGTCGCAGTCGTGCAGCAATAGGAAGGGAAAAAATTTCCAATATCACCACTAAAGGAATCAACAAAGAAGAAGACCCATCCATGGAAGCCGAGATTGAGAGGCATCCATTCATGCCACTCTCCATAAAAAGGGGCCAAACTGCCAATTTTTGGTGATTCAAACACCCTCCAATTACCAAGGTAAGAAATTAAAAACCCTCATTGACTGTGGCAGCACTCATTCTTTCATTTCACTAGCTTGTGCATGAAGGTTAGGGATAGCCACTGTAGCTGCATCTACTTTGCTTATCGAACTAGCAAATGGGTGAGAAATCACTTGCACTAGACAAACTACTAAGGTGGAATTTCTACTCAGAAACAAACCCAGATATGTTAAGCTCAAGGTAATGAATCTAGGAGTCCATGAGTGCCTACTTGGAATGGACTGGCTAGTCCCCAATGATGCTCATATCCATTTTGGGAAGGGTTAAGTCTCATTTTGGAATCCTAAAGATGAGCTAGTTACAAATCAAGGAGAAGCAAGTAAACCAAAGATTCAGCTAGCCAAGGCAACGTGAATAGCTTAAGGAATAAGAAAATGCTTACCCATCTTCAGATCAAGCTAAACAAGCCAGAACAAGTAGAGGACTCCAATGAAGAATCATCATGGTTAAAAGAGTATGCAGATGTGTTCCTAGAAGAATTGATTGAATTACCACCATCTAGGAAAGTTGACTGTGAGATTAAACTGATACCAGGTGCTACACCGGTTGCAAAAATGCCATACAGGATGTCCATTAATATTCATGAAGCTATTGAGTTAAGAACAACTCAAATAACTATTGGACCAAGGGTACATACGCCCCACCAGCTCTCCTTGGGGGGCTCCAGTCTTGTTCCAAAAGGAGAAGGATGGTACACTTTGCCTTTGCATCAATTATAGAAGCCTGAACCAAGCTACCATCAAAAATAAATATCCTATTCCAAGGATAGACGAGTTACTTGATCAATTGCAGGGAGCAAAAATCTTCTCCAAGATTGATTTGAGGTCACGATACTACCAAATCTGCGTCAAGGATGAGGATATTCCAAAGACAGCGTTCAATACTACATATGGTCATTTCGAATTCAGAGTAATGTCTTTTGGTTTAATGCTCTTGCCACATTTAATAGGCTAATGCAAGACATTTTTTGACCATATCTCAATGATTTTGTGCTTGTCTTTTTTTATGATACCTTGATTTATTCCAAGGAAGAGGAGGACCATGAATTCCAAGTTTGCATCGTCCTTGAGACCATGAGGACTCATAAGCTCTATGTTAAGAAGAAAAAGTGTGCCTTCCTCAAGAGATAGATTGAATATCTTGGATTTATTGTGTCAAATGAAGGAATCTATCTAGACCCTACAAAGGTTAAGGATATCTAAGAGTGGCCTCCACCAACCAATATCAAAGAAGTGTGTAGTTTTCTTGGGTTAACAGGTTCGTATAGGATCTTCATTAAGGATTATGCCTCAATTGCAACACCCCTCACAAATCTACTAAAAAAGAAAGTTGCCATAGTGTGGATGCCCACTGAACAATCGAGTTTTGATCAACTCAAGAATAGCTTAGTGACAACACCAATTCTGAGACTCACTGACTTGAGCAAGGAGTTCGAAGTTGTCATGAGGTTGCCATAGTGTGGACACCCACTGAACAATCGAGTTTTGATCAACTTAAGAATAGCTTAGTGACAACACCAATTTTGAACACCAAGTTTTCATGGATGCTAGCTCACTTGCACTAGGTGTATACTAATGCAAGAAGGCTATCCTGTAGTATATTTTTCAAGGAAGCTAAAAACCCAAGAAAGGAATTATGCTATCCATGACCTGGAGCTATTAGTAGTTATTCATGCTCTCAAGATTTGGTGCACTCTTTGCTTGGAAACAAGTTCTCTTTGTTCACAGACCATAAGATCCTTAAATGGATCCTTACCTAGACTGACCTCAATATGAGGCAACGTCGTTGGATTGAGATTCTGCAAGAATATGGCTTTGAGATTAGATATTGACTTGGTAAAGAGAATGTGGTCACTGATGCCTTAAGTTGCAAGATGTTCCTCAACTCTCTTATTGTGGAGGAACCCTCAATGGTAGAATCATTAGCAACTATAGTGTTAATGCCTAGCAACCCTATCCTTGAATTAGCTAAGGAGGAAGCTAGCCATGACCCAAAATATTTGAAGATGGTAAATGAGATTTTGGAAAAGGACCAAAACCCCAGGCTTAAGGGCAAGTATCAAGAATTTTCTATCAGTGGTGGGGAACGTTTCTATTTTAGAACAAGATTATGCATACCCTCAAGCAAGGAACTCAAATAGAGAATACTCTAGGAAGCACATGACACACCCTTTTCAGGCCATCTTGGATATATCAAGACCCTCAACACAATTAGAAAGAGCTACCATTGAGAAATGCTTAAGGGAGACATACTCAAATATGTCATGTAATGTTTGTCTTACTAGCGCATTAAGGCAGAGCATGTCAAGATGCCTAGGAAGCTATAACCTCTTAACATTCTCCAAATGAAGTGGAAGTTTATCAGCATGGGCATTGTTGTTGGATTACCTTCACTTCAAGGAGGTTACAATTCAATTATGGTTATAGTAGATATTCTCACCAAGGTTGCACATCTTATTCCAATCAAGACAAACTATAAAGCTTCAGATATTGAGAGATTATTCATCAAGGAGATGTTCAGACTCCATGGGTTTCCTAGAAGGATCATTAGTGACCACGACTCCCTCTTCACATCTCACTTTTGGATTGAGATCTTTGAGGCCATTGGGACTCAACTATGTTTAGATACAACCTATCACCCTCAAACTGATGGCCAAATGGAGAGATTCAACCAAGTCATTGAAAATGTTCTTAGAGCATATTGTTGTTGCAAACCAAGGAAATGAATCCAATATCTACCATTTGTAGAGTTTGCCTATAATCCTCCCTACCAACAAAGCATTCGAAAGACACCTTTTCAAGCATTGTATGGACATGATTGTCATATTTCATTGAATTTTTTAGATCCTACCTTAAGGGTAGAAGCTTGTAAGAAAATTCTTGAGGAAATGGATGAGCAGGTCAAGGCCATTAAACAAGACATTAGAGCCAGCAAGGATAAGTAGAAAGCCTATGGAGATCTAAATAGACAAGAGCGACTCTTCAAAGAGGGAGATATGGTTTTTATTCATGTACGACCCAAGAAGAGTTCCTTATAATTGGGAGAATTTAAGAAACTGAGTCCAAGGTATTGTGGGCCCTACAAGATCCTCAAGTGCCTAAGGCATAGTGCCTAAAAACTCCAACTCCCCGAGAACATAAAGGTTCACAATGTATTTCATGTTAGCCTACTAAAGAAATACGTATCCAATCCTAACCATGTACTCAATGATCAACAAGTTGAAATATTAAGACAAGGAGTCCTTAAGCTCTGGCCAAATAGAATCTTAGACATTCGAGGAAAGAGATTGAGGAATAGAACCCTCAGAGAGTACCTCATCTAGTAGAAGGGCTATCTAGAAGAAGATGGCACACTAGGGGTCTTGTGAAGTTAAGGGCCCCTTATCACAGCATTTCCCCCCTCTCCCCAATTAGTACCCATCTTCCCCCTTCATTAAGCAAAGTGCACACGTTAATTTCTTCTCCCTCCTGCTGCCAATTTGCAAATGGGAGAGAGAGAGAGAGAGAGAGAGAGAGAGAGAGAGAGAGAGAGAGGAGGCTCAAGGAAAATTCCTCTCTTGGAAGGAGTTTTGAGTACCCTCTCTCCCCATCACATTTCTGAGATCTCTCTATCAATTGTCCTCTAGTTGGAAAAAGGTTGCGGAAGTCAAGGCAAAGTGTAGGAAACTCTGGCACAAAGGAGTGCTGTGAGAGAAGAGAAGGCCTGCATTCCAAGCTCCGAAATGGCCTCGAAGCGCAAACTCTCCCAAGTAAGCGAAAAGGCCACAACCATGGAAGGAGGATCATGCAAAGATGCCACCACTAACACGAATGGGTTATCGAGAATAAATGTTGATTCAACATGACTCCAAAACCAGGTATCGTTACGGTGTCTAGCCCTATGAACGGAATAGTAAGGCATAATCATTGTAGAAAGAAATCATAATTTTGCATCGCATAAATTGCATAACTAGAAAGGTAGTTGGCTTTAATGATCATGATTTGCCACGAATCGATTAAGCATCTATGGCTTGTTACAATACTAAGCTGATTATTAGACACGCATTTTTGTGAGTGCATCTTAGGTTACCAATATATAAATATACAAGACCGTGTATAGTAAGACGATAACATCCTATAAACCATTAGAGAGTCTTGGCTTGCATTTACATTAGTTATGAAAAATTCATGTACCTCGCACAAAGAAAAATATAAGTCACAATTTATGATTTGCATAAGTTCATTGAAATGAATTTCCAAGAATAGAAGCTCCACATTGCATCATCAACTCAAGAAAGACTTACATCTAGATTTGCATGGCATCGTGGACAGTTTCGATTACACTACATGATAGGGACTCATCTTAAAAGATAGATTTAGAATGCGCATGTAAATTGTTAAACTTAATTGCAAGAGGCAGTAGGCTTTGCACCATCGAATTCATTATTATGGAAGATCATAGTTTGAAGACTTGTTACTAGAGATAGGTTTTCAAAGTTGAGGAAACTTTCACCATATCCACTTATAAAGTGAAAAAGCCCTATATTGACTCTTTGGATTCTGCTTTTGTATATTTTGATTTTGAAGCTCTTGCAATGTTCGAATCCCTTAAAACGTCGAGGCAAGCATATAAAAATGCCCCTAGACTTCTTTGTAAGGAGTCACGAGGGTCTTTTGATAGATTAGGTCCACTTATGATCATAATGTTCATGCCTTACCTTTCGCGTTAGAAGAAGAAACGTCTCTCTAGATGTAACTAACTGCGTGCGCCCTTTCCGCTTCTCAAAACAGAAATGAGAAGAATTCAGAGTAACCAGCGAGAAAGACAACCGCATTATCAATCAAAGCAAATAGGCAAAGCAACCGCGATCTGCAGTACAAAATGTTGGTTTGCCCATGCGACAGTTTGGACTTTTGTGAGAGTAGTGCAGTTTCGTTTGGGTTTTTCGAGAATGGGTACAAAGTGATCAGATCGTAGGTAGCACTTGCCTCTTTAAGTTCCAAAGTGGAAGCACTTCAAGGCTCGCAGATGTAGAAGATGCGCGCTATATATCTCCAGGTCATCCATTCTCCAACCCCAATTTTTTAATGCACGCAGTCGAGTCGATCATACATTCTATCCATTTGATTTTCCGTAATCAGAACTCTTTCTTGCTTTACTTTGATCGTTGTGATTGAGTACCACCACCTAATGCAGTTGCCGTCATACCTGCCTTCCTCATTAGCGTCTAATTGCACTATCCATTAGTGCTTGACTACGAGAGTATTATATGAAAGTGATAGAATTGACACATGATCAGATACAAGTACTTGATGGGCGCATCCTCTAGGGAGTCAAGATTCCAGCATTGATCGATATTTGCGCTTTGAAGTTTCACATCAGGCTCTGAAGGAGGTTTTGTCTTCTCCCTTTGCCGAACAGCGAGACACGTTTCATGCCTTTCTTGTGAAGTCAATATCAAGGAGCCACCTGCATGCTTGACGACAATTCTAAAGAATTATGAGGGAATTGCTCCAAAAGGTACGGGGTTTCAGCCAAGGTTTGAGAAAAAAATTCTGAGGAGGAAGAAAATCCTTTTCATCATCATCATCGGAGAAGGAGATATCTTCTATTGAGATGGTAATTTATACATATATTGAAAATATATTATTGTATTTTGAGAAATGTGAGCAAGATTTATTTCCTTTTTCCAAAAATCGAGAAGGAATCTTTCCAAATGAGCAAGTGCTAGGTCCAAGTGGACCTGTCTTTTCCTGAATCCTAGTTTCACCCATTGAGTAGGGCGAAAGGATTCTCTTTCAACTTGACAACATTTCCAAACAATTATAGTTAGGGAATTACTTCAAAGGGTATGGGGTTTCAACCAAGTAGCTGGAAAGGATTCCCATAAAGGTAAATGCAAGTATGCTTGGGATGACAAAGTATCCTTATTGTCTCATCAATGCAACATTTAGATATTGAAATGACCATAAAACATTGAGCATGATATCGAGATTCCACATCCTTGTGCTTTGGTTCTAGAGGGGACATCATGATCAGTGTAGTCATGTGTCTTTGGCTTGCATGGTTCAGAGCTTATAGTTTTGACTTTGCGTTGGTGTCCCAACCTCATGTGGCACACAAAAGACACAAGGCTTTACTCATGCCTACATTAAGCATGGTGTCTAGGTCCTACATCCTGCTGGGTTGATACTAGATGTAACATCCCGAATTAAACGGCCTCTACAAAGGATAAGGGGAAATTTTTTAAAAAAAAATTTATCCCCTCCTTCTCCCCCAGTCGACGTTGCGCTGGATGGGAAGGAGGGAAGCCACGGAATGCAGCACGTTGGAGCTCATGCGTGCTGCCGTGTAGGAGAGGGAGGATCCCCCTCCCCTCCCCTATTTAAGTCGCTGTTGGAAGGGCATCGACAAGGGCATCGAGAGGTAGATGGAGAGGCTGCCGCCTGCTATGCTGCGAGGAGTGAATGCGCCATGCTGCTGACGGAGACGCTGTGATCGAGAGGAGGAAAGGAGTGAGGGCCGCCACAACGCCGTGCTGTGCAGTCGACATGAGAGAGAGAGGGCTTGAGGGAGGGATAAACCGAGGAGGTTGCCACTCTGCACAGACGAGGAGCTGCCAAGCCGCCAGCCGCCTGGACGTCGCCGCCAATAGACGGCCTCCAAAACCCCCTCCCCCCTCCCTCCCCCCCACATAAGCTTCTGGAAGCTTAGAAGCTTCCAAGGGGGGGGGGGCCTTCTTAGCCCCCTTTCCTTTGGGCTTGAAACCCCCTTCCCCCGTGTTTTAAACCTTCCCTAGCCCCCTTCCTTTCTGGCGTATTGAAACCCCCCTTAAAATTCCTCTTTAAGGCTTCCTTAGGGCTTTTCCCCCCATAAAAGGTTACTCCAAATGACCTTTCCTTTTCCCCCCATGTTTTCTTAAAAAAAACCCTTAGGCCCATAGCCTTTAAGGCCACTTTTTTTCCCCTTGGAGTTCCCCCTCAAGATTCTATAGGGCCCATTTTCTCCCAAGAAAATTTTACCTTAACCCTTTCCTTGCCCCATGCAAAAATACCCCTTGGAACTCTCCCGCACCTTGTTTCTTTTCCCACACGTAAAAGAAAGAAGAATGTTGAGGGTCGTTTGACACCTTCCTTTCCCACTCAAAAGCCTTGTAAGGGATTCCACACTTTTTTTCCCGTTCGTGCGAGTCTTTACAAAGGCCATTAAGCCTTCCCCATGGCTTAATGGGTCTTAGGCGTGGAAGATTCTAAAACATCCCTTTCGAATTCCCGACTCTAAGGAGGAAGCCTTCTACAACTGCTTCTGACGGACGGTGCAAGTTATTTCAAAAAGGGAGCCACGGTGGAATTTCAAAAGGAGTTGTAAAGCTACTTCCACGACGGAAAGACTTCAATTGCGATGCCTCCTAAGAAAGTCCAAGGCATAGCCCGCGGGAGGATTGTCTCCAGGCATCCACATGGACATCTCACCCCAAGCCCAGGTTTTCCTTCCTAATTTTTATTTGGTATTGTTGTAATTCAATCATGCAAGGCTAATTATTGGAAATAGGATATATTTTTGTCCTAAATGCTCACAACGGAGGAACTTAGTCATTAATACTTTCAATGAAACATGCAAAATAAAGAAAGCATAAATGCATTTCTAGCAAATAGCTTTATGCTTTGAAATGAATTAAAAATTAGATTATTGTCCATTAAAATAGTATACTTCGTTTAAGCCTAGAAGTATAAACTGCATATCGCACTATTAACCCATATCCTCTTCGCAACGAATCATCATAGTAAGTGCAAAGCATGAAATGATTCTTACGATGCATAAACTCTAGGAAATTATCGTTTGTCAGCTGCATAAATTATCAAGTAAAAGGTTGCTTGTTTAGCATGAATTTTGTTCGCAAAGTAAAAGAAGATTAGTTGGAATTAACCTAACCTATGCCTGACCTCAAATCGATAAGTTGGGGTTGAAAAAAACCATTTATGCATAGACGAGTCATGTGGAAATGATCTCGAAATTATCTTCTAGAGTTAAACAAATTGGCATAAATCTAAAACACTTAAACCGTGGAGTACTCGTTTAGAACGAGTTAAATTCCAAGAAATTCACTAGGAAATTAATACGTGACCTAATCATATGTATTGTTAAAACTGAAACTCCTATATCTTAAATACTTGCCCACATTCACTGAATGTAGGGACAGTGAAATGTAATTGAAAAGTGAGCTAGGGTTTGTCTCTAAGAATATTTCAAGATGGAACTTGGAACTCTAGGACTGACGACATCAGCCTAATGTAATTAGGAACAGATTGTTTCGTGACTCCGTTCAATACGTAGAATAAGTCTCATAGTTCGATGCCACACTTGCGCAACAAGTGTGGAGTCTTATGATCTTGTGATTGGATCACAAGGGAATAGCCAAATTCTCGCAATGAGGTTGGTAGGTCCTTACGCAAGTTATCTTGCAAGAGGTTGCATAATCATCCTAGTTTAATATCTTTCTTGAGTAAAGAGGATTGCTTGGAAGCAATAGACCAGCCGATAAACTGAAATAACCTATGAACTTAAGGTTTGACCAAGTCCGGATAATAGGGTACGCCCTAACCCACGATATAGGGGATCTTGCCAAGTTACAAGTCATCCCGGATCGAGTGCTAGACGCATTCGAAAGGAAGGATTCATCCCTTAGCAGTTTGCCAACAAAAACGATCAATGGAAATGTTTGTGCTTGCTACAGATTTTAGAGCACTGTTTGGCTTTGTTTGATCAATGAACTAAAATATAAATGGATATCTATACTTCAGGTTGAAGGCTTGAAGGGAGAGGCAGCTTCGGCTACCTCCGACTGCCTGCCTGACCCTAACCAAGGGGATTGTTAACCGCGCCGGGTATGTGGACCGAACCGCGAGAGGTCTCTCCGTTGAGCACTACTTGGAGTAAGAGGACGCTTGGGTGCCAGGGGGTCTCTCGCCATAAATCCCTCGCCTTTCGGGCCCTGCACAAGAGGCTAACATGACTTGCGATTGGATCTCAAGACCCGCATACTAGTCTACGGGCGGAAACTTGGATTAGTGATCCCTATGGATTGCTGGATAGCCTTCGGGCAGATTGTGGATAAGCCTACGGGCTGGACTCTTTGTATTTCAAAGATAAATATGATAACCTGTTAATAAGGAACTTGTCTGATATTGTTTTTCTATGTCAAGTGATAAGATTATGTGAAAGAACCAGTGCCTAACGGGTTAATTAAAGAAGCTGATTGTTACATGTCTAACTAATGTGTTAGATAATTAAATAACTAAAAAAATGCGAGGAAAGTGCGGAGGATGGGCCATAGGTCCGTCCTACGGATGGGTGGTCCCGGTTGGCTGGGAACTTTTCTCAAATTACGATGGACAGTAAGAAGATCGTCAAAGAACATGAACAACAAAAGCGTTGGACCTAGAGTTATGATTGATTCCGATTTATGCTGTTTTAGGGGAACGGAATGGGACTATGCCTTATGGTAGAGAGGTTGAGCTTGCATCCCTCTTGTTTCCTAGTCTCCTTGAACCAAGTGCAGCATGAATTCGCTTTGGACCAGGCGTTTCTGCGTAAAGTAGTTCGCTTGGGTCCGATGCTAGTTGCCGTTAGAAAATGACCAATAAGGAAAACCCTAATTCAGGTCGATCCTAAGTGGGAACGGTTAGAATACTTCCACTACTTGGCAGATGCGGAAAGCCCTAGATCGCAAACCCCCATAACATTCCATGGGAGTGCCGGGCAGAGCTTTCTAGACATCCTTTCCGATGGACTGCTAAGACGTGCCTTGAAGATAAAAGTGGACACGTTACCGTTGGTATCAGAGCCGACCAACAACGGAATTGTTTTTATGAAATCTTGATGAGATGAAGTAAAGTAAATGTTGATGTTCTAAACATTTCCTTACCTTCAAATGTTGTCTTGCAGAATTACGAAGCATGGAATAAGTTCTTAGTATTTCGAGTCATGTTTATGACTGCAATGCATTCTCCGCATTATCGACAAAGGGTTGAGATGATGAACATCTTGGAGCAAATCTATAATCCATCACCTTTGTACATGGAAAAAAGATGGACGGGTGCTTCAAGAATCTACTATATAGCCGCCCACCAGTTTGCTTACCTACAAACCAACCTAAAGAGGATCAAGTGGTTGGAAGACCTGAAAGTCGTGAAGCTGTTCATTTTTGTGGAAGCTCACGTAAACTCAACTTTACATATTCGAGGTCGGAGGGTTGAGATGAACTCATATGTATATGAGGAAGTAACCCGTGTAATCCCCGTCGATAGGATTAAAGTATTAGGGTTCCAAAGAAAAGGATATCCTGAACTTCCAATGACTTACCGATTCTTGAAGATCCATGACCCGAAACCATACTATTATATAGTTCCTGTAGATAAATGTAATACAACGTTGTTCTCCCCAAACTAAATGTAAGAGTTGGCTTATCATCGCAAGAAATGTTTTATTCCAAAAGAGCTATGCCCATATAAATACAAATAAGACTTCTTTTTATCAATGAACACAATATTAGTGAGTTTAGGAATCTCCCAATTCCCATTTTTTGAATACTAAAAGGGCGGTACACGGATAACATGCCCATAAGTTTCTCAAAACCATATGATGTGACCTATCATTGGAAAGCACTTGAAAAATGGAATCTATTGAGCTATAGAGTGCTCAATTTGGAGTTATAGTGTTCAAGTTATGACAAATCCAGAGATTTGACCATGTGTCCCAAACTTATGGGAAATTCCCATATTCCCTAATATGGTGTTAATGTCTGATTGTGCATTAGAATTGATAAAAAGTTAAGTGGTTAGATTGCCTGGGTGATAGCGAAATTGAAGATGTAATATAAATCAATAACGTTTATCGTATAGTGACGTTAAGAAACCTTTATCCAGGCACAACCCCAGGTACAATTTCCCAGTTCGCCTCCTGCATCAAGTACTGCTGTAATCCAGGAGAAGAAGTCTCTTCTCAAGCAGATCAAGCCGCCCGAGTTTGACAAGAGAGGCAAGTCCGTCCAAGCAGATGCTGAAATTTGGATTGAATCCATGGAGGATTACTTCGAAGCACCCGATACTGCACCCGCCAATCAGGCTATGCTCGCCAAGCTAAAGCTCACCGGCAAAGCCAGGCTTTGGTGGAAGCAATGGTGCAAGGATCAAGGGATCGCGGAGGGATCCGTTACCTAGGAGAAGCTAAAGAAAGCCATATAGGGAAGATACTTACAACTTGCATATCACACGTAGAAAATGAATGAGTTCTACGAGCTAAAACAGATGGGACTCACTCTTGACGCATACTATTCCAAATTTGTCTCACTTCTTAAGTATGCACCGCAGATGGACATGACACAACAGGTGTCCAAATTTTGTGCGGGTTTAAATCCACCAGTAAATACCCATCTCAAATCTATGCGTCCATCAGATCTTCAAGACGCACTCATTCGAGCGGTGCCTATAATTCAGGAGGTGCAGTCTAGACCAAGGGGTAACAAAGCTTGGTCTTATAATGACCCGAATAGAGGAGCATTCAGACCTCAGATGAAGAGAGTTCAAGGTCATAATCAGGGACAAAGGAAGAAAACAAGGACTAATAACATCAACAACTTTGTTCCTACTCAAAGCAATGGCCGAAACCTCCGTTGTTTCCATTACAACGAGCCCAGTCATTTCAAAAGACAATGTCCCAAGCTTGGTGGAGGACATCGCCAAGCACCTTTCCAAGGAACGAGCCGTGGTCAAGGAGTCGCTACCCGAGGCAAAGGAAGAACCGCCTGCATTGCCAATAGGCAAATGTGAGAAGAAGAAGAATAAGAAGAAGATCCGACCATGGAAACTGAATTTGAAAGGGCAACAGCCCATGCCGCTCTACACAAGAAAGGGCGGAATCGCTAGTTCTCGGTGATTCAGACACCGTCGGACTATCAAGGTAAAAGTTTTAAGACCTTGATTGATTGTAGCAGTACACATTCCTTTATCTCACCAGCTTGTGCAAAAAAATTAGGAATAGCCACAGTAGAAGCACCTACCTTGCTTGTGGAATTGACAAATGGTCGTGAGGTTACTTGTACCAGGCAAACTGTTAAGGTGGAATTCTTTTTGGGAGGAAAGAAGACTTCGGTTAATTTCAGAGTCATGAATTTAGGTATCCATGAGTGTCTAATCGGAATGGATTGGCTTAAGCCTAATGACGCCCACATTCATTATGAAAAGGGTCAAGTTTCCTTTCGAAACTATGAAAGGGAATTGGTCACAACTCAAGGTGAGGCTGGAATGCCAAGAATCCAATTGGCCAAAGTATCTCGGATCATAAAAGGAGTCAAAAAAGGATTACATGTCTACTTGATCAAACTCAACAAGTTAGATCAGAAGCAAGAGTCTAGTGAAGGACCTTCTTGACTAAAGGAATACGCAGACGTATTCCCTGAAGAGTTGATAGAACTCTCACCTCAAAGGGAAGTGGATCATGAGATTAAGTTAGTACTAGGAGCTGCGTCAATTGCAAAGAGACCTTATAGAATGTCCATACCAGAACAAATTGAGCTGAAGGAACAACTCAAGCAACTACTAGATCAGGGCTACATCCGGCCTAGCAGTTCACCATGGGGAGCTCCAGTACTATTCCAGAAAAATAAAGATGGGACACTTCGACTATGTATTGATTACCGAGGGTTGAATCAATCAACAGTCAAGAACAAGTACCCTATTCCTAGAATAGATGAGCTTCTTGATCGTCTTCAGGGGGCAAAGATCTTCTCCAAGATTGATCTCAGGTCAGGTTACTATCAAATAAGGATCAAGAAAGAAGATATCCCCAAGATGGCCTTCAATATAAGATATGGACACTTTGAGTTTCTAGTTATGTCATTTGGGCTTACGAATGCACCTGCCACTTTCAACAGGTTAATGCAGGATATCTTTAGGCTATATCTTGATGACTTCGTGCTCGTCTTCTTCGACGACACTTTAGTCTATTCTAAACAAGAAGAAGATCATGAACCCCAACTTCGAATTGTCCTTGAGACAATGAGGTTGCATAAGCTGTATGCTAAAATGAAAAAGTGTGCATTCTTCAAACGTCAAATTGAATATCTGGGATTCATAGTATCAGCAGAAGGAATCTCAGTGGACCCAGCCAAGGTCAAAGATGTGCTAGAATGGCCAATACCAACATCTGTCAAAGAAATACGTAGCTTTCTTGGATTGATAGGATGGTATAGGGTCTTCATCAAAAACTATGCTTTGATTGCACTACCTCTGACAGACTTACTAAAGAAGCAAACTTCCATTGCATGGTCAACTCCCGAACAAAATAGCTTCGACAGATTGAAGAAAATTTTGGTATCAGCACCTATTCTAAAACTTCTAGACCTCAATAAAGAGTTCGAGGTAGTAACTGATGCTAGCATACTTTTCTTGGGATGTGTGCTCATGCAGGAAGGTCATCCTGTAGCATACTCTTCAAGGAAATTAAGCTTTCTCATTTGAGTGAGAGAGGCATATATATATAATAGAGAGAGAGAGAGAGAGAGAGAGAGAGTGTGTGTGTGTGTGTGTTAGTTTTACTTATTTGTATCTACTAAATATAGCACCTATATGTATAATAGAGAAAACACATAGATCAAGAAAATATGAGTAAAGTGGATAAGAAGTTGCTTGTTGAGATATGTAAGCATGAGCTATTTAGTGACATTCTATCCATAGAAGATGATGAAACATATATGCAAAGTCTTGCAACTACTCTAGTTGCAGGATCTAAAGCACAAGATCCACAATCTTTGTGCTTGCATACGAGTTATATACACCACCATATATTTGAGCCAAAAGGAGATACTCTAGGGAGAACAATTAGAAAAAGCTACATATGGCATTGTCTTCAAAGTGAAAATTACATGTGTAGTAGGTTTTGATCCAAATAGAATTTATGTTTTAAAAAAAGGATGATATTTGTAGTGGTAAATTGCAGCCATTAAACTATGCATCATCTTTATGATAGAATGAAGACAAAAATAAGTGTTTGTTTGTTATGCATCATATGATGAATGTTTTTATAGGAAAGGGAACACATCATGATATATAGTATGTTGATTCAAATACATCTAATGATATGGCTAGCCATGCCAAATTGTTTAAAGAGATGCAGAATTCACAAAATCCAGGTTAGATGTAGATGGATGATGATCCATACAACCCAATTTCACACATTGAAAATTGTTTCTTCTCTATTCAAGATGGTCACACAAAGAGTCTGTCAAATGTATTACAAATTTACTTATCTTTTTACAGGGAACCTCTACTACACTGATGCACCTTAAATGGCCCAATGCTATTTGACAGTTTCCCTTCTTGTCAAATAAGCTTGATCATGCATATATTCTTTGAAGATTGTTAAAGTGAGCCAAAATTTCATTGCTCAGTGATAATCATCAAAATCACTCCTGTCATACACTGAATATTAGAACCTTAAATAGTAGACTTGTTGGGACTAGCACAACTGTAGCATTCTTTGCAGAAGCTAGCTCAAATGGTTCATCTTCATCAACATCATCTTCCTCTTGTTCCACAATTTTGGCAATGTTTGGTCTTCTAAAGTACATGCTTTCACTTTGACTAGGCAGCTAGCTACTTAATGCATAAATGGCAATTAGTGAATTTCTTAATATACACAATTTATTTTCTTAGTGTGTTTAGAGAGAAGTTATGTATCCTCTAGCTAAAAGTTAAGTAGATGTTGACTATTAGACTTACATTTTAGGTCCATGGTCCAAGAGCAGATATCAATATACTTTGTATTCGTCCTTGACATGCCTCTAGAGAGGTAACAATAAATATGTGTGGTGTTATAAGTGGTAGTCTAACAAAATACTTAATAATCTTACTAGCCTATTTTTTCTTCTAGCAAGAAGATTTCTTTGTTATGCTACATGACATGCTCATGGATATTCCAAAAGTAACAAAGCTTCACCATGTCCTAGATGCACATGTCCCTATGTTGAAGTTTAAATTTAATGGAATATTAGTTGACCTCTTATATGCAAGGCTTGTCTTATGGGTGACACTTGAGGTATTCTTTGGTTTAGACATGGTTAGATGTGGGAATTAAGTCTATGTTAAATTTTTTGGTAGTCATAAAGCTAAAAGAGTTTAGTAGCAATTTGAGGTGCAGTTTCATTGATGATATTGAGTTCCCCTCCGCTTCTACAAGATTTGGACATATACCAAGAGTCCATACTTTGCTCTCTAGTACTCCTAGACTTGCTCAAGGTGAAGAAAGATGTCTTTACTCCATAGTACTCGTACACTTTCTCAAGGTAAAGTAAGATGTCTTTCAAGACTCTAGTCGACCAAAAAATGCATGTTTGGATTTTCAAGAAGAAGTAGAAACCGACCATCAGTTTGATCATAGCTCTCTTTTCTAATTGACAAAGAGTGCATTGCTAGGTCTTTGTGCTACTATTTCAGCCTCTTAGTCAATAAGACCTTGAGCAAAATCTAAGCACTTTCTTTTTGGTCATGTAGTAATTGGCTTCACAATTTGTCATGCTCCAACGGATAAAGCAAATTGGTTTCCATTGGTTTGGTTGTTCTTGTTGGCAATATCAAGACTGCTCCCAGCCCTATATTTGACACACCCATGCAGAGTAGGACTAATTTCTTGAAATTTGGGTACGTGAATATGCTGGTGTTGTTAAAGTTAACTTTGAGTGTTGAAATGTTGTATTCACAAGAGAGAATATATGTAGAAGATACATGAAAGAGCTTAATGATACTTACAAGCATATGCTCTTCAAGGTTTGACATATTAGTTTTTCACAATCATGTTGATTGTAGAATGCTTATACATGTTGGTACTGTGATATGAAGCCAAACTGAATGACATCAACAATCAAATATGGTATAGCAACTAGGCAAATAGCAAGGCGGCATGCCTGCTCTAGTTATGACAAGAGATGAAGATCTGAAAGGATCTGCTCTAGTCCAGCCCATCCTAGGCAGTCCATTGTGTTCAATGAGGATGTAGCGAGGACTAATGCAGGAAAAACTGAACCACCATTAAGTTTTAGATGTAATGGTGACAACAATATTACTGTGATGATGGAAGAATCTATGTTGCCACCTATAAGTTTTGACAAAGAGGATGAAGAAAGTTTCCCTCTTAGTATTTTTTCTTTGTCAGAAGAAGGAATTCCATCTTTCTAGTATCCTCTTTTGAGGTTACAGCTAAAGGACATTGACAAAGAGAAAGTACTGAATATTCTATTGAAGAAAAATCATGGAAACTCTTGGCCAAAGTGTCTTGCAGAGGAGGTAACACTTTGAGCTTCTGCTCCTCTAGACTCTTCATTGTCTTCTTAGGAGTAGCCCTAACACTTATTCTACCTTATCATTACATCTATACAATTGATTGCACCACTTTTTTGTTTCAAGGACAAAACATGTGTAGAAGTGTGATGTGAGTCCTCAAAGTCAGGTTAATATGGCAATAGAGATGTTCAAGCCCCAGAGCAATGACATTTCATCTCGCATTGCCAAGGCCATGCTACTTGTAACCTCACAACAACATACCTTGATGATGCAGTCTAGGTTGTAGAAATGTTTCTTTAGGTACAATTATATAATCAGATCATCCAATGGAGAGAACCAATGCACATGGACACATGGACACTCTTGTGAACCAAAGCTTGATAGTCTGCATGATGAGTTCTCCTCTCTCTTGGTAGGAAGTGTCAAGATTATGGGAGAGAAGGAAGGAGTCTCGCTTGAAGCTTTCTTGCTTGCACAATGGGGGAAGACACACAAGGGTGGAGGCTGAAAACAGTTTTCCTCTTCTTAGTTGTGTAAGCCAACAGAACTCAAGTACAAAGAAATAGAAGAACCCTATATATGGGTCTCAAACCAAACTCAACTAACTAAGGTGGCATACTAACTGAGCCACGAACTAGAGTAGATAAGGATAGCTATCATGTAGCTATTATTCATAGGCGGTGTACCAACCGCGTCTGCAACTGACAAGTCGGTGACATAAATATACAACGGTCACCCTGGCGTATCACGAGTGGAGCTCGATATCTCAACACTCCCCCTCGAGCTCAATCCCAATTCCTGCACACCAAGCAGGTCTCTGAACTTGCGCAGCTTCTCTGCGCCCAATGCCTTCGTGAATATGTCAGCTACCTGATCCTCTGTGCTGACATAAACTAGATCAATAAGACCTAGTAAAACCCTCTCTCGCACATAGTGATAATGCACCTCAATGTGCTTTGTTCTAGCATGATAGACTGGGTTATTTGCCAAGTGTATACTACTCATGTTGTCACAATAAATGACAACTGGCCCATCTGTAGACTGATGCATATCATAAAGTAGCTTATGCAACCAAGCTACCTCACATGCAGCCATTGCTGCACCCCTGTACTCAGCCTCTGTGCTCGACAAGGCAACTGTAGGCTGTTTCTTGCTGCTCCAAGTGACTGCAGCACTCCCAAAAGAGAATACATATCCACTGGTAGATCGTCTATCAGAAATACTACCAGCCCAATCAGCATCAGTGTATCCATGCAACTGTATCTGAACCCCAGTCTCATAAAATAGTCCATACTGCAATGTGGACTTCACATACCTAAGTATGCGTCTAGCCGCATCCAAATGTGGTTTCCTTGGAGCCTGCATAAACTGACTTACCAATCCAACAGCATAGCTCAAATCTGGCCTGGTAATAGTCATATAAATCAAACTTCCTACTATGCGTCTGTACATAGTAGGGTCTTCTAGAAGCTCACCTGCATCTGTGCTCAGCTTCACATTTTGCTCCAAAGGAACTGAAATAGGCTTACAGCCTGTCATCCCATATTTGGACAGCATGTCCAATCCATACTGCCTCTGCAAGAGCTGTATCCCACTTGGTGATCTAATCACCTCAATGCCCAAGAAATAACGCAGCTCTCCCAAATCCTTCATCTCAAACTTCTGCTTCAATAGCATTTTCACATGAAGGATATCTTCATCACTGTCACCTGTCATAATCAAATCATCAACATAAATGACAAGCAGCATAATACCTTTCTCTGTTTTTCTCACATAAAGTGAGAAATCTGCCTTGGAAATCTGAAAGCCAATAGTGACAAGATACTGTCCTATCTTGTCAGACCATGCTCTAGGTGCTTGCTTCAAGCCATACAAGGCTTTCTTCAACCTGCAAACAAACTCAGGATGAACAGCATGCACATAACCTGGTGGCTGCTCCATATAGACCTCTTCTTGCAAATCACCATGCAAGAAGGCATTCTTTACATCCATCTGATGTAAAGACCATCCCTTTGATGCAGCCATAGCAATGACTGCTCTTACGGTTGCCATCCTTGCAACCGGACTAAATGTTTCTTCATAGTCAATGCCATATGTTTGTGCATACCCCTTGACTACTAATCTTGCCTTGTATCTATTCACAGAACCATCAGCATTGTGCTTCACCTTATAAACCCACTTACAGCCAATTGCATTCTTACCTTTAGGCAAAGGTACTAACTCCCATGTAGCATTTGCTTCCAAGGCATCCATTTCTTCATCCATGGCTTTCTCCCATTTTTCTTTTCCCATGGCTTGCTCAAAAGATGTGGGTTCTGGTTCCTGTATCACTTTGACCATATATGCATAGTGAATGGCGGTAAATCCATCATATTTCAGCCTATCCACAGGATACCTTGCTCTTGTAGACCTACGCAAAGTAGGTTCACTCCCAGGTGCTCTCAAAACATCCCTGGTCTTCCTTACTCCAGGTGTAACAATAGAAGGAATACCCAACTCATCATCAATGCTCTGTTCTGAGCCACTGGATTCACCATCCACATAAGAGTGACCTGCATTCACATCAAACATGGGCTGATCAACCTTCTCTTTTCCTTTTCGTGATACCTGCATACCAGTATCTGCATTGCTTTGAGAAGATTCTCCTGATCTCAATCTGCCTGTCCATGGCGAAGAATGTGAACCACTGCTAGAGGACGCTCCAGGTCCACTAATATTTTGTGACTGCTGCTGTGAATTCTGTGCAGCATTACCATTTTGTGCATCTACATCATCAATCACATTTATTGGTTTATACCAGCTACTCATCTCATCAAAAACAACATCTATGCTCACTATAAACTTACGAGTAGAAGGGTTATAGCATCTATACCCTTTTTGCTGCAGAGAGTAACCAATAAAGATGCACTTCTCAGCTTTTGGATCCAACTTGGATCTCAACTCATCTGGCACATGTACATAGGCAATGCAACCAAAAATTTTCAAATGAGAAATATCTGGTTTCCTACCAGTATACCTCTCCTCTGGAGTCATTCCATGTATTGCTGCAGTGGGAGTCCTGTTTATTATGTAGACTGCTGTAGCAACTGCTTCAGCCCAATAAAAATCTGGCAGGTCTTTTTCATTGAGCATGGCACGAGACACCTCTCCAATATGTCTGTTTTTTCTTTCTGCAATTCCATTTTGTTGTGGGGTATAACTGCATGAATATTGCTGCTTTATGCCATGCTCCTGCAAGAACTTTGCAAACTCATTTGAGAGGTACTCTCCCCCTCCATCTGACCTTAGGCATTTTATCTGCAAGCCTGTTTCTTTTTCAACCATAGCTTTAAGAGTTTTGAAATGCCCAAAAACTTCACTTTTCTTTTTCATAAAATACACCCAAACTTTTCTGCTATAGTCATCAATAAAACTGACAAAATAATGACAGCCTCCAAGAGATGCAGCTTTAGTTGTCCACACATCAGAGTGAATTAATTCCAATGGCTTCTCACTCTCTTGAACATGTCTAGGAAATGGTTTCCTTGCCTGTTTTCCAAACTGACAGGCTTCACATACCTTATGCATTTCTGCAACCTTGAATTTGGGCAATCCTGCAACAATATTTTGGGCCTGCATTGATTTAAGTCGCTGTACATTAACATGACCAATGCGTTTATGCCAGATATCAATATCTGCAACTACACCGGTCCCATGTGCAAACATTGCTGCACTCAATTCAGACATGTCTGCATCCAATGTAAACATTCTGCCCTTCTTCTTTCCTTTTGCTATCAAGCGACCTTTATTTTTCATATCCTCAACAAAGCATCCATGAGGATTAAATCTGACCTGCAAGCCCTGTTCAACCATTTGACCAACTGAAACCAGATTCTTGGTGATATTCGGGACATGAAATACATCGGACAGGTATTTCTTTTTCCCACCCTGCATAGACAAGGGAATTTTTCCAATCTGCACAATAGGATGTGCAGTATCATCACCAGTCTCCACAAATCCTGGTTTTTCCATTTTCCTTGCATCCTCCATCCATTCTGCATGACCTGTCATGTGGTTTGATGCACCTGAGTCAACATACCATACATCATTGCTTTCTTCTGCACTTGTCATAGAATTGTTCATGTGCTGCACCATGAACAATTGCTCATTTCTGTCATCACCCTGTCTACTAGAAGATGCATAATTCCCTTGTTGCAGTTTTCCATTCATGATGTCATTCTGCTTTTTATAGCAGTCTTTAGCCATATGACCCATTTTACCACAGTAGTAGCATTCAACATTACTGTTTGCATTTTGGCCTCTTTGCCATCCACCACGACCTCTTTGGCTCCCCCTGCCTCTAGAGTTACCACGTCCTCCTCCATAGGACTGGTTTTCTTGAGTTTGCTGCATATTCTGATTTCTGCCACGGCCTCCAAATCGGCCTCCTCTACCTCTGCCTCTACCTCTTCCAGCATTTGAGTAGAAGACAGCTTCTTTTGAAGTTCCTCCTGAAGAAGATGCACCACCATTTCTCTGTTCCTCAGAAATTAGAAGAGCAATCAACTCCTCAAAATCAGGAAATCTTTCACGAACTGAAATGGATGTCCGAAACTGTGCATAATCCTTTCCTAGACCATTCAAGGTCACGAAAACTAAATCATCATCTTCCACTGGCGACCCAATGGAAGCAAGTGCATCTGCAATCTTCTTCACCTTCATGTGGTAGTCGTTGATGCTCATACTTTCTCTTTGCACATTATGCAACTCTTGCTTGAGCTGCATTTTCCTGGCTTGCGTATTTGTGCTATACATTTTTGACAAAGTATCCCATGCCTCCTTTGGCGTACTTGCATCCTGAATATGCACAATCATAGAGTCTGAAATACTGATAGACAGCCAATACATAACTTTCCTGGCTCTCTCATGCCATGTTTTAAATGCTTGCATTTGTTGTTGATTGGGAACATCAGGAAGAACTGGTTCTTCTTCATTTCCTGCAACAAATTCCCAATATCCTTTTCCCATAAGGAAATTCGTCATTCTAAACTTCCATGCCTAGAAGTTGTTCTTGTCAAGCTTTTCAGTGACAATCTGTGAAAGAGAATCAGACGCCATTACAGAATACTGCAAGAAATTCTGTCATTGCAAAAAACACAGCTTCACCCTCACAAGGGCAAATCTGCAAAACTGGCGAAAGTGGTATTTGACCACACAGTCACTTCCTAGTGACGATTTTGCATAAACAGGAACCAAGGATGATTCTGAAACTCCCAATGTCTCTGCGCACAAGCATACGATGCAATTTCTACAGTAACTTTTCACCGACCTGTAGAACAGTGGTCGCACAGCATAGAACTGAGCCTTTTCTTGAGTGCGTGCAGAAAACTTCCGTCTGCAAAACAGGCCCCGAAATGGCCTCAAATCAAAAAAACAAGGTCGCTTCACCGCGAAGGGCGTCTCAACCTGAGACAATGCACTCCTGCAATTTCCGGCTGTGCTACCTGCAGAGATCTGCTCCCAAAACAGGAAATGAAAGCAACACTGCTCCTCTTACCAGACCACCGCGAGCTTGGCTTGCTTTCTTGAGCTCCTTACCACGAACAAGGCTCTGATACCATGTCAAGATTATGGGAGAGAAGGAAGGAGTCTCGCTTGAAGCTTTCTTGCTTGCACAATGGGGGAAGACACACAAGGGTGGAGGCTGAAAACAGTTTTCCTCTTCTTAGTTGTGTAAGCCAACAGAACTCAAGTACAAAGAAATAGAAGAACCCTATATATGGGTCTCAAACCAAACTCAACTAACTAAGGTGGCATACTAACTGAGCCACGAACTAGAGTAGATAAGGATAGCTATCATGTAGCTATTATTCATGGGCGGTGTACCAACCGCGTCTGCAACTGACAAGTCGGTGACATAAATATACAACGGTCACCCTGGCGTATCACGAGTGGAGCTCGATATCTCAACAGGAAGTAGAAGAGTGGTTGAGTGTTGTTCATTGTTAAGGGGGCTCATGCTTGAAGCGTCTAGCTCTAGAGGCACTAATGGTATAAGTTTAGAGTGCTCTCTAAATCACCCGTCTCCTTCCTGCAAATTGGATACAATTAGTTCTTTGTTGATCCAATAACATTCATATCCTTCAACCTGCTCAAAGCTTTCCTCAACCCTTTGTAGGAGTTCTTTTGACTGGATTTCATCATTTGGTTTAATGGAGCTACTAGGATTATGTGCAATAAAAAATCTACTCTATCATTGACAATTGAGGTGGTAGTGGAGCACTTGTAGGGGCAACTTGTGTAAGCCTTGCAAGAAAATACCTTTCAAGCAAGTATATCTAGATCATAAGAGATTGGGATATACTCTTAGGTAAGTTACTCATGAATATATGTGTGCATCATGTGGGTTCAAAATAAAGTATTTTCAAAATACCTTTTTTACATACAAAAGGGTGTATTATAAAGGGGTTTTTTATAGATAGAATAGAAAAGGGTTATGTTTTATTCATGAAAAATTCATAGACAAGGATATTTATAAATAGGCCTTGAACACACATGATGCAAAGGATATATATATAGTAACTTCCTCGAGGATATACTAAGGAGTACTAGTAACAATATATCAATGGACTGTTTACATTTTGTACTCCCCTTGCTTATATATCATTTTATGTTGCATTTGTTGGAAATTTGAAAAAAAATTCCTAACTGGGACTATTAATAGAGCTTAACCTCCTTTCTGTACAAATTATGATTTACAGGTTATGGCAAACTATGAATGGAAGTCCTATTGTAGGATTTTCATTTAAACAAGCTTTGGCCTATCACATTTTCTTGCAGCCTTTCCACATTCAAATGAGCCTCGAAGGACATACTCATAAATAAGGGGAGGAATGGATATAAATAGATGTTGAATAGGTATGTGCCCATATTTACTTGTATCAAATGTTTCTCTGGAGCCAATTGTTGGTTTTCTCTTTTGACTTTCTTATTCTTATGGACATCCTTAGCCTGATAGATGAAAAATAGATAAGATCCTATTGGTTGCAACAAAAATAGTTTGTGTGTGCAATGCATTTAGTAATGACTAGTTTCTAGTGCATTAAGAATTGCACTCTTCACCTATTACTTGCATGATCTAAAGTCATCAGTGAATTCATAAACTATTGAAAGTATGTGTTTCACGTGAGATGCCTACAATTATGGTTCAATCCAACCTTAGAATCCTAATGGTGCTGATGCAAAGTCAAAGCATGCAAGCCTCCTATTGAGAAAGTTATGCTTCCATTGACTTGGTTTGCAAATTGCCTTGCATCCATTTTGGATAATAGTGTTGAATTTAAAACTAGTTGTAGCACTTAGAAGTAGTTTAGAAGTCTAGGAAAACATATTCCTACATGAGTAGTATTGAATAGATACAAGTCAGAGTGTACATAGACTTGTCAGGCTCACATTTCTTAAGAGTTGATGGTTACAATTAGATATTTGATGTTGTTATGGAGATGTACGATGCATATTAGTATGACTAAAACTCTAAATTGATCCTAGCTTTTAATAATTACAAATTAGAATTGGATATTACATGTTTATTATGATTAGGATGCTCCATATTCATCTCAAGGCATGAGGATCTTAATCTATAATTGTAAGGATAAATACAATTGTTGGAAGTTTGTCTAATAGGTCTCATTCATCTCAAATTCTATCAATCATAGTTATCTATATCATGTGCTTTAGATGGTGATATTGGACCTCTTGGTTAGTACTAATAGTTAAATTCTTATGCTCTTTATTTGGTCTCACTAGAATAAATACATCATTTAGTACTTAGTTTGCTGGTCTACCATTTTAATAGTCTTTGGCTACAAGTAGGTGTCTCATGTTGCTAGAGATGAACCTTCTAATGTATGTTATATAATTCTTTAAATGGTGATATTGGTCTTGCTTGTTAATACTAATAGTCAAATTCTTATGCTCTTTCTTTGAGCTCATTAGAATCAATACATCATTCAGTACTTGCTGATCGCAGATCTACAATTCTAAAAGGTTCTAGTTACAAGTAGGTGTCTCATGTTGCTAGTGGTGAATGCTCTTATGTATGCCAATGTTTAAAGCTTTAGTGTGATTGCAACATCTCAAAAATGTAGGCCTTATTGGTGTTCACTAGGCTTATATCTGAGTATTGTTATGTTTATCATGCTTTGAGTGGTGACAAATTATCATTTTATTTAGTAAATGAAGCATTAGATTTGACTTGTTAGTCCAAAAATGCAAGTTTGGAGGTGTTAAGAGTACTATAGTAGGTTTGTTATAGTAGTTATAAATAGATGGCCCTCTTGATCCATGGCATTCCTTATCAATTCCCTAGTTAAATATATATATAAGTAGAGAAAGAAAATAATAGGAAAAATGGAACATTCCCTAGACTTTAGAGAAACTACGGAATTGCATAGGAAATTCTCATAGGTAGGGAAGTTTCCCTATGTAGGAAATTTCCTATGTGATTCCCTAGTTTCTCTAACTAAGGAAATCCCTAGGTAGGAAAATTTCCCTATGTAGGAATTTTCTTATGCAATTCCCTAGTTTCTCTAACTAGGGAATGTTCCATTTTCCCTATTATTTACTTTCCCTACTTATGTGTATTTTTAACTAGGGAATTGATAGGGAATGCCCTTTTTTTTTCCTATATAGGAAATCATTAAAAGTTCCTTATGTAAGTCGATAGCATATATTTTAAAAACTAAATCAAAATCCTTTAACATTGTCTATGACACAATGGGATATGTAGTTTCTTTAAGTCAATCACTCTACTAGGGGTCTATAACATTTAGAAAAACAATAATAAGAAGTGGATGCTCTCAAAAGGCTATAAAATTAATTTAAAGATATAGTTCTCCAAATCCACTCTTACCACACTTTTTCTTTTATCTTATATACAAAAGATGCTTCAATAAGACCAAGTTGTGAGTAGATGTGGAGTAACTATAATATTAGACCCATCTTGAAATTGTATTATTGACATGTCCATGACAAAGGTGCATGCAACATTAGTTAGTATTATCTATACAAAGTCGTTATCATTCTAGTTAATTATATGCAAAGAAAAGTAATTGAATTCCAAAGTTTGAGATTTATCACTACAAATATATTTTTATCTAGGCTTGTAAGTAATGATATTAATATTGATATTGACCTTGTATTCATGTCCAAATAATTTTAGAGGACAATAGGTAATATCCAACATGATAAAACTTGATCATTTGGAAAGTTTTTTTTCTAAGTATGTAAAGTATTATCACTAGTTTGACTAAGCCTATATTAAAAAACTTCTTTCTTTATTTTTCTTCATTGCATGCATCAAGAAATTATGCGTAGAGCTTCTCATATCCCTTGCCAAGAATGCCCTTTTTAATGTCTCAAATCCATAAATTGATAATGTATAGAGATGTCCCAATATGGTGTCTTTACATATGATATATCAATAAGGTTGTGCCTAGTTTAGAGTGTTCTTGTCTTGAGAATGAGGTATATTCCAAAACTTTTCAATTATGCACTAGAGGGCATGCCAAAATGTAATGGAGGCATGCACTAATTTTTGTAGATTCTCATTGGTGTACTCTCAATATTTTTGTAGCTTCTCATTTGACTACTCTCAATCATTTGAGAAAATACCATCACAATGATTGATTGGTCTTTTTTGCTGGTATGCATAAATTTGTTTTAGACATATTAAGAAAATGTTAGTGGATCGAATCTTATTTTCATAAGTATTAGAATTGCAAATCTCTTTGTTTAATGTAAACCTTCTCAAGTGTACATTTGCAACATAATCCAAAGAAAAAAGCCAAACATTGTTCATTCATGTACTAAATTGTCTTGCTTATAACATAAAATTTTCTCATGAGTTCTCAAATCTCCATGCATGTGTTTGGGGGAAAAAAGCACTATATGAGACAATAACATTTAAACTATTAAGACTTAAGATGATTAGAGAAAGATTTTAACAAGTAATGCTATCTACATTCAATTGATCAAAATGTGTAGCACTCATTCATCCATTCCTATTCACTATTGAATAGCTTGAAAGGTGCTTATGTGTTTCAAGGTTTCTTCATTTTGTTGATACCTCATCAATGGACCTCTAGCGTGCCTTCTTTCATGAAGTAGCACACTCAAACTAGTTTGACCTTTCGTATGATTAGTTCATAAATATTGTGGGTTATGATTTTAAAACCTACTCTATGACTATACCATGTTATTAGTAGCACACTCAAACTAGTTTGACCTTTCATATGATTAGTTCATAAATCTTGTGGGTTATGATTTTCAAAACCTAATCTGAGACTATGCCATGTTATTAGTAGTACACTCAAACTAGTTTGACCTTTCATATGATTAGTTCATAAAGCTTGTGGGTTATGATTTTCAAAACCTAGTCTGAGACTATGCCATGTTATTAGTTCACAAAGCTTGTGGATTCTAGTTTTGAAAACACGCTTCATCTCCCCTTCTCTAAAGATCTTAGAAAAGATGAGCTAAATATAGGAAATCAAGATTGGTCTTCACATTTAATGGGATCCTTTAAAACCAATAAGAACTTAAAGTCTCTTAGAAGTCAAAATATGGGCCAAAGACTCAACGACATCTCATAGATATCAAAAGATTTAAAGATGGACTTTGAAGACCAGCTTAGCAACAGAGAGTACTCAAGCAATGGTATTGTGGAAGTTGGAACTCTCTCAAGGAAGCAAAAAGGGTCAATGTTATAGCTTGCTTAGTGCTTACGAGTCAAGTTAGCCTAGTAGTGTATGCAATCTATAGGAGAGTGTGAATTGGTGGTCTAGAACTAGCACTTGAGGGCACTCAAAGATGCCAATAGTGTTTTTTTCGAAAAAAATTTAAACAATGCTTCTAAATCCTCTCTAAAGATAAAATCTTTAAAGCTTGGTGAACCCTCACTAATCAAAAGCCAAGATTTGAAATGGAATTGAATGAGATGGCAATGCCATAAACATTAATGTCAATTAGCCCTACTAGCTATTTTAGATGAACCATGGTGGTTGGTATCCCTGAAGTGTTTCTTTTTCCCTTTGCAATAGCCAACAAGTATGGGCATAATTCCTTTAAAAGCCCACCCAAATTTTGAGGTAAAGGTTCACTGCTTGTCTCACGATTTTTTTTTACACATAGACAACCAACTCATTTTTTAGGGTTTTCTCTTAACACAATTAAGTTCTTTTGCATCTAAATTAAAGAGACATAATATACAACCCACTGAAAAAATATTGTGTAGATGAATAGACCTACAAGAAAAAGTAGTTGGATCACATGCCATTGAATTCTCTCTTTTTGTTAAAGTCCATCCAATGACTGTCAAGAATCACATGGTGGGGGACTTGCTTGAGCTGCTGCGCCAAACACACACACTATATACAAAAGGAAGCCCACTCAAGAACACAAGAAGAGAGATGGAGGCCAAAACGTTTTCTTGCTGGTTTCTTCTTCTTCTTCCACACACTATACAAAGTACACAAAGTATAGATAAGATACAACATAAAGGAAAGTGGCCTACTAAGTCAAACAGTGCATAACCGACTATGCTACTCGATTGGCGCTATGTCTTTGCCAGTTGTAGGTAGGTGTAACAAACTAAATATAATAAGTGATAAGTTAGTGGCCATGTGAGTATCGTAATGACCACCAAACATGCTAAGTGTAGACATGTGGACCCATCTAGCCAGGCGGTCCATCATCAATGTCCGCACGTGTTGAGTTTGCCATCTCAACACTCCCCCTCAAGCTCAACTCTATCTCTACAACTCCAAGTAAGCTTCGGAACTCTCGAAGCTTCTCTGTACCCAATGCCTTTGTGAAAATGTTAGCTGTTTGATCCTGTATGCTGACATATACCAAGTTAATCTCTCCTGCAAGTACCTTCTCTCTCACAAAGTGGTAGTGCACCTCAATGTGTTTTTTCCTAGCATGGAACAGTGGATTCTTAGCTAGTTGTATGCTGCTCATGTTGTCAGAATGAATGACAACTGGACCATCTCCCTGCACATCCAAATCACCTAATAACTTTTGCAGCCATACCACCTCACATGGTGCCATAGCAGCACCTCTATACTTAGCCTCTGTACTTGATAAAGCAACTCTAACTGCTGCACTACCAAGGGAAAACATGAATCCACTTGTAGATCTTCTGTCTGACATGCTACTAGCCCAATCTACATCTGTGTATCCAAAGACTTGTATGTCCTTACCTACCTCATAAAAAAGTCCATAATGTAAATTGGACTTCACATACCTCAATATACATCTAATTGCATCCAAATGAGGCTTTCTAGGCATCTGTATAAACTGACTGATAAGGTCAATAGCATAGCTCAAGTCTGGCCTTCTGATAGTCATGTAAATCAAACTCCCTATTATCCTCCTGAACATAGCAGGGTCTTCTATCTTATCCCCAACGTCAGCACTCAACTTCACATTTTTCTCCAATGGTACCGAAATAGGCTTATTTGATGTCATACCATATTTGGATAACATATCCAAGCCATACTGCCTTTGGGATAGCCATATACCATCATCACATTTGATCACCTCAATACCAAGAAAGTATCTTAACTCACCCAAATATTTCATCTCAAACTTCTTCTTCTAGAAGTCCTTAACTTTAGCAATCCCAGTGTCACTGTCACCTGTAACAATCAAGTCATCCACATACATGACTATGATGACCAAACCTACATCTTCCTTTCTCACATAAAGTGAGTGATCAACATCAGAAATACAAAATCCAATATTGACAAGATACTCTCCAATCTTGTCAGACCATGCTCTAGGTGCTTGCCTCAGCCCATAGAGCGCCTTCTTTAACGTGCACACATATGTGGGATGCTCTAAATCCTCATAACCTGCTGGCTGCTCCATGTACACTTCTTCTTCACCATACAAGAAGAAATTCTTAACATCCATTTGCTGCAAACTCCAACCTTTGGCTACTGCCAAGGCAATCACACACCTAACAGTTGCCATCCTAGCAATTGGACTAAATGTCTCTTCATAATCTATGCCATATGTTTGAGCATAGCCTTTTGCAACCAGCCTAGCCTTATACCTGCTAACTAAACAATCTACATTATGCTTGACTTTGTAAGCCCACTTACAGCCAATAGCTTTCTTACCCTTAGGTAAGGGTACTAAATCCCAAGTTTGATTGGTGTCTAATGCAGCCATCTCTTCATCCATTGCTGAATCCCAATGAGCATGACCAACAGCATCCTCAAAACAAGTGGGCTCAACATCCTCAACTAGTTTCACCATATAAGCATAATGATGAGCTCCATAACCTTCAAAACCAAATCTTTTAAAAGGGTATCTGACCCTGCTAGATCTGCATACCACCGGATCACTCAATGGAGCCTTTACATTACTATGATCCAAACTCTCCAAACCATTAGAATCTCCATCAAATCCCAAATGACTTGTAGATGCATCATTACCATCCAACACTTTCTTCTTTCCTTTGTCCTTCCCTGGAACACTTATAGACCCACCTGAAGGTGTGGGGCTACTCCTTAGTCTCCCAGACCAAGGGCTCACTATAGGTGTAGTACCAGATGATGTTTTTGGTCCACTAAGTCTCTATGATTCTTGTTTAACTTTCTGCACATAGGTATCCTGATCATTATCATCATCCAAAACATCACCAGCAAGTGTATACCAACTTTCCATCTCATCAAAGATAACATCCCTGCTCACTCTGAACTCACTTGTGACAAGGTTATAATAACGATACCCTTTCTACTCTAAAGAGTGTCCAATAAAAACACATTTTTCTGCCTTTGGATCAAGCTTTTTCCATAGCTCATCTGGCACATGAACGTATGCAACACAGCCAAATACCTTCAAGTGCGATACATTAGGCTTCTTGCCAGTAAAGCATTCTTCAGGAGTCGTCCCATGAACTGCAACTGTGGGAGTTCTGTTCATAATGTAAACAACAGTATGGACAGCCTCATACCAAAAATGTTTGGGCATATTCTTTTTAGCCATTAATGCCCGTGCAACTTCTGCAATATGCTTGTTTTTTCTTTCTGCAACACCATTTTGCTGTGGGGTATACCTGCAAGTAAATTGCCTCTTTATCCCATGGGTCCTCAAGAAGCCACTGAACTCATTAGAGAGGTACTCTCCCCCTCCATCTAATCTCAAGCACTTTACTTTTAAGCATGTTTCTGTTTCAACAGCTGCCTTAAAAGATTTGAAGTGCTCAAACGCATCACTTTTTTCCTCCATGAAGTATACCCATAACTTCCTTGAAGAGTCATCAATAAATGTGACAAAATATTTGCTGCTACCAAGAGATACCTTCTGTGTAGGCCTCCAAACATCTGTATGCACTACATCAAGTATTTTTCTACTCACTTCTCTATCATGCGAGAAGGGTTGTCTTTCTTGCTTACCAAACCGGGATGCTTCATAAACTTTATGCATTTCTTCAACTCTAAAAGAAGGCAACCCTGTAACTAATCCTCTAGACTGCATTAATTTCAACCTTTGCACATTTGCATGTCCAATAGTTTATGCCATATTTCAATATCTGCAACTACTCCTTTTCCTTTAGCATACATAGCAGCATCCATTGCAGGAATTCGAGTATCTAAAGTGAATATTCGACCAACTCTACTTCCTTTTGCGATCAACCTACACTTATCATTAAATTCTTCTACAAAAAAACCTTTTGCATTGAGTCGGACCTGCAACCCCTGCTCTACCATTTGGCCAAAAGACAGTAGATTCTTTGTAATTGAAGGCACATGTAATACATCTGTCAGACTCTTTGTCTGACCATCATACAAGCACAAGCAAACCTTTCCAATGTGTGAAATTGGGTGGCATGAATCATTACCTGTCTGCACATAACCTAGATTTTGTAAGTCGTGCATCTCTCCAAACCATTCAACATGACTGGTCATATGATTAGATGCACCTGAATCGACATACCATACATCATCATGTGTCCCCTTTCCTATAACTGCATTTATCATATGTTGCATAACAAACAAACACTCATTTTTGTCTTCATTCTATCGTGAAGACAATGTATAGTTTCCTTGCTGCAATTTACCACTACGAGTATCATCCTTTCTAGCATACAATTGGCTGCAATATGTCCTAATTTGCCACGATAATGGCAAACAATAGCAGAATTTTCATAGCCTCTGTTCTGCCATCCACCTCTTCCTCTAGAGCTCCCCCTATCTCTAAAGTTTCCTCTCCCTCCAGAAACATGCATTTCACCAAACTTTTGATTGAACCTATTTTGCTGATTATCACCACCACGTCCCATACCACGGCCTCTCGAAGAGAATCCACCATGTCCCCTTCCTGAACTTGAGTAAAATTCTTGGACCTATTCACAATTTCTTTCACACGAATCACCCTGCATATTAATCTCTTCAGTAATCATGAGAGAGATCAGCTCATCAAGATCTGGAAATGGCTTCCGTACATATACTGAAGTAACAAATAATTTCCATGCCTTCTCATTGTTAAGGCCACTCAGAGTGGATGAAACCAAACCATCATCATTTGGCATTGCATCAATTGCTGCTAAAGCATCTACAATGCTCCTCACCTTCAACACATACTCATTGACAGTCATTTTTTCTTTCTTCAAGGCATTCAACTCTTGCTTGAGTTGAATCTTTCGTGCCTTTGTATTTATTGAAAACATGCTCTCAAAAATTTTCCAAGCTGCATATAAAGTTTCTGCATTCCTAATATGTCCCAACATAGTGTTATCAATGACTGCACATAGCCAGTACATCACCTTTTTGTCTTTCGCATTCCACTCTTTCCATGCTTTTAACTCATTTGCAATTGGAGGGATACCTAGCTCTGGCTCCTTTTCTTCACCTGAAATAAACTCATAAAGGCTCTTTTCAATGAGGAAGTTTGTCACATAAAACTTCCATGAAGAGTAGTTGTTTTTATCGAGCTTCTCAATAATGGGATTTCCGCTGTTCTCTGCCATTATCACAAACAAGGATACAACACAGTACGTTAGTCTTCTGTAATCTTTCACAACACGTGCACAACAATACACCAAGCAACCTTTTTCACTGATTGCTCGATAGTACATGTAATCTGCAAGCTGTTTGCAGATAAACCTTATGTTTGCTTCCTGCAAACACCTCAAAAATTACAACTTCGCAATCTGTAACATATGTAGCCACTTTCAGTCAATACAGTCGAAATCATAGTGTACCTTGAAACTGTTGTCCACAACCTTGCGGCTCTAAAACGGGGCCTGAAACGGCCCAAACGCCCAAAATAACTATGAGAATGCCCTTAAGGGCTAGTCTGCAAAATATATAGTGATCTGCTCGCACACCAAATCTCACAAAAATCTGTGATTTTTGCTCGACCCTGCTTCTGGTGCCTCCACATGCACTATCCAAGAGAGAGAGTGGAAGAATGGGAGAGCTTCTTACTCATTGCTTGCTTGCTTGAACCTTGCTCTTATCCTTCACTTCAACCTTCAAAATTAGCCTCTCTCAGTGGCGCGGCTCTGATATCATGTCAAGAATCGCGTGGTGGGGGGACTTGCTTGAGCTACTGCGCCAAACACACACTGTATATACAAGAGGAAGCTCACTCAAGAACACAAGAAGAGAGATGGAGGCCAAAACGTTTTCTTGTTGGTTTCTTCTTCTTCTTCCACACACTATACAATGTACACAAAGTATACATAAGATACAACATAAAGTAAAGTGGCCTACTAAGTCAAACAATGCATAGCCAACTACACTAATCGACTGGTGCTATGTCTTTGCCAACTAGAGGTAGGTGTAACAAACTAAATATAAAAGTGATAAGTCAATGGCCATGTGAGTATCATAATGACCACCAACATGCTAAGTGTAGACATGCGGACCCATCTAGCCAGGCGGTCCATCATCAATGTCCGCACGTGTTGAGCTTGCCATCTCAACAATGGCTTGGTTTGCTTGTGCAGCTTGACTAATTGCATCCTTAACAATAGCCAGGAGCAAACTCATTCATGGTACTAGCATTGCAGTGATCTCCTGCCTCTAAAACCAGTTTCCTACTTCCATATGCTTTGTGCTACTCCTTTTGTAAGGTGTTGCTGTTACTTTGATGCATAGAAAGATTTAGAAATGTGAAATGATTATAGGCAACCCAGAAGCAATGGTGTAGGCTAAGGAGATTACTCATGCGGAGTGACTGAGGGATCTCATGCTGAGTGACCCACAAGTAATGGCATTGCGTAATAGTGATCTTAGGAGTATAGGTGTATGCATCAAGTTGAGGGGCATTACGATTCAGAATATGGCATATGGAGATATATATATATATATATATATATATATATATATATAACTTTGATAGGGAGAAGGAGTTAATGCTCCATTATTCTAGAGAGAAAGAGGGGGGAGGGGGGAGGGAAGGTATTTGTCATGATGGGCATTAATCCCCTACTCAGGCTAGCCAACATCATGCCAATGAACTAACTCTGCATATAATAGTCATATATACAATTGGTGCAAATATTTGATCACAATCTAAACCTTACTTTGAATCACCCTTGACCGCAAGTATCACATTATGCTTGTCAATAATACCACACGCCTTGTATTTGGACCATTAAAAATCTAGTTCCAAACTCTTGTGACTAGTAACTAATCCCATTAACCCTTTCCAACACAAGAGTCAAGGTAGGACTCCATGAACTTGTGGGGTTTAGTTCTAATTTTGGTACACAAATTTTTTTTTTAGTTCCATCATAAAACTAGAAAATCTTTATCCTTTACATCTTAATTTCTTATCAACAAGATAAGTGTTATTTCCAAAGAAAAAGAAGGCCTTTCTTAACCCCAAAAGCCATTTTCAAAAAATGTTGAGGGTCCCTACAGGAGATTCTCATGCATAAAAGACCTATGCAACAAAGTAAATGAAGCTTTTCTAATTCCATTTGAGTAGAATACAAAAAAACATAAACCACACTATTTTCATTTCTTGATTACCATAACTATCATTCTACATTGTTATTATAAGACATGCATTTTCATATCATGTGATCATATTTGAAAAGGAGCAAGGATTTTCATACTACCAATTTGTGATTCCTAAGGTAGGCTTTCTAAATGAAAAATATAGTCACTTTCTCTTTTATTTTCCATTTAAATTATCATGGTAGCTAGGTTAGATTTTCAAAATAATATCCATTTAAGATAATCAACTTAGGGGCTTAATTGGTTTTCACTCAATCAAATTTCCTAGGGGAAGTTTTTACTATTGTCCCTTACTTGTTTTCATTGTGCTACTTTTGGTACATTTGAAAAAGAACTATGTGTTTTTACTTGTGTAAAACACATTGATTTTCTAATGAAGTCACTTATGATGAAAGCATGTTGATCTCCCCTATGATGTAAGCCCTATGAAACATCTACATTTTGTAAGCTTAGATAAGAATACTCCCTTGTGAATAAAATCATCTCCTATATTCATTCTTATCATAGATATCGTTGTTTGGAACCCCCTTAGATTCTCCAATTGGTATTAGAGCAATGGATGCTACCCATGGCACCACACTACATACATGTTATTGTGATGCTGCTCGTCCACCAATGCAAACCTAAGGGCAGAGTTTTATGCCAGGAATTTGAACTCATTAGTCAACGTCATTAGGAATTTGTTTTCCATTGTGTTTGTCTTTTTGTTTGCCATTATGTTCGAAATGTCAGTTTGAAAATTGGATTGCTTAGTTCCATCCTAAATTTTTTGTATTCGCTAAGTACTACTAAAGCGTAAATAACCCGTGAGTATGACAGGTTTGTAACATCCTTGTGACTATGTACAGTAAATGTGGCAGCCTTTTGGAAGTAGAAAGTGTATTTGATTCACCGATCCAACCATGGTATTGTGGAGTGCTCTACTTTCGGTATATGTGGAACATGATCAGGGAGAAAAATATTTACACCTCTTTAGGCAAATGGTAGAGGAAGGTGCAAGTTCAAATCTACAGACATACATATCATTTTGCAAGCATGTCTCACCCTTCTAGGAAAGGGGGAAACTCTGCTTAAGAACCTAGAAGAAGTGTGTGTTGACTTAGTCTGAGGAGCAAAGGATAAGAGGCTGAAATTCAAAGGTTTTGTAAGGACTCCAACTATGGTCTTGCACATTACTACCCACAAGTCTCCATGAGGTGAAGGTAGAAACACATGGGATAGGTTTGAACTGCTTGTCCATAAGCGAGTGATTGATTTGCATAGTTTTTTTGAGGTTGTGAAGCAAATCACTTCTATCACAATTGAGCCAAGTGTTGAAGTGGACGAGGGCACTCCTATGAAGGAATTCCCTTCCCTTGATTACATCATTGACACACTACTAGATTTTTGCGAGTGAAGGCTACTATTAGCATTAAAAGACTATTATGGAAAAAGTGTAAATACGTGTTTTTAGGGAGGACAATGAGGACGAGAAAAAAGATTGGCATTGGAAACAAAAGTAGTTTTTTTTTTGTTCTTCCATGGCTTACCATGACGAGCTTAAAAGTGGGATAGTCTAATTGCTAACTGGAAAAAGCCATGGTATCTCTAGTATCATCGCTTAATCCAGATGTTAAATGCAAAAGGTCTATTGAAAATATTATACTTATGGATGTGGAGCTTGTAGTTATGGCACCCTCATCAGAGAAGCTGTGAAGAACCAGGTGGCCATGAATCCCACCAACATTGTTTTTGATGCCAAGCGATTGCGCCTTTCTCTTGAGTACATTTCGATGTGCTTGGCTTGGGACACCGCTACGACTGCAAGGTGACGGATGCCATGGTGACCTTATCAAAGATGATGGATGGCTCAAAAAGCTATGGAAATTATTAACATCAAGCCAATGTTTGTCATGCCTATCAAGTACTGAAAGGAGGTGTTCTCGAGGATGACAACATTATTGTCTTCATGATGACATTGCAGATAACGAGTATCATCTATGTCTTGTGCCCTATGCCCTGACTAGAGGCAGTAGAAAGGTAATCAATAGTGGCCCCAATGATCATATTTTCATATTCTATTTGGATCATGGGGATCTTGGAGTTTTTGAAATGCCTGCCAACCCAAATCTTTATGCAAATGATTTCAAAGAGGCTTTACAGATGAAAATTGTTACCTTTGCGGAGATAAACAAAGGACATAAAGATGAGGTAAGGCCACAACGAGACCAAGACTTTAGCAAGTTCATATCTTCACCAAAGAATTAAAACAAGGATGCTTCATAATTGTACTAATCGTCCAATTGACGCATATCAAATTTCTATCGCATACTCACCACATCTCATCATATGATTGTGATATTCTCTATCCACACCATCTCCATAATACCACTTACTTCTACATTTTAGTGCCTATACCATGGAGTGGATCTCTTACCTTGGAAGATCATTTATTTGTACCTTGATCCTAGATGTATAGAAAGTTTGAATGCATGCATATGCATGATTTCCTCCATCTTACCTTTCCCACATATGTATTTAATTGAAGTGAAACCTAACCATTCTTCTACTCCATGTGGTTTCCTTGAGTTTAATTTTCATCATCCTTTGCTCCCATCTTGCAAAGCATCCTCGTGGTGGCAAGTGACTGTCACAAACTCTTGTACGTATTCTGGGTGACATCTAGTGAACCTGATGTGAAAGCATTGCTTTTGATCATTGAGATGGGAGACCCTTTGAGTAATCAACCTTCATCATTGATTGTTTCTTCCTCTTCAACCGATGAGACGAAGACTTTGTTACAAACTCTTTTATAAGCCATTATGATGCAAAATCAATAGATGTAATTATCTATGTAGCAAAAGCAAGAGTTACATCAGCAGCAACTAAAATAAAAATGACTATTGCATCAAGAACAAGAGCATATGCTTGGTGCGACCAAGGTGACCGAGGCTGTAGTTAGTGAGTGAAAATTATTTGATGGCTAGAATATTGCAGCCTATATTAAGGCCTTTGAAAGATAGATGCACTTCTTTGAGGTTCTGACCAACTGGAGCAACTATTTTTAATGACTTGTCATGCATGCTTTGTGGGTTAGAATAATAGATCTATTTGTACAAGACTCTAAACGGGATGCTTCCAAGAAAGCACTCAAAGACAAATATTTTCCGAAGGATTATGGTATTCCTACGTGAAATACATTCAAAGAGTGGGTTTAGCAGCCCAATAATGGACTTGTTTCTTCTAAATTGTTACGAAGTTTGAAGAGTGATACAACTAGTTGGATATACTAGAGCAAAGAGCTCTGAACTCAGAGAAAGTTAAGTTGTTCTTACAGGCTGTTGATCCTGCACTTTAGGATGAGCTAGGAGAGCTGCTAGAGGACCGTACATAGCCTATGATATTAAACATGGATTGGCATGATGTTGTCGATGTAGTTTCTACACTGATAAAGATGCGGAGATGGAAGGCTCGCTTGCAGAACGAGATGCAATCACCACTAGCAATGTCTTCTCCTACCATGACTTCTCCTATTGCACCATCCACTATTTCTCCTATTTCTCAGCCTATTTATATGTCGATGCCTATTCCTGCTACGATTGTTAGACCAAATGCAAAAACAACTATCAAATATATGGTGCACGAGATATCAAAGAACTTAAAAGACCTACAAATTAAGATGACTAGAATGGAGCAGAAGCCGGTCAGTCTAGCTCAAGTTTCAACCCCAACTTCTTCTACTCCTACAAATTCTTATAGGAATGATTGTGTAGTGATTTGTAAGTTTCTGCTAAGGATGTTATTTGCAAGTATGGTTGCATTATTGAAAAAATTACAACAGATAGAGGTGAGTTGGATGTTGATGAGGCTAGGGAGTTTTTCTCTTGCCTTGGCATTAAACTTGCTTTGAATTCAACATATAATCTAGAAGGCAATGGAACAAGTGAGAGAGGCCATCCACCGATTGTGAAAGCCTTGGCCAAAGCATGCGGTGGATGGGTTATGGAGTGGCCTAGATTGTTTCCTTACACCTTATGGGCTAATCCCCCTACCCACAGTGTGACTAGAGGTTATATGCCAACTGATTTAATGTATGGAAAGAAACCAATCATGCCTATAAAGACTTGCACACTCACTTGGAGTGCTTTACCATGGTAGCAGGATGAGATGACTAGAGAGGATCTTTTGGCTCTTCCTATTTCTCAGTTGGAGAGGATATTTGAGGATATTAAGAGAGTTTCTCAGAAGCTCAAAGAGGCCATCATTCGTAGCAAAGAAGAATTTGATAGCAGACGTAGATTGAGACCTAGAGAGATTTAGGAGGGAGATTGGGTGTTGGTTTATGACAGCAGTCTAGACAACTAGTACAGTACTATCCACAAGGTTTCAAGATGATGGTTTGGGCCTTATTTTGTGTAGCATGTCCATGATAATGTTATATATTCCTTAGCAGAACTTGATGGTACGGCCTTGCGGATATGGATTGCAAGAAAGAGAATCAAACTATTCAAAGAGGAGAGATGATGCCTATGCAGCTGAGGATGATGAGTTTTATGATGGACTTGAGGCAGGAGATGATTTTGTAAAGGATGAACAGATCGTGTTGAGTGTCGAGCTTGGCAATGATGAGGATGGGTAGTTGTGGCCCATTCGGTGTATTTGCTCACGGATCCAACCATGATGGGCATTGTGGGGCGCTCTACTTTCAGTATATGTGGAACAAGATCAGGGAGAAAAAGCTTTACGCCTCTTTAGGCAAATGGTAGAGGAAGGTGCGAGTCTAAATCTATGGACATACATATTGATTTTGCAAGCATGTGTCACCCTTCTAGGAAAGGGGGAAACTTTGCTTAAGAACCTAGAAAAAGTGTTTGTTGATTTGGTGCGAGGAGTAAAGGATAAGAGGGTGAAACTCAAAGGTTCTGTAAGGATGCCAACTAAGGTATTACACATTACTACCTGCAAGTCTCCATGACATGAAGGTACAAATACATGGGATAGGTTGTTTGAACTCCCTGTCCATAAGCGAGTGATTGATTTGCATAGTTTTTCTGAGGTTGTGAAGTAAATCATTTCTATCACAATTGAGCCAGGTGTTGAAGTGGACAAGGGCACTGTTACAAAGGAATTCCCTTCCCTTGATTACATCATTGACACACTTGTAGCTTTTTGCGAGTGAAGGCTACCATTAGCCTTAGAAGACTAATATGGAAAAAAGGTTTTTTTTATAGAAGGATCATCAGCAATATGTGCTTTTGGGGAGGATGATGAGGATGAAAGAAAAGATCAACACTGGAAACAAAAGTAGTTTTTTTTAAATGTTTCTCCATGGCCTATGATGACCAACTTAAAATCGGGATAATCTAATTGTTGTTGACTAGAAAGAGCCATGGTAGCTCTAGCACCATTGCTTAATCCAGATGTTAAAGGAAAAATGTATATTGAAAATATTATAATTATGGACATCAAGCTTGTAGTTATGGCACCGTGAGTGGAACTTAAGCTACCAAGAATGCATTGAATGCCATCCAGGAGAATGCCATAAACATGTTGTCAAAAATATTGAAAATGTTTGCTTTGCATGACAAAACCTACAGTGAAACTTTAGCGATTACGTAAGTTTGTCAGAGTGATAGCTAATGCTAGTTTCAGATATCAAAAGGTTGCATGTTTGGGTGGAGATCATTGCCAATGACTAAGGCAACCGCACTACCCCTTCTTATGTGGTCTTTAGCAAACAGAGTGCGTCATCAGAGAAGCTGTGAAGAACCAAGTGGCCATGAATCCCACCAACATTGTCTTTGATGCCAAGCGACTATGCCTTTCTCTCAAGTACATTTCAACGTGCTTAGGTCGCGACACCCCTATGACTGCAATAGGACAGGTGCCATGGCGACCTTATTCACAAATGATGGACGGCTCAGCAAGCTATGGAAATTACTAACATCATGCCAATGTTTGTCATGCCTATCAAGTACTGAAATGAGGTGGTCTCGAGGACAATGACATTATTGTCTCCATGATGATATTGCAGATAATGAGTATAATCTGTCAGTGCCCTGATTGGAGGCAGTAGAAAGGTAATTGATAGTGGCCCCTATGATCATATTTTCATATTCTATTTGAAGGTCCCAGAGTTCTTGGAATGTCTACCAACCCAAACCTTTATACAAGTGATTTCAAAGAGGCTTTGTAGATGAAGATTGTCACCTTCACGGGGAGATAAAAGTTCAAGGATATGAAGATGACATAAGGCCACAACAACACCAGGACTTCAGCAAGTTCATATCTTCACCAAAGCATTAAAACAAGGATGCTTCAATATTGTACTAATCATCCAACTGACACATACCAAATTGATCTTGCATACTCACCATATCTCATCATATAATTGTGATATTCTCTATCCACACCTTCTCCATAATACCACTTACTTCGACATTTTAATGCTTATACCATGGAGTGGATCTCTTATCTTGGAAGATCATTTCTTTGTATCTTGATCCCAAATGAAAAGCAAGTTTGACGCATGCATGACTTCTTTCATCTTACCTTGCCCACATATGTATTTGATGAATATGAAACCTAACCATTCTTCTACTCCATGTATTCTCCTTGAGTTGAGTATTTTTTATCATCCTTTGCTCCCATCTCACAAAGCATCCTTGCAATGAGTAACTTTCACAAACTCCTGCGTGTATTTCGTGCAATTACGTGTTCACCAAGAAACAACTTGAGAAAAATAAAGAGAGCTAGTTTGTTGGACAATGTGAGACATAATTTTTAATAAGGAAAGAGAGATGAGAGATAAAATTTTCAAATAAAGATATGGCATTTTTCCACTACCCAAACTCCCACATTTACTATCAATACATCATCATCTTCTCAATGTAGCACCATATATTCCCAGTATATGCGTCATCTATACCTTGCATCTTATGCTAGAGCCAAGATAAGTAGCTTTGCGCACCCCCCCCCCCCCCAAATTGTGTGGTTTTGTCTATCTCAATCTTGTTAAAGTTCCTCCCAAGCTTTCATACTTAATGGGACATAGATGGTTCTCTTATTCCTTTGAGCTTATTGCCTCATTGGTTCTATACATCTCACTTAGGTGTTCATCTTACCCCCACCTTACCCCCTCCCCCCTCGGAAATAAGAAGAATCTATATACATCTCACTTAGGTGTTCATCTTACCCCCACCTAAACCCCTCCCCCCTCGAAAATAAGAAGAATCTATATAGTGTATCCTTTATACAATTGCCTTCTCTATTGCTTCATGGTAAGAAAGCAATCCATCCTCACAATGCAAACAAATCAAAGGACTTGTCCTTAAAAAACTCTTGTATAGTATACGATCCATGAAATAACTTATATTTTGAAACATTTCCTACTAGAGATATTGATGAATGCATGTTATGCTCATTACTAACCCATTGATAACAAGTTTTCTCATTTCCTTTGATGACTCCATGTTATTTGTAAATTCCAACTATGGATCCCCTATGGATATATACCCACAAATGACTAATTCACCACAATTTATATAGATCCTATTTACAAGGAATATCGGGGGATGACCTCCCTACTTCTATTTATAATAATAACTCTCTCGAAAGTGATACACACATATAGGTCTAGCTCATAAGGGATAGAATGGTATCCATGAGTTCTAAGGAACTCATCCATCCTTTGGAACCAAGACCTTGGTGGTTATAGCCTCTAAAGAGCTTTCCACAAGCAAAATACCTTATCTTTCAAACTAGCAAAAGATAAATCTATGTGGTTGCTCCACATATACTTCCTCCTCCAAATCACCATTTAGAAAGACACTTTTGACATCCATCTAGGTCAAAAAATTGTATTGTATGGCAATCACAAACAACAAATGAAATGATGTCAACCGCACAGAATGAGCAAACGTCTCTTCATAATCAATGTCTTGCTTCTATTGAAAACCTTACACTATAAGGTGAGCCTTATACTTGCCTAACATTCCATCAATCTTTAGCTTGGTCCTAAAAGTCCACTTCATCCCACAATGTCTTTCTTGTGGCTGGCTTGGATGATCCACCAAAGTTCCTATACTCTCCAATACGGTGTTAAGTCTCATTTTGTCAATAATATCTAGCTGAAATTCCATAGCCTATTACCATTGGGGGTGCTAAAAAGCCTCCTCCTAATTATCTGGCTCAAAATAAGCTATGTAATCATTTATAAACAATGATGCAAATGATACATGAGGTACAAGCTAGGTAGATCTTCTAGGGCTCTCTCTAGTGGCATTTTGTGGAAGGATCCTCAATTCTTGCATGGTCTATTAATATCAATGAGGTAATACATCTTGTAGAGGGGGACAAGGAGTAGAAGAATTTGTGGGTGGGTTAGGAGTGAGTAGTAGACTTGGCTTAGAATGCACTATCTCCTAGGGAATAATGTGAGCAAATGACTTGGAGTCCAGTGCAGAAAATTGGACAATGTCCATATCATCAAACATTCCATATCACCTAATGATCACATTGTTTGTTTGAGGATTGAACATATGGTAGGCTTCACTTAGAAAGAGTATCCTCCAAAAATCAAGATATCAACTTAGGAAGTGAGCTTGCCTATCTTATCATCAAAAGTGTGAATGCAACCATGACTTCCAAGGACTCAATAATGGGAAACTATAGGCCGAGAGCCAACAATTTCCTCATATGGATTCATTTGAGGGGCATTCATAGTATACATTGGTTGAGGATATACACCAAAGTGTTAAAATAGCCTTGACCCAAAGGTGCTTACGAAGCTCTACTACAAACAACACAGAGTGTGCCATGTTCATGATGGTATAGTTCCTATGCTCTATGACTCCACTCTATGAAGGGGAGTTGGTAGAGCTAAGCTAGGATGGAATGCAATGCTCCTATAGAAACTCAAAAAACTTTTGGGAGATGAATTCATCCCCACTATCACTCCTCATGCATCTTACACGTCGACTAATCTAATTATGCAGCAGTAGCAACACCCAAGGAGAGGAAAATGTAAAGGCATCAAACTTATGCTTGAGAAAGTATACCCATATGTATCTAGAATGATTATCCACAATCAATAATAAGCACAATGCACTATTCAATGCAGTGGTGTATGTCAACCCACAAAGATCAACATGATTCAAGGAGGCACTTCAACTCTATGTGAACTCTGCTAAGGAAATGGGGCATGATGCTACTTTCCAAGTTTAAAGTTGTATTTGAGATGTTCTAAGTGAAAATGCCAAAGATGCTCAGTGTGCAAAGGCTCCATATAGTAGCTAAAGCTCAGAAGTGATAGAACTCAGATCTCTAGGTTTTTGGCTCAGAAAGAAATTGTGTCATGTGGTATAAGTCACTAGGTTGTGTCTCACCCCACGAGCAACCATTAAACCGATTTGAGAGTCAAGGACCTCAACTATGGTCACTGTGAAGAAGACTAATCATCCCAAGGAGTAGCTAAAGTATTCGACTATGTCTATTGGGCCTCTATAGTCATATCAATAAGAGGCAACTCAAAGATGTAGATGAGACTTGTACCCTCAAATGTTTGTATGGAAACAATGTGTGTCTCTGCAGAAGACTGGTCAAATTAGCTCTCTAGCATTGAGAATGATATTAACTATGATGGCCGACTGATAGATTTGGCCTGTCCATTATGGTATCAATTGATCTACACTTAGAAATGGCTCGATGGCATTCCCATGCCCTTAAAATCCCAAAAGTGTGTGTACATGATGATGATACTCTATCAGGGATACACCACCTAGCTAAGGAAAATACAAGGTCCTAAAGGCTATGCCTAAGGATAAAGGACCATCTAGTATGATGTGCGAAGACATGAAACATGAACTTCATAGAGGCTAAAAGGAAGATGCAATGGAGCCATAGTGGCTAGGATGGTTTGGAGATTAAATTGATTTGTGATCTTTTTTCCATTAAATGCAAGCGATCAAAAAGACGATTCACCAAAATCAAATTGACCATGAGATGTAAAAGATGAAGGCAATGATGATGAAGGAGCACTCATCAATGAATCTTACAATTTCTTCTTACCTTTTCTTGAGTTCAAATAAAAACATCTATTTTCTTCAGGGTTGATGAACCAATACTTGGTGTGAAGAGCTCCTTCATCTTGAGAATCACTAATATCATGCCAAAAAGAGAAAGTGAATTCAAAAGATTAAGAAGAGTTGTTTTGGATATTGGACATAGGAGTGAATGAAGATAGAGATGTGTAAAGCATAGAAGAAAGTGGCAAAGAAGTCTAGGGTAGAAATGTAGATGGGGTAGAGAGACAATGGTTTTTACTCCATGCCAATTTCCATGTGAGACTGTTTACTTTATGAAGCTTTTGTCCTTCGTGCAAAATCATTAGACAATGCTCTGAATCTAAAGAGGAAAACTCAAATTTACCTTCAAATTGTGGTTGATCTTCACACATAAGGATGAAATTGTATTCAGCTTGTAAGATCTTGTATGATGTATGGACTCCATGGTAGTTTGAAGTTTCACTGACCATGTTCAAAGTTGGAGAAGCAAGCTATGAGGTCCACTTTGTCTTGTTTATTGATGTGATAGGCTCAGGAGCATCAGGATGTCGTGAAGATATGTTTGAAGTCATCTTTCCCTCCTATTGTTCTTACTTCTTGTGAAGGGCTTTCAGCTCAAAGGCTAATGTTTCTTCAAAGAGATCCTAGCTCTTATACCATATAAAGAAATACCTAGCATGGAAATATAAATGAAAGCATATGACAAAGCATAAACTCAATAGGACATAGCTAGGATTAGGGTAATTTAGAGACAATGAACACAATGAGAATCTAAATAAATGAATAAATATAATATGATACTCAAGTTACAATAAACAAACCATGTTGGAAATGAAAACTATACCCTAAAATATCATGTCTCAAGAGCTCAGGGAGAGATAATGAGCTTGAGAGTATTTCGTACTCTTAATGGATCTTGAAACACAGCAAGATAGCCTGTGGATGTCAAACAAAAACAAACATATTAAATAGATGTGCTCATGGAAAACAAGGCAAGAGAGGGAAAAATCTACAAAATATAGTCAACAGAGGGCCTATGACTGCCAAATGACATTAGCAACAACAAATTGCAACCTCTTGAAGTGTCAACAAGGATTGATACTAGCAATAAACAAAGCAAGGAGGCTAGTCTTGAGTTATCAAGAAGGGAACTCATGTAGTAAATGTAGCATGTAGACTACCACCAACTGTAAACCTAGATTTTGCAGGGCTCCAAATAGCAAGGGACAACAAGAGGAGACTTGGATTGCATGATAGCAGCTCTAAAGGTGTTGGGTGGATGTAGCCAATGTCAAGCAACTTTGTTGAGATATCCTCATAAAAAATTTTGAGATCTCGAATCTCTCTCAGTTTAACTCTCTCAATTTGCTTTGCATTTTAGGATTTTTCATCAATAAAGCATTTTTGGAGTTTTTTAAGACGCTAATTCGACATTTAATGCACAATTTGGCTCAATGAATGTCCTAGAGGAAGAACAAAAAGAGATATTTAGGTTTAGTTTCACCCAGATGTGCTCTATATAATGAAATGTGTAAAGTAGTGTGCTAGATGGTGAGAATGTGCATGTAGTAGTGCCACTTGGACAATGTCCCATGTGGGAAAATTATTCACTTGCATAAGCATCCTTTACAAAAAGATGATGAAATCTAGTAATGCAAAGGACAAGATACAATAGGGTGAAATACAAATGTCAAAGACAAGTGGTGAAACTTGTAGAATACCATGAAAGGGTAGAAGCACCCTCTCTCAACTCTAGATGTCGATACCAAAATCACTAGAGAGAGAGAGACAATGCATGGCCCCAAATGAAAGTATGTGATGAAAGATGCAATGCATGTCCCCGAATCCAAGCAAGGAGGAAAATCCTAGAACTAGAACCATCGAAAGTAGAAGGTACAAATCTACTACTCTCATGAAAAGATGAAAATGAACATGATTCGTACATAAACAACTCTAGAAAAAGGTGATACTATGAAGGAGGATTATCAATGACGCCACAAAAAGGATGCAAATTGGATATATGACCAATATTTTTATAACTTGGTGATAAACACACTACTTTGCTACCAGATGCATACCTTCTAAATATTATATCAAAATGTGAATGTTCCAAATAAAGGAATGAAGGTGATGCATGAACTTGGATGGATTTGAATTATGAGATATGTCAAAATGAAATAGACTATGGATAAGAGAAGGAAATAATTGAAGGGAACATATGCTAGCATGGATGAAGAACAATTGACAAGGGTCATACATACACACACACACACACACACACACACACACAAAATACACAATTGGAGGCTCAAAATAGGAAACAAAATATATTTCTTGAATCCTAAAAGTGAAAAAAGATCTTAATCTTTCTCATTGACTTAGCCATAATCCCCACAAGTAGGAGTTGACCAAATGGAGAAGTTGTACTAGCACAATAATACCTAGTTTTCTATTTAATAGCAACCTCCTAAGCTACAATGGCCCTTACTAGGTTTCAGTCTCTTAGTAGTGAATTGAAGTTTCTAATAAAGTTCTTTAATTGGCCAACATAGAATCTTTCGAAATCCAACATACAAGAATGTACAATATTATCTTTAAAGGACATGCCTTACCAGTACTCTCCTTGCAATGAAACTCAAGTTGTGCTCCAACAAAGTTACTTTCATCTAATGCTTAGCAAGTTAATGCAATCTATTGCTTACAAAGTATTTTGATTTTTGCATGCCAATCGTGTTAGCTATATGCTTATTTTTACTTTGTTTCATAAATGCTAGTGCGATGAGATATTACAACCTTATGTGGATTATATCCTCATTAGTGAACTAGGTGAGATGAAAATTGTGGCTTTTGAGTCTAAACTATAGCAAGAATTGAAATCTTAGACCTTAGTACTCATTTGGACTATGTTTAATTGTGATCCAATTGTGTAAATAAAATGGATAGATATTGAAAAATTTGTATGAACAACCACCTAAAGATTGATGGGTTAAAGAGAGTCGAGCACATCGTTTAACTAATTATTGTGTTGTGGCCAACGTAGTTAGCACTTTTCCTATAAATGAAAAAACATGGCACTAGTACATGAGAGTCTTTGAATCTCTATTGAAATGCCTCGTGAAACTAGGAAATCACATGTAGAAACAAGTTTATACACTTCATAATTTTGAGCATAGCTACAATATGTTCTACACATCACATTCTGTATGTCAATACAATATTATAACAGAATCGATAAATGTGCTTAGTATGTCCATGGAACATTGGATTCTATGCAATTAAGAATGCAATATTTGATTTCACGTAGTTGCCTATGTGCTCTAAATATTCGTAATGATAGTGGTGGTAGAATTGTTCAACACCCAAATCAACAAAGAGGCATTTAAGCCAAACATGCTCAACCATAGTTGTAAAATCTACCATGTACTCAAACTCACAACAAAAAGTCATTGGATTCACTTTCTACCCACTTACATTTCATATGTACACTTACTATCTAATCAATGTGGAGTCATCATGATTATTACTACACTACCATTGTAATAAAAATGCTATCACCACTCTTGCAGGCATAGCTATATATTTGAGAATGATCATCATCACCTGATCCCATCTCACTTCATGAAGGCACAGTTATATATTTGAGAATGACCATCATCACTTGATCCCATGTCACTGCATGAAGGCATTCTCTATAATTATTATGTGGGGCATTTTATAGACTTGATGCATGCTATCCATAGCTAGTGATACAATATTGATAGTACTATGGATATTGTACATAGATAGGGCTTGATATGTGAGGAGATTGATAAGGACATGAATAGCTAGATATGATGATCTCCAGTAGTGCACTAGAAGGTACCATTGAGAGGCTGTTCACCTTGATATTGTCGCATCATCATCCAAGAAACAATATCTTCAGAGATCACCTCCACAACTATGGCATAAGTCCTTTTTTTAAAAAGTAATATTGAAACTAGCCTTAAGATTATGCCATGCTTGCATTTACTAATTCTTATCTATGGTAGGATCCCACTTCCATCAACTTTGGCTACATAGGATTTGGGTCATGTCACTCAGGTTGAGAGATCGAGTTAAAGATTATCAAAAATGCATTAATCCATTTTGTTTGCAAGTTGAATTGTATGTTATACTTAAAGGCACTCTTTAAACTAATTTTAACTATACATGTGCTTTAAAATTGTCTCTCACGTATCTTTATATGCTTGGCTTCCTTTGTCATCCAAGTTACATGAATTGCATGAGGACATATAGTGTCACCTAGGATATTGAACCTAATGACCACATCATCTCACTCGGAGGAGCTTTGGTTTTTCTAGATAGAGGCATGACATAATTGATTTATTTATGTCATATGTTCATTTAAAGTGAGTCTATGTATAATACCAAAGCTTATTTATATAACATGAAATTAACTCTTATGAACCATATTTGTGTCGTCACATTTGTATATAGGGGCCATAATACCATGTCAAAAAAGTTTTTTATTGCACACTTGGAGTAGGAGTTCAAGATGGTGGGATGGAGTCAAAAGAAAGTCTTGCATGACATCATTTCTTAGTGTGACATAGAGGAACTAATGTATAATATATTTACATTCATTAAATTTAAGTTTCTTGAGTTGTATTCAAATAAATAAGGGTTCACTACAAGATATAGACCTTATAGCGACGTTTAAAGCGACGAAAATACAAACAACAAAATTTGCCCCCGTCGTCGGAAAAAGCGTCGTTATTGACGACGCCATGGTATCGTCGCTATTTGCGTCGCTATATGCGTCGCTATTTGCGTCGCTATATGCGTCGCAAATGCGACGCATATAGCGACGCAAATAGCGACGCATATAGCGACGGTTGCAGAGAATTTGCGACGCTGGTAGCGACGACAATAGCGACGCCTGCAGTAAATTTGCGACGCAAATAGCGACGGTAACAGAGGAAAAAAAAATTTTGTGGCAGGGCAGCAAGCTGCCCTGCCACATATAGCACTGTGTGCTGTATGAGAGCCATACAAAATAGTTTCTGCACTGCTGCATACAAAGCGTTTGCAAACAAAAAGAATCTATACTGAAATCATAAAACTGATAGATGAAATAAATACATGATATCGCATAAAATGCGATTGGTACAATCATAAAACAATATCACTAATACATAGAAAATGTCTACATAGATCGGGCGACTAAAAACTAAAGGTATGTGAGCGCTAAGGATCCGAGGGCGAGCTACAAATCGTCGTCCCCCGAAAGCTCGTCCCTCTGCAAAGGAGCATCAAACGGATTCTGCAGAAAAAGAAACAACATATCAATCCACCATACAATAATGCATTCAAATATCTCATGGTAACTACGGACATGAAAGATGAGAGACTTACTGGGCCGCCGCGTCTGTACAATCGGTCGATCAATGATCTGAGACCGTGCCTCTCTGCATATTGAGTCTCAAGGCCTTGCGGATCACGATTTGTAATGGAGTGCTGCAAAGAAAACAAAATGCTAACTGTTAGAAATATGATTGCCAGTACAAATAATATCTCAAAAAAACAAATAAGCAAAACAAAAGAGAAACTTACAAAGTCCTCCAAATATGTCCTGTGGCCGCCACTCCCAAGATGATGTACCGATCCGGCCTCGATTCGTGCCCTCGCCGCCTCCCGCTGCTGACTCCAACGTCCTGGCGAATTTGTAGCCTCCTCCCTCAGTCGGCGCCAGTCCTCTGCATCTAACCACTCGGGCTTTGGAGCCCCACTCTTGATTGCCTTGCGTGCGTCGGATCGTCTATGTGACATGTATGCACGCATGCAATCCATCATCCAGCCCGTAGAGAATCTATCCACTGCGGCTGGCACCGGGAACTCCTCATGCAAGGATGCTACTATGTACTCCTTGCTCCCCTCCGGTATGTTCCTCCAATGATCCAGGACGTTGTGCCGAAAAACTTGTTGGCACAACTCCCTCATGCGAGCTATCACCCTCCTCCCCTCATCATTCATGATGATAGCTCCTGACCTGCCATCCACTAGGTATCCATAATCCCTAGGAGTGTGCCTCGTATGGGCCCTCTCCCATCTCCGTCCACGCTCCTGGGCATATCCAGGAGACCCCTGAACATCCGGTGTACCGACGGGGGTACCCTCTCCCGGAGTGCCACTGAAAGGGGTGCCACCAGAGGGGGTGCCACCAAAAGGAGTGCCACCAGAGGGGGTGCCCCCAAAAGGAGTGCCACCAAAAGGCGTGACATCTGCCGACGGCTGCGCAAAAGCCGGAGTAACTGGAGTGGACGTCCCCACAGGTGTGACAAATCCTGGAGGTGACCGAGCTCTAGCTGAACGACGAGACGGAGACACCGCGTCCGTGTCTCCACAGCAGCACCCCCCTGATCCTCCTGCAGTCGCAGTCCCTCCCTCTGGCCCAAGTCGCGAGCGTCGAGATCGTCTGCTCGAAGCTGAAGCATCTGATCGCACTGAAGCTGATCTAGCAGAGCGCCCTGACGAAGAACGAGACAGCTCCTGATCTGCTATCTCTCTGAATCTCGCGAGCTGATCTGGAGACATACGTGCCATCATCTCCTGAAACTCCTCATCGCTCATCCCTCGACTCATCCTGAAAATAAAGATACCTGCAGAGATAAAAAATAATGTTAGAATAATCAATTGAAACTATACAAAGCGCATTAATATAAATCATTTTTGAAAAATCCATCTTAAAATGCATATCTTATCTACCTTTATGGAAGATCTAAACAACGAATTGAGTAATACAATTCTCCAAGAATGAAGTATTCTATGGTCCCATGTTAATCTCCTGACATAACTCTGCATACACTGGAAGGTCGATAGACATGTCACCACAAAAGAACGAGTCTGCCTCGTTCTCAAAAAATTCTACGACTTCTGTATTTCCATCATTGTTAGCCGATGCGGGCTCCAAGCTTGCGGTGGCCTCCACCCCTTGTAATTTCGATCCCTCTATTTGCATATATTCTTCATCTATGCCTGGAACATCGCTTTGATCGTATACTCTCGCACCTCTAGGAGTTGAAGGTATAACATACCACCATCGAGGTTGTCGGGGATTTGGATAGAAGATTACCTGTTCACAAACACTTACAAACCGTCTTCAAACCATTGTGACATAAAGCATGTCGTATTACAATTAGCAAGCAAATGACTAGAAGATTACCTGTTCACAATGTGCCGGCAACACAAAGGTGTCGCGCAAATCCATCCATTTTTTTTCGGAATCTATTTCGAGAAATCCAGATGGACCTCATCGAACCGTTGCGCCAGCTCCTCCAAGTACCACTTTGAACCACTGCACATCGAATATTATCATGGAGAAGCTACGGTAATCCACCGTAATAATACTTTGCAAATTCCCAAAATACTCCATCTCATCCACAACCGTGTTCGGATCCGTTGCTCGTCGCCGGCTCTCTTGCTCAAACCTTGCCATGACACCACAGTCCATTGTGGAGCGCATTTTGTCAATACGCTCCACCCGAAAATGCCGTCCGCGCGACCACGCTGCACTATATATTTTGTACTGCACATTGAAACACTCAAATTAGATGTAGCAAACAAATTCAGATACGACACATTCTAAACCCCTCATTACCTTTGGACTACATCCCCTCGAGAACTCCCACTCCTCCATTGAGACCTCTGCCCCTTCGCTGGATGCTGCGATCAAGGCTCCATGCAACCATCGTGTTGACATAAACCGGGGCATCTCCTCCATGCCTTCGGGATATCGAATCGGTCAGTGACGCGTACTGCGTCGAAATTCAGCTCGCGCTTCCTCTCGATCTTGCCTTGCAATCTGGTACTTGGCGAGCCACGTCTCCATGGAGGCATGGTGCAACATACAAAAGCGATTCACTTTCTCTTCCATTGAGGCATCCATTCTTTTTTCTACCCCATTTCCAACCACCACATCTCCAGTCAGCCTGTCATCGTCCTTGAGCGTCCATAGCATTTCATTGTCTGGTTCCACCGTTGGTAGCCATTGTGAGATATGCACTAATGCCTCTGACACCAACCAACCCTCCGCCATGCTACCTTCCGGACGAGCTCGTTGTCGCACAAAGCCTTTCAGGGTTTTCATGAAGCGCTCCAGGAAGAACATCCATCGCGTATGGACAGGTCTGGCAATCTCCACTTCGTCCACAAGATGCACAAGAAGGTGAACTTGTATCGTGAGCATGCTAGTGGGCAGGTATTTCTCAAAGAGACAGACCGTCTCAACTGCTCCCCGCCTTGCGGATTCAATAGAGGACGTCTTAATCTCTTTCTGTGAGATCCATTGCACCAAAGTCGACAGCTTGTAAATGGCCCCACGAATTTCTGGAGTTAGGCATCCCGCGATCGCGATCGGTAGGACAAACTGCCACAAATGAGAAAGCATTAAGAATAATGGTCACTTTTCAAATTTCAAAATGTCCACGCTTATTAAAATCCATTCTGTTCACAAACCTGACATATCTTATGCCAATCATGGGATTTTAGCCCAGACATTTGGTCATCTTTAGAAAATGCGGACCTGAGAGAACGCATCATACCCGTCGGAGTGCGGATAGACTTGATTACTTGCTTCACAATGCGCTCTTCTTTGGTAGACAAAACCCAGGGAGCGCGAGGAAGCTGCACTCCCCCTTCAGCACTCGACTGCGGCCAAAGCGCCTCCATCTTACCTACCTCCTTTAAATCCATTCGTGACCCTATAGTGTCTCTCTTTCCTGTGATGTGGTCCCATAGCAAGCTGCCCACATTTTTGAAAATATGCATGGGATCCAACAAGTGGTTGACCTGTAAGTGGGTCCAATATGGCAACTCGTAGAAAACTGAGAACCGTCGCATTCCATTTGGATGTGATTCCGGGTTTACCATTTTCAGCTCGTACCAGCTTGCAGCGTTCATACGTGCTGGAGGTCGTCCAAGAAAACCTTCCCTGAGTTCATGATCCTCCGGCAAGAAAGTGGCGTGTCCTTGATATACCATCTTCTTCATGGTTCGTGACCTTCGGGCGTCTAACTGTGGCCCACACAATGGACATGCATGATAACCTGAGGTAACGAGACCTGCAAGGCGATCCACGACCTAGTGAATACTTGATTGAATGAAATAAAATATAGATATTACCGGCGTGAACAAATGTCTGCTCACCTGAGCACTCTCCCAATCCCGGAAAGTCATGCATCGTCCACATGAGAATGGCTCGAATGTTGGCTGACCGCCGACCATCGCGCCTGCTCATATCTTGCACCGTGACCCCCTCCTCCCACAAAATCTTAAGCTCATCGACTAATGGACGAAGATACACGTCCATATTTTTTACTTTGTAGCGGCCCGGGACGAGCAAGCTAAGGATGAGATGTCCTTTCTTCGTAGAAAGCCATGGAGGAATGTTGTAGTTGACAAGCACTATAGGCCACACACTGTAAGAAGTCGAGCGCAGACCGAATGGGTTCACACCATCCATGGCGAGACCGAGCCGAAGATTCCTTGGCTCTCGCGCAAAGCCTGGGAAGGTAGAGTCAATGTGGCTCCATGCGCGCGAATCTGCTGATATTCGTTGCACTCCATCCGTAGACCTATTCTGCACATGCCACGTTGTCAAGCTTGCCATGGCAGACGTGCGAAACATGTGGTTTATGCGGGGGATGAGCGGAAAGTGTCTGAGGACTTTTTGAGGGATGGTCTGCCCTTGCAAGTCCTGTCGATACCTGTGAGCACCACACTTTGGACATGTCTCCATAGTCTCGTATTCATCTCGAAACAATATGCAGTCGTTGATACATGCATGGATGTTATTGTAGTCCATGCCAAGCTTCCGTAAAACATGTCGTGCATCATCACGAGACTCAGGCATGGTGTTTGCAGGTGGCAATATATGATATTTCAATAACCTGAAAACATCATAAAACACCTTGAAAAATCCATCCATATTTACAATAATACTGTTTTAAAAAAAAACAATGAAGTCTGTATGCAAGGTACCTGAATAACTCAGTCACACTCGTATCGCTCCAACCGTATTTCGCTTGCACACTTAAGAGTGCAAGCAATGTCTTCAACCGAGATACTCGGCACCCATCATATAATGGTATGGATGCTTCCTCTCTAAGCGGGTCAGATGTCTCAACATCCATGGGAATCAATGCATCGATCATTGCCTCCATCTCAGGCTCCAAGATTGTAGGCAAGTCGGGAAGGTTGTCTGTCTCCTCTGGCATTGACGATATAGATGGGCCTTGCGAGTGGTCTATTGGCTCCTGCCATCCATCCATCTCACGTCCACGAACTCTTCTAATTGGCCGCAAAGGGTGCTCTCCCCCTTGGGTCGAGACATCACCCCCCTGGACACAAAATTTGCCAACAAGACCCAATCTTATTGTGTATGGTTTTCAATTAGCTTGAGAGTACAATGCATGAAAAATGCTAACTTGAAAATACCGTTTGCTGAAAATCTGCAATCGCCTGATCAATAATCTCAGGTTGAAACTCGCCAAATCGTCGTACGTGTTCTATAGACAATCGACGTTTTCGTCTAATTGCCAACTTGCATTGAGAGCAAGGACATGGGACACGCTGATTAAGATACGACTCGCGGTCTTGAACAATAGGACCTTCTTCGTTTGCCATCTTATCTACATTACAGCAAACGAGGCTTAAATGGATAGCTTTTTGGAGATGTACGTCAACTTGCAAGTTGACCATAAACCTTGCATTGTATATAGTAGTCGAGAGATTTTCCGATGTTATATCTCGGCCTTGTATCATGCTCAACGATTTGTTTGTCCCGGTAGATAATTTTTTGTTATATCTCGGCTTTGAGTATAAGTAATCCATTTTAAAATTAATGCGCGCCATCTATGAAATTTTACAACTATAGTAATAAAATTTATTTCAATCAATTCTACTCATAGTCATAAGACCTGAGAGAAATTATCCTATACTCAATTTAAGGGATCTCCACTTCTATAACAATAATTTTGGGTTAATTTTGATGAAGTACGTGGCCGTATGCAAAGCACATTGCATACCATTATCGATACGTATATTATCTTAAATTTCATTCCCTTCCCTCTCCCTCTCCCTCTCCCTCACCCTCTCCCTCTCTTTCTCTCACCCTCTCCCTCACCCTCTCGTTCTCTTTCTCTCCCTCTCTCATTTCCTCCCTCCTCCTCCCTCTCCCTCTCCCTCCCTCTTTCTCCCTCTTTCTCCCTCTCCCTCTCCCTCGCTCCCTCGCTCCCTCTCCCTCCCCCTCCCTCTTTCTCTCCCTCTCTCATTTCCTTCCCCTCCCCCTCCCTCTCCCTCTCCCTCTCCCTCTCTTTTTCTCCCTCTCCCTCTCTATCTCTCTTTCTCTCTCATTTCCTAAACAAGCAAAAAATAAAGTGATTTAAACATCCTCCAAGCAAAAGGGAGAGGGAGAGATACAATGCACTCTCCCTCTCTTTCTCTTTCTATCCCTCTCTCATTTCCTTCCCCTTCCTATCCCTCTCACTCTCTTTCTCTCTCATTTCCTCTCCTAAACAAGAAAAAAATAAAGTGATTCAAACATTAAACAAGCAAAAGGGAGAGGGAGGGAGAGAGAGAATGCACTCTCCCTCCTTCTCCCTCTCTTTTTCTTTCTCTCCCTCTCCTATTTCCTCCCCCTCCCTCTCCCTCTCCCTCTATTTCTCTTTCTCTTTCTTTCCCTTTCCCTCTCCCTCTCCCTCTCTTTCTCTCTTACTCTCTCGTTTCCTCTCCTAAACAAGCAAAGAAGAAAGTAATTTAAACATTAAACAAGCAAAAGGGAGAGAGAGAGAGAGAGAATGCACTCTCACTCTCTTTCTCTCCCTCTCCCTCTCTTTCTCTCCCTCTCTCTCCCTCTCCCTCTCCTTCTCTTTCTTTTCCTCTCCTAAATAAACAAAAGAGAACGATTTAAACCTTCAACAAGTAAAAGAAAGAGAGAGGGAGACTCACCAATGAGATATGGCGAGCGTGGGCGGCTTCTCTTTGCAACGAGGGCTCCTCCTCTCCTTCGCGAACAACGACGGTGGCGGTGGCGGCGGCGGCGGCAACAAGTCTCTTCCTCCTCTTCTTTCACAAAGCCTTGGCTCTCTCCCTCGCTCTCGCTCTCAAAAGGCGAAGAAAACAAAATGAAAACGGCGCTATTTGCGTCGCAAATAGCGACGCAAATAGCGACGCAAATAGCGACGCATATAGCGACGCATATAGCGACGCCGATAAACGCCGTCACTAATCGGCGTCGCTATTGCCCCAGTCCCTTGTAGTGGTTGACTCAGAGGGAGAGGGAGATTGAGAGAGAAATCATGATGTACACCTATGAATAAACTATAATAACTTAGACAAAAACACAAAGGTAGCTTTGAAGGTTGATATTGATGAGAAGGAATTTGATTACTTGAAATCATTTTCTCTTGAATGAGCTTATATAGACCATGGTTTTGGGCCACACATGTCCCAATTTTAACACACTATTAGAAATTATGCTTCTTCGGTGTCATACTAAATGCTACTAAATGATAACTCATCAACTACACTCAATCACAATTATAGGCCTTTGGATGCGAGGGTGAAGTGTTTGCATGTGGCTATTACTAGTGATTGCACCTCCCCACCTTCTATACCTTGAAAGCTGAAGATGACTATATCTTCTCTCAACTTCTCTTACTTGTTTGAGTACCATATAGGTCAACTCATCATGAATGATGAGGGAAGGGTAGTCATCACCGAGCTACATGAGCATAGTGTTCAAACGTGTATAGACATAATATAGCAAAGAAATGGAGAGACAAGAACTGAAGCAAATTCATTATATTGTAAGCATTCTCTATGAGGAGTTTCCATATAGATTTTTAGATGATTACATGCAAATGTACACTGTAAAAGACATCTCCCATGTATGTTTAGAAGCACATGATGCCTATTAAGATTACCTATAATCTTCTTATAGAATTGGGTAGAGTAGGGATTACATGAGGATGAGATCTTTGATTAGAGATATCATAACTTTTTACTTTATATGCATACATCTATTTAGTTATACTACTATTTATAAATTTTAATTTAAGTTTCCACATAGATTTAGTCATATCATTTATATTCCTATCATTCAAATTTAAACATACTCATGTGCTATTGTTGTATCACTACTATATTTAAAATGCAGATTTGAAAACTTAATACTATGTTTATTGATTTTATGTAAATCTTAAGTTGCATCAATTATTATGATAAGTATCACATTTGTTTTTATAATTTGATGGGTTTTATATATGGCTATACAATACTCCAAATATAATAGGATAGTATATATAAATAGTAGGGATCTAAAAGCAAGATCTCTACAATGTTTTCTATAAGTATTAGTATATGTGTTGGTATAAGACCATGTATTTTTTGGGATATGCCTTTATTGATGTATACTCTCGTATATTGACTTACTCATATGATACTTTTACGATGATTACTTTGATGGTGGGGTTTCACATTAGAAATAAATTCAAGAAAAATTTTCATCTTAAATATCATCACTATTCTCCTTATTCCTTGTAGTGCTATAAACAGACCAACAATTGTTGTCTACTCCATGACTATATTTCACACCAATGTATTTGTATCATACTAGCCATGATGTAGCATGCTTATGTGGAATACCCACATGCCCAAGCTAGAAGCGCCCTAGGATTTAGTAGTTAGTATACATCATAAAATATTTACACATAAAACATGTAGTGATCCTTTTAAAAAATTATGAGATCAAGAAGGAATAGACTATGATCAACCTACGATAGATTGTTATACTATGATTATCAAATAAAACCACATAATAACTTGTTGGGCATTAATAATAATATTAGTTAATGATTGTAATGTTTATTTGAAAATTCAAAATTTTATGTCCCTATCTTGGTTCTCCATGGCACATGCTAATGAAAAACAGAAGTAGAAAGACATGCTTACAAAACAAGAGCATACAGATTCAAGTTTAAACAATGTCACTAGGAGAATGAAAAATGAAGACTTTGCAACCCACTTTGAGAGCATTGATGTACATGAGATCCTTGTACAATATATAACTAGTTAATGATATCAAAAAATATGTGATTGCATTCACTATGCTAGAATGACCCATTATCCAAACTTGAATTTGAAATATTTGAGGCTCAATGCATGCTAGAAAAAATCAAAAGGGAGAACATACAAATATAGTGGCCCTATCTTGGTCCAATTAGCTAGAAAAATAGCTTTTAGAACGCATAAGTCAAAGAAGTCATGCTAGCTTACACGGAGTATTCTCTCATGAGGAATATCTACAAGAGGACCACAAAGTCCATGCAAACAAACCATTTGTATGGAGAGGAGAGAAGGACTACACCTTTGGCTAAAGCAATAGGAATCAAAGATCCTTGGTCACATAAACAACTCAATTGGCCTTGCTCAACTATCAGGATTTTGTTTGCAAATTGAATCAAATGTATTTATCATTCTCTACTTGGTCACAACAAGTTGGCTAAGCGGGGTTACTTGCCAATATAGGAGGAGAGTATCATCTCAAAATTGGAGACCTTGTGCTTCTTCTTCCTCACCTAGAGTTGCATATACATTTTTTATGAAGATGATGCTACTCGTATTAGTGAGATCATGTTTGCTACATGTTTGTTGTGAGTGATGACCTTACTAAAACAATTTATGGTGGAGATGAAGTCTCTAAAGATAGAGAAATTTTGACTATAGTGGAACCCATAGTCATTTCACTAGCCAGTGAAGGAGACACTAGATTAACTCATGTGACTAGAGGATCTCTACATGACATTGATGATAAAAGAGAAGAGTGTTGTCTTGTGTGCTAGATTAGCCCCATCTAGGTGAACTTTGTTGGATTTCATCTAGATGATTTACCTAAATCGATTGAGCATTTGATTTGTAAGACTGCTAATATGGGAGTCTCAATCAAAGAATGTGAAATACAACATGTGGACTCCTCAATTCTTCTAAAATGATGGGTTGTTCCAATTTTGGTGGCACAAAAATGAGGATTGAAAAGAGGCCATAGTTTTGATGGGAAAGAAGGCAATAGGAGGAGAAGTCAAATTGACACTACAAAAAAGGAGGTTTGGCCTAAGAGATTATGTTGATGGGCAAAGCAACATGTGCTTGGAAAAAGGCTACCATAATCATAGCTAGATTTCCTTCCAAGAATCTTATCAACCCTCCATGTATAAGTAGTGAGTTGTTCTCTCCACTATATATGCCTCTAGTTTAAATTTTTATGAAATCATGTATATTGGCAACAATTGTCTTCATGCATTTGTTTTCTAACACATGAATTTTAATGAATTTTCTCTTGCCTATGTTGTATTACATGGAAAGGCAACTTTTGTAATAAACACATCTGGCCAAACGTTCATGTTGGCTCATGCTCTCAAGGGACTATGTTCTTATGATGATGAAACCATGATTGAAAAGGAACTACTTGGCATTTACATTTTCACTTAAGGTGTTATTTATTCAATGTCAATGAGCTAGTGTTTCTATGTTTTCTCATGTTTGCTCAAGTCTTTTGAGGTGAACTGTATTATACTTATGATCACGCACATTGAAGGCTTGCCAATTACATAATTTAGCTAAATTTGAAAAAAAGGTTAATGGAGTTGCAAGCTATGGATAGAGGTTTAGAAGCAAGGGTTTTGTACTAGGTTTAATTATCTCTCGTGGCTTCTTTTGATCTCCCTATGATGTTTGAGAGAAATTCTTGCTTTCATGATACCATAATATTTGGGGGCTCCAATGCACCATAATGATTGAGATCCTTATGGGTTTATCATTTGTCATCCTATGATACAAGCTCAATTTTATTGACATCCAAGTGCCAAACAAGACCATTGAGGAGCAACCTTGTGCTTTCTTTTGAGACTTGTGTTTGGGGACATGTCCATGGCATTCTAGAAATTTACAATTTAAATTGGGGAAGGTTACTCCTTGATGGGTTTATAAATGTGATGTTCTAGAAATTTAAATTGGGGAAGGTTACTCCTTGATGGGTTTGTAAATGTGATGTCCTAAGGGTCATGTGTTGTTGTGCAATAATGGATGGTTGGTTGGATAGGAAACTCATTAGTGTATTAATTAAGAGAGAGAAAGAGCAAGAGAACTTGACTACATGCCTTAATGAGAGCTAAGTCGAGCATGTGTCACCATAAAGAATAGAGTTGAGGATTTCCATGTGATTTTTCTATTCTCGTAACTTGGTTCTCATTTCTTCATTCTACTTGATATAATGAAATGTTTTGTGAAATTTTAATTGCAACACTATAAATAGTTGAGGATATCTTTGAGGAGTTCATGGATGATATGCAACTTAGGTCATTTTTAATATGTTTAATTATTCAATTAGTTAACTATTTAGTTAGTGATTAAAATGTTAGTTAATTGTTTGATGATTAGATTATTAATTTTCAAAATTAAAATCTTTATTTATTAGAATATAGACACCATGATTAGTGTAGAGAGAGAGGTTTATTTATTTCAATATCTCTCCCTATTTATATTGATTAATTGATTATTTAATTATTTCATGTATAATTTCATTTATTAATTAATTTAATGTGAAATATTATCCTTTGAAAATAAAAGGCATTGATAATATTTGGAATGATATTACCTACTCTTATATCTAGTTCTTTTAATTGATTTGTATCATCATTCCATGTCCTAATTATGATATAGAGAATGTTTGCATGAGTATTGAAAGAGCCAAATCTACTAGCTCCTATTCCTTTTTACGTGTATCTTCAAATATAGCAATTGTTCAAGGATATGAAGCCATCCCAGTTATGTTGTATGTTTGAGACACTCTCAACCACTCATTTTTAGATAATTTGATAGGGCACAACTTAAAGAAGATAGAGTGTGCTTCCCTCTTAATTTCTTTTCTTTCTATGGTTTTAAATTTGTCATCTATGATTTGTGTATTGTGCTTTCTACTTTTTGTTGGGGTCCTTGTCTTGTTTTAGCACACAAAGATACAAGGCTTTCCTTATACCTGCACTAAGCATGGTGTCTAAGTCCCATGTCCTCATAGTTGGCACTAAAGGGACACCATGGATTAGTGTAGTTATACACCTAAGCTTGTATACTCCACTTTTGATCGGTGTCTTTGGCTCGCTTGGCACACAAAGATACAAGGATTTTCTTATGCATATACTAAGCATGGGTCTAGGTCTCATGTCCTCACAGCTTGACACTAAAGAGACACCATAATTAGTGTAGCCATGCATCTTACTTAATTGGTTTATACCTTGTCCTTTTTTTCCCTTCGTGTTGATGTCCCAAGATTGGTTGGCACATAAATATATAAGGTTTTCCTTATGACTATGCTAAGCATGGTATCTGGGTTCCATATTCTCATGGCTTGGAGCTGAAGGGGCACCATGATTAGTGTAGTCTGTCAAGATTGTGGGAGAGAAGGAAGGAGTCTCGCTTGAAGCTTTCTTGCTTGCACAATGGGGGAAGACACACAAGGGTGGAGGCTGAAAACAGTTTTCCTCTTCTTAGTTGTGTAAGCCAAAAGAACTCTTGTACAAAGAAATAGAAGAACCCTCTATATGGGTCTCAAACCAAACTCAACTAACTAAGGTGGCATACTAACTGAGCCACAAACTAGAGTAGATAAGGATAGCTATCATGTAGCTATTATTCATGGGCGGTGTACCAACCGCGTCTGCAACTGACAAGTCGGTGACATAAATACACAACGGTCACCCTGGCGTATCACGAGTGGAGCTCGATATCTCAACACTCCCCCTCGAGCTCAATCCCAATTCCTGCACACCAAGCAGGTCTCTGAACTTGCGCAGCTTCTCTGCGCCCAATGCCTTCGTGAATATGTCAGCTACCTGATCCTCTGTGCTGACATAAACTAGATCAATAAGACCTAGTAAAACCCTCTCTCGCACATAGTGATAATGCACCTCAATGTGCTTTGTTCTAGCATGATAGACTGGGTTATTTGCCAAGTGTATACTACTCATGTTGTCACAATAAATGACAACTGGCCCATCTGTAGACTGATGCATATCATAAAGTAGCTTATGCAACCAAGCTACCTCACATGCAACCATTGCTGCACCCCTGTACTCAGCCTCTGTGCTCGACAAGGCAACTGTAGGCTGTTTCTTGCTGCTCCAAGTGACTGCAGCACTCCCAAAAGAGAACACATATCCACTAGTAGATCGTCTATCAGAAATACTACCAGCCCAATCAGCATCATTGTATCCATGCAACTGTATCTGAACCCCAGTCTCATAAAATAGTCCATACTGCAATGTGGACTTCACATACCTGAGTATGCGTCTAGCCGCATCCAAATGCGATTTCCTTGCAGCCTGCATAAACTGACTTACCAATCCAACAGCGTAGCTCAAATCTGGCCTAGTAATAGTCATATAAATCAAACTTCCTACTATGCGTCTGTACATAGTAGGGTCTTCCAGAAGCTCACCTGCATCTGCACTCAGCTTCACATTCTGCTCCAAAGGAACTGAAATAGGCTTACAGCCTGTCATCCCATATTTGGACAGCATGTCCAATCTATACTGCCTCTGCAAGAGTCGTATCCCACTTGGTGATCTAATCACCTCAATGCCCAAGCAATAACGCAGCTCTCCCAAATCCTTCATCTCAAACTTCTGCTTCAATAGCATTTTCACATGAAGGATATCTTCATCACTGTCACCTGTCATAATCAAATCATCAACATAAATGACAAGCAGCATAATACCTTTCTCTGTTTTTCTCACATAAAGTGAGAAATCTGCCTTGGAAATCTGAAAGCCAATAGTGACAAGATACTGTCCTATCTTGTCAGACCATGCTCTAGGTGCTTGCTTCAAGCCATACAAGGCTTTCTTCAACCTGCAAACAAACTCAGGATGAACAGCATGCACATAACGTGGTGGCTGCTCCATATAGACCTCTTCTTGCAAATCACCATGCAAGAAGGCATTCTTTACATCCATCTGATGTAAAGACCATCCCTTTGATGCAGCCATAGCAATGACTGCTCTTACGGTTGCCATCCTTGCAACCGGACTAAATGTTTCTTCATAGTCAATGCCATATGTTTGTGCATACCCCTTGACTACTAATCTTGCCTTGTATCTGTTCACAGAACCATCAGCATTGTGCTTCACCTTATAAACCCACTTACAGCCAATTGCATTCTTACCTTTAGGCAAAGGTACTAACTCCCATGTAGCATTTGCTTCCAAGGCATCCATTTCTTCATCCATGGCTTTCTCCCATTTTTCTTTTCCCATGGCTTGCTCAAAAGATGTGGGTTCTGGTTCCTGTATCACTTTGACCATATATGCATAGTGAATGGCTGTAAATCCATCATATTTCAGCCTATCCACAGGATACCTAGCTCTTGTAGACCTGCGCAAAGTAGGTTCACTCCCAGGTGCTCTCAAAACATCCCTGGTCTTCCTTACTCCAGGTGTAACAATAGAAGGAATACCCAACTCATCATCAATGCTCTGTTCTGAGCCACTGGATTCACCATCCACATAAGAGTGACCTGCATTCACATCAAACATGGGCTGATCAACCTTCTCTTTTCCTTTTCGTGATACCTGCATACCACTATCTGCATTGCTTTGAGAAGATTCTCCTGATCTCAATCTGCATGTCCATGGCGAAGAATGTGAACCACTGCTAGAGGACGCTCCAGGTCCACTAATATTTTGTGACTGCTGCTGTGAATTCTGTGTAGCATTACCATTTTGTGCATCTTCATCATCAATCACATTTACTGGTTTATACCAGCTACTCATCTCATCAAAAACAACATCTCTGCTCACTGTAAACTTACGAGTAGAAGGGTTATAGCATCTATACCCTTTTTGCTGCAGAGAGTAACCAATAAAGATGCACTTCTCAGCTTTTGGATCCAACTTGGATCTCAGCTCATCTGGCACATGTACATAGGCAATGCAACCAAAAATTTTCAAATGAGAAATATCTGGTTTCCTACCAGTATACCTCTCCTCTGGAGTCATTCCATGTATTGCTGCAGTGGGAGTCCTGTTCATTATGTAGACTGCTGTAGCAACTGCTTCAGCCCAATAAAAATCTGGCAAGTCTTTTTCATTGAGCATGGCACGAGATACCTCTCCAATATGCCTGTTTTTCCTTTCTGCAATTCCATTTTGTTGTGGGGTATAACTGCATGAATATTGCTGCTTTATGCCATGCTCCTGCAAGAACTTTGCAAACTCATTTGAGAGGTACTCTCCCCCTCCATCTGACCTTAGGCATTTTATCTGCAAGCCTGTTTCTTTTTCAACCATAGCTTTAAGAGTTTTGAAATGCCCAAAAACTTCACTTTTCTTTTTCATAAAATACACCCAAACTTTTCTGCTATAGTCATCAATAAAACTGACAAAATAATGACAGCCTCCAAGAGATGCAGCTTTAGTTGTCCACACATCAGAGTGAATTAATTCCAATGGCTTCTCACTCTCTTGAACATGTCTAAGAAATGGTTTCCTTGCCTGTTTTCCAAACTGACAGGCTTCACATACCTTATGCATTTCTGCAACCTTGAATTTGGGCAATCCTGCAACAATATTTTGGGCCTGCATTGATTTAAGTCGCTGTACATTAACATGACCAATGCGTTTATGCCAGATATCAATATCTGCAACTACACCGGTCCCATGTGCAAACATTGCTGCACTCAATTCAGACATGTCTGCATCCAATGTAAACATTCTGCCCTTCTTCTTTCCTTTTGCTATCAAGCGACCTTTATTTTTCATATCCTCAACAAAGCATCCATGAGGATTAAATCTGACCTGCAAGCCCTGTTCAACCATTTGACCAACTGAAACCAGATTCTTGGTGATATTCGGGACATGAAATACATCGGACATGTATTTCTTTTTCCCACCCTGCATAGACAAGGGAATTTTTCCAATCTGCACAATAGGATGTGCAGTATCATCACCAGTCTCCACAAATCCTGGTTTTTCCATTTTCCTTGCATCCTCCATCCATTCTGCATGACCTGTCATGTGGTTTGATGCACCTGAGTCAACATACCATACATCATTGCTTTCTTCTGCACTTGTCATAGAATTGTTCGTGTGCTGCACCATGAACAAATGCTCATTTCTGTCATCACCCTGTCTACTAGAAGATGCATAATTCCCTTGTTGCAGTTTTCCATTCATGATGTCATTCTGCTTTTTATAGCAGTCTTTAGCCATATGACCCATTTTACCACAGTAGTAGCATTCAACATTACTGTTTGCATTTTGGCCTCTTTGCCATCCACCACGACCTCTTTGGCTCCCCCTGCCTCTAGAGTTACCACGTCCTCCTCCATAGGACTGGTTTTCTTGAGTTTGCTGCATATTCTGATTTCTGCCACGGCCTCCAAATCGGCCTCCTCTACCTCTGCCTCTACCTCTTCCAGCATTTGAGTAGAAGACAGCTTCTTTTGAAGTTCCTCCTGAAGAAGATGCACCACCATTTCTCTGTTCCTCAGAAATTAGAAGAGCAATCAACTCCTCAAAATCAGGAAATCTTTCACGAACAGAAATGGATGTCCGAAACTGTGCATAATCCTTTCCTAGACCATTCAAGGTCACGAAAACTAAATCATCATCTTCCACTGGCGACCCAATGGAAGCAAGTGCATCTGCAATCTTCTTCACCTTCATGTGGTAGTCGTTGATGTTCATATTTTCTCTTTGCACATTGTGCAACTCTTGCTTGAGCTGCATTTTCCTGGCTTGCATATTTGTGCTATACATTTTTGACAAAGTATCCCATGCCTCCTTTGGCGTACTTGCATCCTGAATATGCACAATCATAGAGTCTGAAATGCTGATAGACAGCCAATACATAACTTTCCTGGCTCTCTCATGCCATGTTTTAAATGCCTGCATTTGTTGTTGATTGGGAACATCAGGAAGAACTGGTTCTTCTTCATTTCCTGCAACAAATTCCCAATATCCTTTTCCCATAAGGAAATTCGTCATTCTAAACTTCCATGCCTGGAAGTTGTTCTTGTCAAGCTTTTCAGTGACAATCTGTGAAAGAGAATCAGACGCCATTACAGAATACTGCAAGAAATTCTGTCACTGCAAAAAACACAGCTTCACCCTCACAAGGGCAAATCTGCAAAACTGGCGAAAGTGGTATTTGACCACACAGTCACTTCCTAGTGACGATTTTGCATAAACAGGAACCAAGGATGATTCTGAAACTCCCAATGTCTCTGCGCACAAGCATACGATGCAATTTCTACAGTAACTTTTCACCGACCTGTAGAACAGTGGTTGCATAGCATAAAACTGAGCCTTTTCCTGAGTGCGTGCAGAAAACTTCCGTCTGCAAAACAGGCCCCGAAATGGCCTCAAATCAAAAAAACAAGGTCGCCAAGGGCTAATGCCCTTCCCCGCAGCATATACTGCCCTCTTGCTTCACCGCGAAGGGCGTCTCAACCTGAGACAATGCACTCCTGCAATTTCCGGCTGTGCTACCTGTAGAGATCTGCTCCCAAAACAGGAAATGAAAGCAACACTGCTCCTCTTACCAGACCACCGCGAGCTTGGCTTGCTTTCTTGAGCTCCTTACCACGAACAAGGCTCTGATACCATGTCAAGATTGTGGGAGAGAAGGAAGGAGTCTCGCTTGAAGCTTTCTTGCTTGCACAATGGGGGAAGACACACAAGGGTGGAGGCTGAAAACAGTTTTCCTCTTCTTAGTTGTGTAAGCCAAAAGAACTCTTGTACAAAGAAATAGAAGAACCCTCTATATGGGTCTCAAACCAAACTCAACTAACTAAGGTGGCATACTAACTGAGCCACAAACTAGAGTAGATAAGGATAGCTATCATGTAGCTATTATTCATGGGCGGTGTACCAACCGCGTCTGCAACTGACAAGTCGGTGACATAAATACACAACGGTCACCCTGGCGTATCACGAGTGGAGCTCGATATCTCAACATAGTCATGTGTCTAACTTTAGTTATTTGTAGCTTGTGCTTTCCACTTGGTCTTAGTGTTGCAAGCTCACTTGGCACACAAATGTACAAGGACTTCCTTGTGGCTGCCTTATGTCTGCACTAAGCATGGTGTTTAGGTCCCATGCCCTTGAAACTTGGTACTGAAGGGACACCATGATTCATGTAATCATGTGTCTAACTCTAGTGATTTGTTGCTTGTTCTTTCCACTTTCTGTGGGTGTGCCAATCTTGCTTAGCATACAAAGACATAAGACTTTCCTTATGTCTGCACTAAGCATGGTATCTAGGTCCCGAATCCTTGTGGCTTGGAACTGAATGGAAACCATGATTAGCATAGTCATACATTTGACTTTAGTGGTTTGTAGCTTGTGCTTTCCACTTTCTGTGGATATCCAAAGCTCGCTTGGCACCCACAGACACAAGGCTTTCCTTACCCCTATACTAAGCATGGTATCTTGGTTCTAGGTTCTCATGGCTTTGCACTGAAAGGTGTAAGATTTCCACATAATAAAAGTTAGTTTGTTAGTTCGAAAGTTAGTTAGTCAATTAATAAGTTAGTAAGATTACTAACTAAATACTGACTAAAGGAAAAAAATAACTAATGTTAATAATTAAGGATTTTTTAAACTAAAAATATATGTTTAAAAAATCGAGAGTCGTAAATCTGATATTTTTCTCAGATTGACAAGGACCATACCCACCCTTCACGAAAGTTACAACGTGAATGAGACTTATGAGCCATATTAATCACCAGTATTAATGTCTATAGTTTGGATGGTCCAAAAATATTAAAGTTTGGGCAAAACTATTATGTTCTAAATATTATATTCTAGACATTTCAAACAGAGAAAAGAAGAATAAGTGAACTGAGAGGTTTCTAATCAAGTGTCTTAGAGTTTTACCCCCCTTTCAAAGCTAATGGAACCATTAGATTTATGATCTAAGCATCAAGTCATTGATATTTCTAAGATTCCCCTCCACAAAGAGCTCCTCTTCTCAGCCACAAGCCTCTTCTCTAATTCACTATAAATATGAGGCATGGGGAGGCACAAGAAGCAAAAGGAGACCCCAAGAGGCTTGGATAGAGAGGTAGAGAAAGAGAGGTAGAAGGATACCCCTTCAAGAGGCTGCGAGAAAAATCTTGAGAGTGAGAGAGAGAGAAGAGTTATAGCGAGAGGGTGCGAGGAAGAGAGCTAGCTCAATTTTTCCCTATCTCGGTCTTTCACACTAAGCCATCTTCTCTTACACTCCCATCTCAAATCTATTCCACCTTCTTTATCTCTTAATACATTATTGGTAATGTCAGGAAGTTTAGGAATGTTGGGATTTGACTATGGGGATGGCTTAGGGTTTGGATTTGTGTTTGATGGCAAGGCAGGTGGTCGTGTCCAAGATTTACGGAATGAAGATGGAAGAAAACGAATTTGATTGAATCTTCAAAAATTTGAATCATTAGTTGGAAATTGTTATGGTCACTTGTCTCATCCTCGAATTTTGTCTTCAGTATCATGGGCCAAGGAAATTGCATCTTCAAGTGTTGTTGGCTTGAACATATTGACTTCCGCATAGAAATGTCCAAGTAGGCTAGACATAAACTTGCATTTATGAGTTGCTTCAAGTACATCTTCAAGCATACATAGTTGCAGTAGGGCATTCCAGAAACGTTCAGTGTATTGGGAAATAGATTCATGATCTCTTTGTTGTAGAAGATCCCGTAGCTTGATGGCTTTTTCATGGAATTGAGGAGGAAGGAAATTCTGCAAAAATTTCTTTTGGAAAGTCTCCCATGTAGTGGGACAATCAATGCTCTCGTGGACCACAGTCCACCATAGAGATGCTCGGTCAACTAAATGGTTAGTGACACATTTAATTTTGTCTTTCTCAGCATATGTTTTTTCATGGAAGTAATCATCAAATTGACTGATAAAAGCAAGTATAGTCTTTCCATCGCGTGATCCATTGAAAGTACGAAATTTGAAGTTTCTTTTACTTATCTTTGTGTCTTTGCGAATGGATTGGGCTTCAAGTGTTGCATCGATGGTGCGTTGTATAAGATCTTCGGGTTGTGATCCATCTTGATCGGTGGTAGATCGTTGCAAATTGGCCAATTGAAATTGCAAAGCTTGTCGGGCTCTTCGTTCTTCATTGAGCTGCATCATAATCAAATCCAATTTTTGCTCCATCGTTGGTTCGGGTAGATCACCTTCAGCCATAAGATCATCCGTGTTTTGTTCAGTCATCCCACAAAATTTCAAAAGACCTCACACACTCGAAATCTTATTAGTGGGATGAGCGTAGCTCAAAGGCAGGTTACAAGGTTTGTATATTTTGTTTGGATTTTGTAGTCTTTCTCCTTTACGATTCCGGTATTCATTGTCACAACCGTCTTCCAAGAGAATAGTGTTACGTAGAAACAACGTATAAACTGCGTAAAGTCTGTGTATGAACTTTTGTTCTTGCTGAAACTAGTTCAGCAAATTTGCAAGTGTGGACAGGGACTTCCATGGAGTAATAGATTGATTCGTGTGCTTCTGCATATGAACTGCCGCTATAAGAGTTGTTGGAGATGACTTAAGTGACTTTGGTGACTTGCAGCATTAAGAGAGATTGGAGTTTAAGACTTTAGTAACTTAGCTTGATTTTCGTGGACTTCAGGATATACTCGGTGGAATCAACGGCATCCAGAAGATACTCCCGCCGCAGGCGGAATAATTCGAGTGAAGAAGCTTTTTTATAAGCTTCTTATAAAGCTTATTAAGCTTTATACTTAAGCTTGAAAGATTATGAGTAAAATTTCTTAATTGTATCCACGACTTGATGAAGGAACTTTGTCGCCAGTCCTTCGCCTACAGAGGCTGGTCTTTCGCAATCAGAGGGTGCAGAAGGGGGTTCTTGACTACCAGGAATACACTGGTATCGACCCTTTGCGATGAAACTCAGTGTAGAGCTAGATCGTTCCAAGAGCTCCACCTTTGCACGAGATGGTAAGCCATTGGAAGCTCTCGATCTCAGCTTTGCTCTGATACCACTGGAGCACAAATCGGACGTCGTATGCGCGCGTAGTGAGCATCAGAAGGTCCCCAAGAACAAAAGAACTCTACTTTTTACACAAAAACCAATGAAGAAAGCTTGCACAACATGAACAAGAGACCGATTGGGTGCAATCTCCCCCCATGCCTTGTGTAAGCGCTCCACAAAGCATGTTTTTTATATATTATTCATCTTCAAGCTCAAATAATAGCCCAATTTACAAAATAGCATGCTTGAGCTTTTGAGTTTGCTTTTGTGCCAATAAAGAATTAAAGCTAATGGACGCCCAAGAAGTCAAGCAGTACCCAAATACAATGTCCAATACAAGTATTTAAATCGTGTGCCCATGCTCATACAAAAATAATAAATAAATATCAAGCACTTTAATAAATAAGCGCGACAAAATATAGGTGCTATGCCTAAGGTACGCGCCCATCAAAAATTGACCATAATTTGAATACACACTATCCTCCAATGCTTTCTAATGCCTCCGCTGTCGTAGAGTTCGTGCAAGAGCTGCAGAACACCGGGTTCAAGATACAGCAAGGAAAGAGGCTAACAAGAAGATCTCAATTTTTGATGCCAAAGAACACTATATTGCTTATCAAGTTTGTAGAATTACAACAAAGAAACTGCCAACAAACAAATTTTGTTCAAGTCCTTCAGCATGTAACTTTTGGCTTTACTCCAAGGCTCTTAAGCAAGGTCAAACTTTCAGGCCGCTAACAAAGGTAGACAGCAGAAGGTTCACAATTAGTCTTCAAGCCCATGTATAAATCAGAGCAACATCAAGGGCCACCTATACCTCAGCATTACTGAACTCCCATAAACCTGGGTGAAATTTTATTCATGTATTTCATGCAGAAGTGTGTCATCAACAGGTGCTGCTTTGTTCCATCTCCAAACAGCTGTAACAAACACTTGAAGTATATGAGTTAGAGGGCTTCCACCAGGGGTATGTATAAGTGTGTGTGGTTTATCAAGTTGTTCCCTGTAAAAAGGACATACAAGTCTACACGGTCCACAGCTCGTAAATAGTCGTTCACTTTAAGCAGCAGCAGTAAAACTCGTGGTAACCTCCCAAGAAGCCCCCAGATCTCAGAAACATATTTCGATGCATACATCTGGATGTCAGCCTTTGTATGGATGGTTTTTTATGGTCGCCTTACAGTAGGCTTTCTTCAGCTCATCATGGGAGCAGGATTTTGAGACGCCTAGGATGTCATAATACTTGCTATTATCGCTTCTGCGACTGGGGCATCTACCGAACATGGCAGCGGAGCATCCGAACAGACCATCTTATATAGTTCTTCTTGGTCATTGATTGCAAGCAATGCTATAGCTCCAGCTGCTTGAGACTCTTGCGCTTTTTGGGTGAAAGTGCAATTTCCTCGGGCAGCGAAAGCAGCATATCCTGTAATCTGGGTAGAGAAATTTGAACAGCTATCTACAGGATTTGCCAATACCAAAAATGCAGTTGTTGCCTCTACTTTGCTTTTAGCCAATGTAGCACCAAACCTGGCGCTCAAACCCACCAATTCTCTGGTGGCTTTCCCATCTACTGAATAAAGAACTTTAACCAACTAGAATTTGTTATCGCATCCAGGCTGTTTGGGAGCGGCATCGTCATCATGAGAAATATTGTCAGCGCAGCAAACAACAAAGAAACAGACGCTGACAGATAGCACTTGATAAATTTGAAACCACCTTCGCAATCAAATTACTGGTATTGCCCATAACCTCCATTGGCATTAACATATGCTGAAGATTGCTGTTCTTCCCGCTCCCTGTTCCACTATTCTATCTTAGCTCTGCGCTCAACACTGCCTTCTCTAACACAACAGCCTTTAGCATTGTTCACTTTTTCTCGTTCCCATTCTTCGATGTCACAGAGCTCCTTGGTTAATCTCATCGATCAGCTTCATGTCTGCATTGTCAGTACCCCTCCGAAGAAGCTCCGCGATCCCCCTGCATCCGAATCAGGCTAGCTTTCTTCGTTGATTCCTTTTTCGGTGCCATGTACCCCGAAAGATCTGCCGAGTTCCAGCAGCGCTTTTTTCATCACACATCAGCAATTCTGCCGCCGTTTTTAGATGGAACTTGGATTTCTCATCTTTTAACACTGAAGAATCAGTTTCCTTCCCTTGAGCAAAATCCATAAAAGCTTCCCTGCAAATGTCTCATGTGTCACTTTTGGAAACATGCAGGCTTCATCCAGCAGAGCAATTATTCCCAAAGGTTTCTTTTCTATCATATCCAACACGTCCTGATTATCAACAAATTCAATGTAGCTCCAATTTATTGCTTCCTTTGTGTACTCTTCCTGCTCCATTTTAAACACATGCTGATTGAAATGTTGTTGCAGCTTTTCATTCGTCGTAAGATTGATACAAAACTGTTCAAAACTATTGGTCTTGAAGCTTTCAAATCCATAAATATCAAGAACACCTATTAAGGTCTTTGAATCCGGATCCTGACCTATTGACTTATTCACCTTGTCGACAAGCCAATCAAATAGACAAGAATATATAGTTTTTGCCAATGTATCACAATTTGTTAATGCAGAGAGAGGGTCCAGTGTTTTCTTTATGTTTTCATCCCTTGTGATGATGATTCTTGTGCATAATGAGTCCAGCAGGCCTTGTTCACGTGCAACCTTTATCTTCATAGCTTAAATGTCGGCTTCTAGAAAGCTTCATTTGATTCCATGGTATCCTGCACTTTTCTTGGAATTCATCATTGAAATTGACAATATAATATTACTCTTTGGCATCAGTTTTCATATTTTTATGACACACACACAACATGCATACAAACTGAAATACACACAAACACAAACACACAAGTGGAGTATGTACATTGGATGCGGGTACTGAAAAGGACGGAAAGATAATGCAACAATCACACACAATGAAACACACGCAAAAAGATAACACAGATGCACAACAAAAATGGAGGTGTTTATGGTTCGGATGCGTAGCAGCACGACATCCACCCCCTCTAAACCTGTGCATCCTCCGGATGAGCCAACTATCCAGGATCATCCAAGTCCACAAACAGGTCCAATCCTTCATCAGTTTCTAGTAGACCTGTTTCTCCATCAGCTTCATCATCCATATTTTCTGCTTCTTCTGCTAGAATCTCTTCTAACTGCTCTTCTTCTGCCAATGCTTCAAGTGCATACTCTTGATCTTCTCTTCTCTTGAAAATCTTGACTTGTTTTCCAGCAATGGGCACCCTCAATATCGTCCCATCCAATTCAGCCAACTCATAGGTAGCATTGTCAAAAACCTGTTTCACCTCATATGGTCCAAACCATCTTTGAACCATTTTTCTCATGCTACTATGCTGATTCTCTAGGCTACTGTCATGGACTAGAACCCAATCTCCTTCTTTTATGGTTCTAGGCCTCAAGCGATGCCTCAAATCAAACCGGTCCTTGTTTCTGAGTCGGGCTGCCTTAAAACGATCAACTGCTAGCTGCACATCTTCTGCCCTTCTCTCTAGTTGACGAATCCGAAGAGCTAGAAGCTCCTCTCTTGATAAATTCTCATGCCATGGAAGAGCACTCCATGTGAGAGCACACATTTCAGCAAGCATGACAAGTTTTTGCCCATACATCAACTCTGCAAGCATATATCCAGTAGTCGCGCTATGTGTAGAGCGGTCTGCCCACAATGCAAAAGGTAGTAATCTCGGCCAATCTCCAATCCGACCTCTACAAGATTTTGCCAATGCCTTAACTATCGGCGGATGTCCTCTTTTGCTCTTGCCATTCCCCTCTGGATTATAGGTAGTAGTAAGAGCCAGCTTAATCCCAAGCCGTGAGAAAAATTCTCTAGCTTCGTCTGCATCTATCTCTCCATGATCAGCTGTAATCTTGCCTATACATCCATACCTACAAAATATTTCTTCCAACAAGAATTTACATATTGTAGTGGTGGTCTTCATCCGGACAGATCTGCCTTCAACATAGTTTGTAAGATCCTCCCTAGCCAAGACAAGATATCTCATCTGCCAAAGTCCCACTAGCAAAGTAACCAAGTCTACCACCCACTTATAATGCATACATAGTGGAAAGCTGACAGTCCTTGCAAGTTTCCACAAAGTGGGAAACATCCTTATACATTCCTTTCCACCAGTATCTTTCTTTGATTTTCTCATAAGTAGCTCACACACCTCTATGTCCAGCCCAAGAACTCTCATGAAACTCTCGCATAATCTGTATCTGCATCAATGCCTCACAAACTACTCTCAAGGGTAGGCCGCCTCTCTTCTTTGGGTGCTTCTAAAGAAAACCATCTTTCAAGAAATACCCATAAGCCTTTCTTCTGATTTTCTTGAATACATCATCTATCTAATCAGCTTTTCGAGTTAATGAACTCAGATACTGACCAATTTGTAGCAACTCGCCAACATAGAGTTCTTCAGTAAAAGCTTCAACAGTAGATACATGACAATCATGAACAAGGACAGAAGCTGCAAACTCTGTCTCATCATCTTTTGCAAGCATTGACTCCTCATCCTCATATCTCGCTCTAGACAGCATGTCAGCAACTGGATTATCTTTTCCTACTATGTGTCGAAATTCTGGATTCAATGATTTGATGTAGGCAATCCACCGAAGCATCACTATATCTGGAGTCGAACAGCTAGTAATCCTGCCAAGCAAAGGCAAGCAATCTGTTTCCACAACAACTAAAGCACCAATAAAATACCCTTTATCACACTTCAGTGCAGTGGCTACTCCCCACAACTCTCTTTTAATCTGTGGATATCTCCTCTGCCGCTCATTAAGAACGTTAGCTCCAAAGCGGATTGCATATCTGTTTCCATCAGTATCATCCTGTCCCACTGCCCATCCTATGCCAATAGGGCTAGTATCAACTATCAACATGATTGGCCGTCCACACTGATAATCCGCCTTGCAAAGAGTAGGAGCTGACGGCAACAGCTTCTTAAGTTTACGCATGGCTTTTGAATGCTTCTCATCCCAATGAAATTTCTGCCCCTTTCGAAGCAGCTGATAGAGAACATCTGCAATGTGAGCAAAATGAGGAATCCAAATCATGTAAAATACACAAGCTCCCACAAATATCCGCACCTCAGAAGTAGTTGAGCAATACTCTGCAATCCTGCTTATGGCATGCACCTTTGCAGGTGAAGGCTTCCTACCATAATAACCAACCATGTGCCCAACTATGATAACTTCATTAACACCAAATATAGATTTCAACCCTGAAAGAGTCAAATTCACCTCCTCTAATCGTGTCAATATTTGCTCACAAGCAACCAAGTGTTTAGCCACAAACTGTCTACATCCTCGCAAATCAAGACTCTCATTCTTTTTATCTTTTGCACAACCCTTAATAGGCACATCATCTAAGAAAGGCATGGTATACTGCGGAATATAGTCTCGCAAAACTCTATGCATAGCATTCATCATATGAGCAACTAAGTTGGTGGCACCTTGAGGCAAGGTACACATCCTCACAAGACCAATAGGTGTCCACATAGTAGTAATATCCCTGCTTTCCAAGGCAAGCTGAAACTGGTCATAACCAGAATACAAGTCACCTAGGGAATAGATGGCTCGTCCTGCAAAAGCCTCGACAAACTCATCCACAACTAGACCTGTACCCACATTCCTGATTGTCACTTTATTCACGGGCTGCATATCCTGAATAAATCTCAAGGTTCCATTCTTCTTTGGTACAATAAACCACCTGTTAGAATAGGGCGCAGAAGAGGGCTCCAAAATCCCCATCTTAATCTTCTCATTCAGCAACTCTATCAGCTTTGGCAAGTGTGCTCTAGGCACAGGTATAGGACGTATATTCCATGGCACATGAGGGACAGTGAAGATGACCATAGGTGCAACCAATTCGGGACTGATGCAGCCAATTTCATGAGGAAAGAAAGCAAATGCCTTACCATGGCATCCAAGCATCTCTCTAAAACATTCTTTTTCCACTGGAAGCAAGAAATCATCATTTCCAATCTTCAATTTTGCAAGAGTCTCAGCTGTAAATTTATGTCCAATATTTGCAGGATCTCTCAACATAGGCTGCTTCATAGCTTTTTCTATCTGCTCATCACTATCAGGAGGAAGCGGCCCTGCAACTGGCTTAACCTTCTTATCAACTGTTTTATACTTCGTGTCAACCTTGGCATCAGTCAGGCACTCTCTTCTTTGCTGCAATTTTTCAGCAACTCTCAACTCTATTGGCTGAAAGATTTCAGCCCTTTGCTCTATGGACTGCATGGGTGCAGTCTAAAACTCTGTATGCTGAAATTTTTCAGCATTAACCTCTGTTGGCTGAATGGTTTCAGCCCTTTGCTCTATGGACTGCCATGATGCAGCCTCATACTCTATATGCTGAATTTTTCTAGCATTTAACTCTACTGGCTGAAAGGTTTCAGCCCTCTGCAACTCTGAAAGCTGATCAAGATCAGCCATAGATTCGATTTGCTGAATTTTCTAAGCCTCTGACTCTGTTTTCAGCTTAAAATCAGAAATTTCCTGATACATATGCAAGGTTTGCACAGGTATGACCCTTGAATCCTTACATACATCAGTTTTCAACATATTTCCCATCTCAGACAATGTATGTGCATAAGACATTCCTTCATACAGCCCATCCACATGCTCTTCTGCTTGCAAAATACTTGCAATCTTCAACTCTTTCTCCTTATGACCAATGTACTGCCTGGCAGCTCTAGACAAATCTGAAATTTTCTAATAACTCACTGAACTATCTGAAGAAAAACCAACAAAATTAGTGGAGAAAGACTGGCTGTCAGGAGGCAAGATCTCCTCTTTTCTCCGCTCTGTACCACTGGCGTCTCGCAAGACAGTGGTACCTAATGAAAATCCAACTCCTTCGCAGGTAGTGGTGCCTCACGCAAGGAGTCCCTATTTCTCGGATGATTTACTCCAACAGTCATAAACTGAACAGCTCGCATACCATCCTTACTGCGTATCCATGCATAGGCTGAGCCATCATCCATCACTTTCGTCTCCATTCTTGCTTCTGTAATGAAAGGCTGTCCAAGAATAATCGGATAAGAGCAAGAATCCTAAACAAAGCAATGATAATCCTCTTCAACATTACCAATAGAAATTCTGATGCTCGGACAAGCAGCATACATATCACCAGAAGTATTATTGGCTGCTCTCATGCGCTAGCCATGCTCTGCATCCATAGGCCACTTGCCACTCTCATAAACACCTCGAGCAATAAGATTAATCTCGGAACCATGATCGACTAAAGCAACCAAAGGAATCTGTTTCTCTCCAATCCTTACCACCGTCTCAGTGGTTGCTCTAGCCCAATGACTGCGTGAAAAATAGCTGCGAGGAATGAGGATAGGGGTATCATCATCTTCATACTACATAGGCTGAACTATTTTCTCCAACTACGGATTGACAGAAGCATTCTCAACCATCACTGCATCATCATGCTCTTCTCCAAGAGCTCCATGCCATAACCCCTGTAAAGCAGATCCTTCCATTGCATGTCGTTTCCTCCGCAAAAGATCCTGCATCTGATCCTGTATTTCTCTTCTAGCAATCCCAAGAGCTTCACCAACAGTAAAAGTGACTTCACTATTCAAAATTCTTTCATGAAAAATCTTACTCATATCCGTCTGCATATCAAGGTCCGACAAGAGCTTGAATCCTAGCTCCTTTCTTGGTTGTCTCTTATCTTTCATCTGCTTGTCTCCCATAGGTTGTTCAGGACCTAATTGAGCTGGAGAACTCATCATAGGTGGAGCTGTAACAGGTGGTGAAACAAAGTCACCCCCTCTAGTCTTTTTGGAGGTGCTGAGACCCTCCTCATCTCTTCATCTCTTTTCCTCAATCATGGCATCTAAACCCTGTGTTTTTGCCATATAAGCAAAAATAGAATACCTGTCAACAGGAGAATCCCATCCCGTTTCTCCTCGGATGTTGGAGCCCACACAAGTCATAGTGGATGCCTGAACTTTCCCTCTTCTCGCTATCTCCAAGGCAAAGGACCATAAGGCAGAGTCTCCATCTGATTTCTGCTCAAGCTGGACTCCATAAGCTGAAGCATCTTCTCTAACACTCACATAAGCTGATCGTGCAGCCATATCATCAACGAGCTTCTTCATGCCTCCCTTACCAAAGTTCGTGTCAAGAGGAGCACCAGTCTCTATCAGCCATATCTTCCCATCTTGTCCCCAAAACACTACGTTCTTCTTATGCGCTTCCTGAAAAGCATCACAATCTCTGCAATGTTGGTGCTCTGTACTATCGCACCAAATACATTGTCTCCCTTTTCTTTGGCTAGCTAGAAAAGCTGTCACTGGAGCATGTGCTATAGCAGGTACTGACATAAGTTGCTCTTTTAACTTCCCAACTTCAGCTTTGACTGCCTCTATCGTCAAACCTGCCAAGCCTTTAATAACATCATCTACTGATAAGGGCACTGGAGCAGTAGGAACTGGTGGATTTACAACAAGAGGAGTAGGCTTAGACATAGAACTTGCAGCAGGGGTAGAAGTAGAGGTCTCCAAGGATTTTTCAGAAGCAGATCCTGTATTACGATGCAATCGTACCCTCCTGCGCTACTTCTTAACAAGCGCATTCACAGCATCAATGACATGTCTCCACTCGGTCTTTAAACCTGAATCGGTAGCTTGATCTTCCAAAAGATCATCCAACTTTTCTTGTAAATTAGCATTAGCAGCTTGTAAAAATAATTCCACTTTATGCATCTCCAAAGCTTGCTGCTCAGTTCCATCCAACTGATCATAGCGACTCTCAAACTCTCGCAGAAAGGCGGTCACTGAAAGTCCCTTATTAGGCATAGAAACCCATGCTAAGAAATTCATGCAGTTCATAAGACCTGTATCCTCCAAGAAATATTCATCTTTTAATGCCTTCTTAAACTCTGTCCAACCAGCATGTGTTCCTTGAATTTCTGAAATTCGGACTTCAAGCACGCGAACCACAATCTGCAAGAAGTAGCGGCTCCAAACATCTTGAGAAACCCCAAAAAACTTCATCTTTTCTTCATACAAATGCAGGTAAGTTGAAACTTGTTGGCCGTTGAACTGCTTCATCTCCTGTTGGACAGCTTTCAAGGCATCCATGGCATCACTATCACGCTTCGTGTGAGCTTGCTGCTGCATATAGGTTGTAAATGACTGAAACAGATGCTTCATGACATTGTCATCTGTCATCTCTTCTTGCGAATCTCCCATCTTGCTGAAAATTGACGCAGCACTTTCACGTCGAGTTCACCAGAAATGTCGTAGAGTTCATGCAAGAGCTGCAGAACACGGGGTTCAAGATACAGCAAGGAAAGAGGCTAACAAGAAGATCTCAATTTTTGATGCCAAAGAACACTATATTTCTTATCAAGTTCGTAGAGTTACAACAAAGAAACTGCCAATAAACAAATTTTGTTCAAGTCCTTCAACATGTAACTTTTGGCTTTACTCCAAGGCTCTTAAGCAAGCTCAAACTTTCAGGCCACTAACAAAGGTAGACAGCAGAAGGTTCACAATTAGTCTTCAAGCCCATGTATAAATCAGAGCAACATCAAGGGCCACCTGTACCTCAGCAT